>NW_028277165.1:12355000-12691071 GCF_051122295.1 Plectrocnemia conspersa
GTTTTTAATGCATGCGTAATGTTTTTCATGAATTAATCCCCTGAGGTTTTCGGCCGATGTGGTATATTTAACACTCGTTAATGCATACGTTTATATTATGCAGTAAGATGTGAGTATGAATGAAGCGATTGCAAGCTTAAATATAAAAAAAAAACACAAACCGGCTTTGTCAAAAGTTGATGGTATGAAAACTTATCGTATTCCTCTGTCGTTTCATGGACACATTGAGTGGGTTTGACTTGTACGCTAATCTCTTACAATTGTTTTAATAGACTATATAATACACGATAGACCAGTGACATAATTCAGTGATTGCCTGAAAGACCTAAGCTTGAATCTTATATGGACCCAAGAGTGTTTTATTTCTATCGTATTTGAGACATCATTACTAATTATTTCATATTTAACTAAAATTGCGATCCATCAAGTCCATTGAAATTTATTCACGTTAAAACACCAAGGAGATTGTACTGAGGATGAAAGTCAACCAGTTAACTGTTATGAGACATTTGCATCCCATGGAAATGGTTTTGTTATTAAGTTTGGACTCCATGCAAAGGTATTGTGTAATTTGAACTTTTGGAACGCAATGAAACAATTACAGCCTGATATTATTGTGTTTAGTTAACAAAATTAAATACCGCTCCTAAAAAGGTTAGACCACATTTGGTAAACAGAAAAGGGGTAGTTTTTCACTACGACAATACGCGAACTCATTTGGCGATGATGATTCAACAACAGCTGAAATAATTTAATTTGGATATAAGCACCCACCATATTTTTTTCTCCACTACTTCTGATTTTTATTTGTTTAGGGCATCACAATTTCTTTTATATGAAAAAAATATTAAAAAGCTCTTATTTATTTTTACATAATGTAATAATAACGACTTATAATTAATTAAATAAACCTTGCAGAATATTGAAACAGTTAAAAAAATAGTCAATGGATAATATGCAATTCTTAAAATAAATACTCCAAAATTTTTCAATGGATTAAATACGGTTCATCTGCAAGGAATTCAATTTGCGTTCCATGGCGCTCGAACCTTGACTCGGTCCATTACGCAAGTGCCTTTTAACCCCGTTAACTCATATTAGGTCACACTCAGCCCTTGAAAGCACAATCAAAGCTCGCACATACCGACCAACATTCCGAAACAAATTGCGACACGGACACAAAAGACTATCGGCAGGCGACAGAGAATAAGCAAAATAGTAGATAAGAAAAAATAGCCAAGAAACCCCACGGGGGCCACGATCGTGTCGAACCGACCCGTGGCCACGATTTGCGCAACCATCATGATCAGAAATAGTACTGCATAGGCAGGGCACCCGATGTCGTGATTCTGCCATGCAACCACTTACATAACAATGGTCTATCGTGCCGCGATATAAGGTAATTAATGTCGATTGTATCGCACAAGAGTGATGCCACTCGGGTTAACTTGGCTGGATGCTTCGGATGCGACGCTTATGAGATTTTAATTGAACCAAAGGGGTTAATGCGAATTACGCGTCGAACGAGGACGAATTGCCAATTGTTTCTATTCGATATTGATTCATTTGGTCTATATTCTGCTTAAACGACGATTTCATATAATTAAATACTGTTTTCTTTATTGATATAATGCTGATTGCAACCCAGGTGGGATATTAAATCCCACTGTCCATTTTTTTCTTAGAAGCTTATAATTTATTTCAATAAAATTATACTCTGTTCCTTGTATTCTAATCTAAATTCTTGTACCTTGATTAAAAAATATATTAATTTTTTTCCTGAATTACGGTTCGATGGTATTGACTTAAATTAAATATAACTTAAATATATTTTAGTCACAATAAAGCATAAAATATGTACTTAAATATATTATTTTGTAACTGCTTACAGTATATTAAAATAAATAATAATACCATAAAATGTATGTACATACATTAAAAATTATAGTGAAAACTAGGCATTTATACAATTTCCGCACATTTTTTATTTTTGTTTGATTACAACTTATGATATGTTGATTTGGTAATCTGTGTCTATATATGTTTTAAACAATTTGAATAGTAAAAGACAAAGATTCACTTAAGTAATTAGCACAAACAGTGAATTCTTTCGTTATCCGGGACGTTTTAGTAATCCGAGATTTTTCCAGGACAATTAATTATTTAGGATAGCTTTAACTCCAGCGTAATTTAAGCTATTTATTCAGATCAGTATAACATATCCTAGTAATAAATAAGATTTTTAAGCTAATTCCTTTACATTTCACATTAAAATTATGAAAGTATAGTTTCCTTAAATAATAAAAAAAAAACATTAAGATCACTCTTTTTTGAGAATTATTCGAAATTATTTTTTGTACACCCTAAAAATATACTAATTAGTTTTAAATGCGTTTTTTGCTGAAAACGAAAAATATATTTGTTAAAACGGTCAATGAAAGGTGTCCACCTTGAAAAATCTACATTTCATTGTATTACGATGTTTTATATATTATTTTATTTATTGTTTAAAAAAGTAATTAAACTTGCAAAAGCTTCAACTTATTTTGAAATAATATATTTGATATTTGGGAAAATTTAGTAGTGCAATTAATTATTTTTTTTCTGGAAAACTAGTTTATAAATACAAAAACTGAAACTTACGTTATATTTAAATTCATATAAGCTACAAATAGAGCAAAAATTTATATTTAGTTTGTTCTCTTTTATTTTATAATACTCCATCAATTCTTCGAGGCATCAATTCGACGTACGTTTTTAAATATTGTTCTGAAATTTCTTCGTAACATACAGTTTTTAATGTTTCTATCCATTCCCATTTTGACGAAGGTTATTTTTTTTAATTCTTGCTCCCATTATAGCCCACATGTTCTCGATGGGGTTTAAAGTCAGGTCTGACAATTCTAAGGTCGAAATTCCATTTTGTGCGAAAAATTCCTTCACCTGAATATATAGATGCAAAATGTTCAGTTTTATTTTGTTTTTCATTTTAACTATGATACATGTTATTAGGAAAAAATCACATATACAATTTTAGCACTCCTTGAATATGCACTCCGTTTCATGCGCAGTGCATTTCAATAGTTGGAAATAATTTTTACAATAATTTATTTTTTATTTTTACGCATTCACTGTTCCATCAATAAACACAAAAACATCCCCAGATCATCTGACCTGCAAGATAATTGACTATCGGCTGAATACACCAGTCACTCAAACGCTTACCCGACCCAAACAACTTAAATTTTCTTTCGTCTGAGAAGATATACTCTTCCAGTCCGATTCAGTCACTAGATTCTCAAAGTGTACAATTTCTACGCTTATTTCATTTCCACTAACTACAATGAACTCTGTTCTTACATCCATCGCACTTTTAAAACGGTTTTGTAAACAAATCCGTATTAATAGACGATCTTCTGATAAATTGCTCTTTCTTTGTTTTTCTGAACCTTTCTTCCTTTGTATTTATTTATTTTATTTATTTTATTAATTTATTTAGCTTAATAGCTAATCTTTACATCTAACAAATTTAGTAAACATATATAAAAATATATAAAAAATACATAACAGAAAGAAAAAATAAAAATATACAATAATAAAGTCTTAATATTATAATTTATTTCTATATGTACGAAGGTGTTTTTTATTCCATTTATGAAACCCGTTATATTTTTGCTGTTTCGGATTTCTCTTGGAAGACTTTTATATAAATCAAAACCTCCGTACATAATTCCCCTAGCCGTACTCGTTTTCTTATACTTAATTATCTTTAAATTTTCTTTATTTCTAGTATTATATTTATGTACATCTTTATTTCTTATTAAATACTTATTAAAATATTTTGGTAGCATATTATTTTCTAACTTATATATAAATACTAAAACAATGTATGGATGTGGAATCCTCATATTTTTAGCTCAGTTGTATACCTGCACCTTATTTTGCTTTCAATAAAACCGTTTAAGAAAATGTTAAATTAGACAACATTTATTACAACTTGTATTAAAGATATCTTTATATGATATTTTTATGGTAGTTTATATTTTTCCATATAATTAAAAAAAATATATATATATTTTTATTGTAGTTATTTTTTAATATTTTTCTTTGGAACACCTATTTTATTTTAAATATTAAAGGTATATACAAATACTGTGTTCATCATGAATAACAAATAATTTTGTAAATATGTAATATATTATTTCCTTCAGATATTAACGTTATTTAAAATATATTATAACCTTGTCTTACCATTGAACGAGCATATTTATAATTAATGATTAATTTCCAACATTAAATGAAAAATCAATGAACAATTTTAGAGCTCTTTGATTGATGATGACCTGGAAATTGATTTTAATGAAAGTGTTTACAAATAATATTTCATATACTATTACTTTCTAACGAATGTTCGATCTTATCTAATTCATTATAGTTTTTTATTATAAACTAAATTTTTATACTGATCTTAAAAATATATAATATATGTAGTATAGATGTTTATATTAAACTCACAATTTTTAAGAAACATTAAAAATAATATAAAATAAATATTAATTTAATCAAAAGCGATTGAAATATACAGGCTTTAAATTGAACATTTAAAAAAATATAATTTTTCGATTGCTCCAAATTGGCTTATATTCGTAGAATGCGTAGGATTTTTTAAAGCATCGTAAAAATACACTCTAGCAATTGAGAGAGGCATACCCAATTGGAGAGAGGGAAATTCAGACCTTAAATTGTTTGATTAAAATACACAGAAAACGTGACAGGATAAAATATGTTTTATCGCCCGGTCGGTAATAAAGATTACGGAGCATTACCGAGAAAACGATGATCTTGAGCAATTATTTACACTAATAAATAAATAGCCTTTTTTGACGCTCTCAAGCGAAACTATGGATTCAGAGAATAGTTTTCTAGAACTTTCATATTGTCGCTTATGTGTCTGAATGCTTGGGTGATCTATGGGTTGTAAAAAGCGAAGAAATCACACATACGAGACGCCACAGAGCAATTAATTAACAATCTCTGCTTCTACACATTAACATGAATATGCCATAAAGTGGCCATTTTCCCGACAGGTATTCGTACCAATATAATACAGAATCTGGTATGCCTAGTACCAGTTTCAGAGGCACCTAGAACACTTGAAACATTAAACCTTATTGGGCTCGCGGCTATGGGCCGATCTGTGTTTTCTCGTCTGTTGTTTCTATAGACTGTCGCCGTGCCTTGTTGTCTTTCAAATGCTCTCAAAGCCTCCCGAGATTTATCTCAAAAGTCCATCCTGTCCGTAAATCAAAGCGCTCCTATTTCACGAACTAGCCGAGTGCCCGAGTCGAACGCATGTCAGCAGTTGACCGTGTGTCATGTTATCGATATTGATAAACCATTGGATGGGTCGTATGATGTATTTTATGCATTTCATGTTTTCTTGAACCAATTCTCGGAAGTAGTTTGTACTGTCGCGCTATGATTGAAGGGATGTCAATCTCAGTATGTATTATCTAATCCGTAATGTGACGCAAATTACTGATTGTGCGTGATATATTATTCATTATGGAACATTATTTTTACTACATTAAAACAGTTTAACAGTATATGGTTTGTTGCATAATGCAATGTTTTATTACATATTGATTTTAAGAGATACAGTTAAGTTAGTAAATCATGATATAAAATAATTAAAAAATATTTGTATGAATTGTTGCCAATCATTGATTCTGTCACCCTTGCCATACTTTTAATTAAAATTTACATTCAAGTTAGAGCATAACAAGTAAACTTTTATTATTGTACAGAGCTTCAATTTATTAATTTTATTGCAAGTTGCTTTAGTTAAATTGTGGTATAAATGTAGAAATATATTGAATAACTTTTATAATATTTTTTTATTTGCGTAAAATATCATATTACACCAAAATTTTAGCCACAAACAACACATCTAAATAGATATGTAAGATTATATCTTGATTTTAAATCCATTATCGCCTTTTTTATTTGCTTTTTTCGAATTGCTAGTGACGTTGAAAAGAAACACACTAATTTTAATATTTTTTAAGACAACTGTTATGCGGTAATAATTTTACAGATGTCTCTATATATACCTAAATAGTATTGTTATATTATTATATAAGTAACAGATTTTCTATATGTACCGTATGTGGCTCTTGGCATTACGGGCGTGTAGCGATTAAGCCCCGCATGCGGCTAATGTGGTACTTCTATAGTAAAACTTTAAAATACGTTACAAAAATATTTGTGAAACGCTTCGAATTTTATAATCGTATGCCAACCGTTCTCTGAAACACTGACACGTTCCGTAAATCAAACTTCAGCATTCACGTATTATATGGCTATCCAATGTAATTCAAAAATACTTCAGCAAATCATTGTAACATTGTAAGAAAAAATAAAATTCGCAATAATAATCTTTCATTTTCTTGAGATATTCTCACTTTATTATTATCATCAGATAGAGTTATTCATAAAATTAATTGCACACACACAAAACCGACCTCGGTTATAACGCGATCGCATATTGGTTAACGGCGCATATAATCGTCAATTATTTCGCCATTAGCGGTTTTTCACCGCAGTTAAATTGGCCGCCTTGAATTTCATCACGGTGTGACGATTCATTAAACGTGGTACCGTTTTCTCATCACCTCACACTCTTTCCAATCATCATCAAGTCGAGAAGATAAGAAGACTAAACGGCGTTCACTTTTGCGCGGTTTTCGCCTCACCGCAACTGGATAGAAAGCGCGCGCACCGAAACCGACTGTGGGAGACCTCTGGATCGATCTGCTTTAATTGAATAATTCGAATCGTTGTTTCCCAAGATGTGCCACAGATTTTGCCGCGAGAAAGGTGTCGTTCGATATGGCACCAGTGGCGATAAACAATGTCAAACAAAGAGCAATTTTCCCTTTATGACAATTGACTCGAGTGCCGATATATCCGATGGAAATTATTATGCCGGATGGAATTCGTATGAGTAGTCCTATACATGCATTTACAGGAGGTCAATAAGTTACAATTTCTTATTGTTGTTAGTGGCATCTACTAACAAAGGCCGGCGATCATCAATGATATCTTGATCTCGAATGCAGCTGTTCTAAATAACAATTTCTTAAATTTTCCCTTCTGATTTTTAGTAATAGAACTAATTTGTTGTGCATTGATTTAAATAAATTTAAAGAAAATGTAAATATAAATTATCAAAAATTGTATCGGAAATATTAATGCCATCAAAATATACATGAACATTGATCTTATGTTGCTTGAAAAGCATCAAAAATAGCCATATGTTTTTAATATATAATATATATGCTAGTATGTTTCAACACAGTTTTAAGCAATACAGATAGAGTATAAGTAAAATATCGGACTTACATTTGAAAAGTAATTCTTATGAATTGCTGTTTGATATAACTTTCGATCAAATACTTTAGACCGGTCGCTGTTCCTTTGGCACATATTAAGTTATAAAATAAAATAAAACACAATATCAGCTATCATATAAATGTCAACAATCAGCTATATATTCAGTTAAAATGAATGACTGGAATAAATTAGAATGCTATTTTCATTTCACATGCAAATTTTTTGTAATAATAATTTAAACAATCTATAGGATCAGTTTTACATGTAAAATATGTTGCACATCTGCTCTTTAAAACATAAAAATCTCAACTCTTATTTTCAGCAAAATAAATATTGAAGTGTGTAGCAATTCTTAAGTTTTATATAATGTAATACATTGTTGATGTTTCTAAATTTTGTAATGGTTATTTCACATTATTTTTAAAAAATAATTTTGATTTCGTCTTCTTAATTTTTTCTCAAATATAAAAATAAATTATGACGACGTTAATTATTCTTTAAATAGTAAAGCAACTTATGAACCATCTTGTATAAGATAAAATATTGCCATTTAAGCTACACTTCTATGAAAGGTATAGTTGAAAGTGCGGGAGCCCGCATGTCAATATAAAAGTTAAAACGTTTCCTAAACGTCTCACCGAGAGTAATAATTAATTTTCCATCCCAGAAGTTGGATTTAATGATTTATGGTGTGTGCGTTTATTATTTATCTCGTTAATGATCTGTTGTTGCATTATGTAATACCTCTAGTTGTATCAAACGTAAACTTTGAATAGGGCAAAGAAATCGTCGAAGAATGTTTTAGAAGCTCAAGTTGTTTTTTTATTTTTTCATTAATAAGCCACCATAATGTGTTAAAAACAAAGCATAAAAGTAACATTATACCATAGGTCTCACAATGAGGGTATCATATATCAAAAAAAAATGTTGTATAGACATTTCATGGCTCAGTGTGTGTGTGTCGGATAATAACATGGTACTTAAATTGATAAACACCTATGTATTGTATTATATAAGATATGTCTGAATAACCGATATAATAACTAATGGCATCACGCAAATCGCTTATACTATAAGTAAACAAATAATGACCGAACTAATTTTATTTATATGGATTTAACATTTTAAGAATCGATTATTTTATTATTAATGCTTATTATTACTCAAAAAAAATTAATTTTAATATGACCATTAAATCAGACCAAAACTGTTGTCTATTTAAACTTGAAACTATTATAATATGGTATTAAGTATTCAAAGCTTTTCCTAATCTTGTGGATGAATCTCGAGGTGAATAACTATTAAGTCGAGTTATTGCAAGCATGTGCAATAATTCAACTCATAATAGTACTATAATATGTATATGTAAATATTGTAGTAACATGTTATTTTAAATAATACGTGATGAAACATTGTAATATAATCTTATTATTTTTATTTTTCAGGTAAGTACAACATACAGATGACAATAACTTGTACACGTGAAAATCGTATGTATTTAAGTTTATTTTTATAATGTCTTTATATATCGTGATTTACTGTCATATTTGACATGGCTTTCTTTATTGTATTGCATATTTATTCGAGGAAGTTTAAAATCACCGTACATTTAAGAGCAACTAAACTTTGAATGAAAAATGTTTACAAATATTACTGTAATATAAAAAAAAATACTCATGAGGTTATTGAGAGAGCGTTTTTTTTAATATTTGGTTGGCAAAACTCAAGTATCCATAGGTTTTAACTATTCGAATAATAAATAAAAAATGGATGATATATTCGTCATTTTTTCTCGGTTTTTACCAATATTAATGCAAAAATTAATTAATTACCTGTAAAATATCATTTAATTGAAAAATAACTATTAGTTAATAATAATTATTTAAATTATTCATTAATTATTTTCATAAACGTTTAACTTTTTGGATTCTGTATAATATGCATAAAACAATGCTGTGCGAATTATTTCTCAGTGAGGGCGTCAAAAGGAAAATGCTGAATTTATTATTTTACATACTTTTTGATCAGGGACGGGATTTCAGCTTTTACCAGGACGGAGCAAAACTTTGTAAATTTATACATAAAATTACAAACCCTCTTTATGTTTTAAATCGTCCGTGTTTTTTATTTCTTATGTTCTATATTCAGAATGTTACAAATTAAAATACAAATCAGATGAAATTTTTTGTGGTAAAATCATATATGATTTAATTGAACGTTAGATTTTTTGAGGCGCAGTAAATTTGATTTTATTTCAAGTACGATTTTTTGTGTTTCATTATCTCATATTTAACAAATAATACACATGTTAATGGCAAAATTTAGGGTAGGCACATGCACCCCCCAAATTTCTACGTTTCCAAATGAATAAATACCAAAATTCATTATCTCGACAAAACTAGTCACATTACGACTACCTTTATTGCTCAAGTATACAAATTTTTTCATTCGATGATAAACGAATATTCGATGAATTATTATAATATTCATATGGTTGAAATTTGGGTTAATAATTCGAATATTCGATTGCGAACCCTTGTTAGCGTACTTCAATCATGCGAAATGTAAGCTTAGTGTGTTTACAATAACCGTGTTTATTCATAATTTTGTGAAGGGCAAAGTCCGTGTTTCTTGATCAGTTATGAAAAGACAAAATGGTATAAATTCAAAGCAGCAATAAGTAACGTTCATCATTGACAGCTATCCTTTTTTAATAGTGACTTAAATTGATTTTTTTATTTGTTAAACAATTAATGAATTTTATGAAAAATTTCATCAATATAGTGTCCAGAAATGTTATTTATGAGACTATTAACATAAGCTATTAAAAGTCTTACATGTCAATGAAATTGAGGTACTATGTCATAAAAAAAATAGAGGAAAAAATAAAGTCATAAAATAAAATCCTTCAAAATGTAAATTTTGATGTACAATAAATTTTTTAGTTGTTCCTAAGTTGGCCCCAGATAAAACTAGATGACACAGATAGTATCACATAATTAAATACTTATGATTAGATGATTCATACTACTTTGCTAATTAATTTTTTCTTCATACATTTGTACAGTAAGTCGTATTAGATTTTTGACCTCTATAACCAAGCTTAATGGCATTTTAGAATCCTTCCCATTCATTTGACTGCACCCATGCAAGCACATGTCAATTGTGACACCGCGCTGCACATAATTGCCCCCGTAATCTCCTCAGTCATTACCGAGCACACGAATGAACACCAATTGTGCGTCTTGGGACAACGACCACCGTTACTTCGTTATCGCGACAAAGAAACGTTACTTCCAAACGATCGGCCTAACCCAGAGTAAAGCAGCTTAGAAATTAGGACCCCTAAACGCATCGATCCTGATTGCTCCTTCGCGTGCTCCAAATAATCACCCTTGATGACCAACTCTGCCTAGTGGTTTGTTGAATTGGTGGGTTAATTCAATAACCATCTCCCGCCGAACAAACATTTACCAGAAAGGACCCTTTCACGATGGAGATAATTTAAAAACACTGGACGCGGTGGAGTAGTAGTAAAACTGTTTTTAAATTAATTAACCGTTCGTATGTGGATTTTTTACTATTTGCCAAATACGCATCTACATGGTGTACGCAATGAATAACACTTCTATCTATGCTTTATATTGATTTTGAGGCAGCTTACGATGTAGGATTGATTTTTACAAAAGTCACTGAGAAAAAGATTTTTCCTTCGATCACTTCTAAGCAACGCTGAAGTAATGATAATTTACTGATCGTCATGCAACAACGAGAGGTGTTAAACTCATAATATAATACACCACCGTAAAATCTTGTTAATTTGTGCATAAATTAAAATCGACAAATTTATACACTGCTCAAGTAATTTGATTAGATCACAGATAGACACAGTATCTTAACATCAAACCCATATACATAATTGTGTTAAGTTAGAACGCCATAAAGTATATTTTGCTTGCGATTAAGTAATTAACCGCTTTATCTGCAAAATCGCGATGCAAATTTATTAATTTATGCATATGAAAATTGGCAAATTTGTAACAAAAGAGTAGTGATATCAAGAAAGAGTAACACAGTTTCGTTTAATTCACTTATTGCTCTCGCTTTGAGTGCTTCAGGATTTGACCTAATTGATTTATCGATTCCCGCACGAAGGATGCTTTTGAGGGATAGTGGAGCTTTAACTATTTGATGGATGTTTCTGAAATTAGTATAGAAAACTTTTTCCCCGTAAAAGCAATAACTTTTAACAAGATTATAATAATATAATGTCTATATGCGTACAAACATATATTACTATATATTATTTTATAAACTGTAAAATGTTAACATGAAGATATCAAAATCCTGGATAATGCAGGACAGGAACGAGTAAAGGATGTTTTGATACACTTATGCGAGTCTTGTTTTTTTACTATATAAGTTAAAAACAAATATTCACTGAGTGATCAATATTTATACGCCATTCTGTTCATTACCAAGCATAGCCTGGGTCGAACAGTTGCAAATTTAAATGATAATCCAATTTTTGACCAGTGAATTTATTAAACCATTTTTTCAAAATTTTGCGTCGCAACTTTAAAAATCACCTTATTCCTAAATACATTCACTTTTATTGATATAAAGATAATAAATTTATATTTTAATTAAATTACAATTTTCTTTTAGAAATTTTCTTCGCATCCATTTTAATAATAATTAATATAATATTAATATTAATCTATATTTTAACATGCTAAGCTTTTAGCATTTAAAGCTATCCTGTGATTAGGAAAATCTACTACATATTTTTTCTTTGCTTTATGTATTATTTTGGAAACTGAATGTAATCATAGAGAATAGTATGGCTTGAATAGTAATTTTGCAGTAATAAAAGTTCATTATGTTTTTTTTTACGTGACAGTCATAAATTAAAGATACTCTCATTCGAAGTACTGTCCTCGTTTTTCATTGTATTGCATAAAAAACGTCGGACGAACGTAGCTTATCAAATTAGAGTCGAGCGCCGGCCGTTGTGTAGTGTTCACAGGTCGCCGCTCACTCACAAAGGACAGCTTCCGGCGCCTCTAATCAAATGCGGAGAACTCTGGCATCACACAGGACATTCAAACTATTTATACACTACATATAGAACGACATAGGTGTGGGCGATGGTTCCCAGAAGCGTTTCCCTTTAAACCGCTTCGATTTGTCCAGAGGCGTTCCACGTTGTGGCAGGTGATGATGAGTATGATGACTCTTGTGTTTATTTTTGGACGATTGAGCCGAAGCAACGACACCAGAATCTGATACGATCGAATTAGGAGGAGTGCACTCGCATTCCGTTCCTCACATTAGTATTGCCACGATACACTTCCTCGACATGTCAACAATTACTCTTTCATGCTCCTGTCTGCGCAGCACGACGCAGCGACGACGTTGCTCATCATCCCATTATCCGGTCTGGAGGCTCGTATAATGATTTGTTGCGCTGATATATGCATGCGTCTGATTATATAAATAACCATATTAAGTATCCTTTATATGCGGCAAGATGTATGTATATGTTTTATCATCCGAAATGTCGTGAGAATTCATCCACTGGAGCCCTTAAAGGATTGGTACAAACGTAGTTTAGTGATATTTAGATATTAGAAAATTTCCCTGACATTTTTAAATGTATAACAAAATACATTTTATAGATTTTCATGCTTAACGTTATTTTTATAATGGTTTGATAAAAATATATAAAAAATATCCACTTAGCCACAGGGCAAAATTTATTATAAGAAAATGTTAGCTTTGTATTCCCACACATATTATATAAAATCATCATGTGATAATTTTATTAATCGGTATTTTAACTTGTCCTTTTTTGATAAAATACAACATAATTACTAGCAGTTCATGTTCATTATATTTTATTATAAAATTATATTTTCTATGGGTAACATATTGACTTTTGGTTAGTTTACTTTTATGTATCATGTTTTTTCAATGAGTATTGTAATACCTAAATAATAATCGTCGATAACAAAAATCAATAGCCCAGGAAAAAAATATTACTGATTTAAAATCAGTACATAAACTTACATTTTATAATCAATCTTTATAAAATTGTATAGATAACAATGTCAAAAAAAATAAACTGTACATGCATCAAAAACTAGTTACAGATTTTTTTTAACGATAATTTTAATCTATCATAAATGATGTGGGTAAATGCTATACAAATTTCTTGAGAAATCCCAAGATATGGTGTCACCTTAACGATAACTCAAATAAGGAATTTAGTAGACGGCAATTGCCCGACAATAATACATTCACACACGCCGTCAATGACATGTGGTGTGAATAGTTCTAGTATGGAGCGGCTCATAGTAAATTTGTACCTAGTCATGTGGTCCCTTACTAATTGCAACGACAGATGGTCCTCGTGTACCGATGATATTGTGTTTCGTCATTTGTAATCCGTAATGTAATCCCCGAGGGGGACATTGAAATCGCAAACGTTTTCAATTTACCATAGCTTAGATTTTTACAAACTTTGCATGCCACCTGATTTTCTAAGCATATAAGGGAGGTTCTGGGGTGTTGCCCTTTTTGACGTGCGATAAATAATTGCATACGTGTTCCTATATCATTAATGAACGAAATGGCTATAATATAATAGTTTGACATGCTAATGGCTACACATGGAATGCTCGCAAAAATATTTTAAATATATATTTGTATTATTAATGGGTGGACGTCAAAAACCGTTAATCGTCGGTACCGAAATTGTTCAATGGAGTTTAATATCAGTTTTGATTAATTAATTAATTTTGCACGAAATATGTTAAACTTGTCAGAATAATAAATTTATCGAATTAAATTCCTGAGGGTTTTATGAGTTTTATAAATTGTAATAATTCAAATTGGAATCATAATGAAAAATTGTATTATTCTCGTTTAATCTCTGAATTAATGTTCTTGAAATTATTTTATAATAAATATTATAATATTTTATAATATAGTATATTGTGTAAAATATTCCTCTTTTCAACAGTTATTTCTTATCTGATATCCTACAACGTAATGTTTACGTTTCCACGTACACTCTCACATAATACCAAATGGAGCTTTCAGAACGTGCCGTCTAAGCCTAAATATCAAGTCGGCAGGTAGTCTATCAGTCAATTCAATGGTTCACAGTGGGCGTGATGTTTCTTCCTCTCATCTCCAACGCCCATAGTCAATCATTACAATTCGATCACACTCCCACAGCATCCGCCCATCTCCGAGAACGAAATCGAAATCAAAGTCGCAGAAAGGGAAATCGAAAAGTTTCACTACTAGCTCACGAAAAATTACACCTAGATCAGATGAATCACGCACCGTGGAATGATTGATGGATCAATCGCCAATATTTCGGTTATTAATTATATGATGGTATGAAGAAGTCTATAATTGACAGCCTCTATTCCAGCTAACAGCTTCTATGCAGATATTCACTTTCCATTGTAGGCGAGAATGAAATAATATACGCGGTCAATGCTCGAACCATTTTCGGACGAGTGTAAATTAATTAACGGCAAAAGCCCTTCGGTCTACAATTGTTGACTCTAGTACGAAAGTATCGATTTACAAACGAATTGTAACGCTTTAACTGAGCTTATCGATTACGTAAACTAGGTACATAAAACACACATTGGCCGGTGTAGAACGGTCGTTTGATATGCATAAAAGAATCGCAGCTGTACTATACTGTTAGACCGTGTTGTTCTAAATATATAAATAAAGCACATATATGTACATATTATAGTGTTTTTATTATAAAAAATATTATTTTTACCAAAGGTTCGAAATGATCTGACCTTTTATAAAACTCGCAGATGTGAATACGATTTGAATACAGCTCGAAAAATCCATTGAGAAAAAATTGTTGAAGCTCGAAAAACTCTTGGGATCGCGATATTAAAACCCATTTTCTGAGATTTTTTAGGGGTCATATAATACCGCTACAATGAACAATATAAATGATATAAGTAAAAGTATTCAATGTTTATATTATATATTTAAATAATTACTTTAGGAGAAACTTGTATAAATATACAATTGAAGATATCTATAATTGTTTACCCTTTGTGATAAAAATCTTTGTATATGATTATTTTAGTTTTAAACTACGTATACAAATTAAAATAAATCGCGTATCTTTTTTTGCTAATCTGCTTGACGCCAAGAGGGGGGAACAAATTTCCGGGGCCCATTCCTCTTGAGAGGCCCAACTCTGAAAAAATCATAGCAAGAATATATGTATAAAAAAAATAAAAGGAGCGGAACATTGCCTTCAAAAGCACCCACTTTCTAAGTAGTACTTTCACAATAAACATTATTATTCAAAGGGACAAATTGTAATTTTTTGACGCGGCTTTTTTGTTTGTTTTTAAATTATTGTTGACTTTATTGCTATTTGAACGCTTAAAAAATATTAGACATGAGAGGAAATATTCAACGAATGTAAATTAGTAGCAGTAGATTAAGGTATTCAATCTGAATTTTCAAATCATATACCTAAGGAAGAAGCAAAGAAATAATGGAAATCAACAACAGCACTAGCTGAATTATATAAATTTAATGTTTTTGTCAATTGTAGTATCTGTATCCCTATCTCTATCCCGAAAATACTTTTTAAAACATGTCATTTCAGTAAAATCATATCGGAATATATTTTCACAAGTTATTATTATTATTTATTATTTATTAATTTATTTAGCTTAATAGCTAATCTTTACATCTAACAAATTTAAGTTAATAAACATATATAAAAAATACATAAAAAATACACAACCGAAAATAAAAATATACACTAATAAGACTTAATATTATAATTTATTTCTATATGTGCGAAGGTGTTTTTTAATTCCATTTAGGAAACCCGTTATATTTTTGCTTTTGCGGATTATTCTTGGAACACTATTATACAAATCAAAACCTCCGTACATAACTCCCCTAGCCGTACTCGTTTTCTTATGCTTATCTATCTTTAAATTTTCTCTATTTCTAGTATTATATTTATATACATCTCTATTTCTTATTAAATTCTTATTAAAATATTCTGGTAACATATTATTTTCTAACTTAAATATAAATACTAAAACATTCATACTCAATATTTCTTGAACATTCAACCATTCTAATCTATCAATCATACTTTTACAACTAGTTAATCTATTTTTATTTAAGATTACTCTCATTGCCCTATTTTGTAATTTTTGCAACATTTGTTTGTCTAATTTATTCAACATATTTAATATTGTTGCACAATAATTAAAATGGGGCAATATTATACTTTTCTAAATTTTTTTTTTTGTATTTATACTTAATATATTTTTTATTCTAGATAATAAACCTATTTTTCTACTATTTTTTTTTAATATGTAATTACAATGTTCTTTAAAATTTAATTTTGTATCAACAATTACTCCTAAATATTTTATACTATCCACTATTTCTATACTAGAGTTATTTATTACTATTTTGATATTATTATCTAACACATTTTTATAATTAATAAACATACATTTAGTTTTATTTTCATTTAGTTTAAGTACATTATTCTTTAACCATATTTCTAATATATTCATTATTTAAATTATTTACAATTTCTTTAATATTATCACTTATGAAATACATTAATGTGTCATCCGCAAATAGATGAATTTTACACTATTTCACGTTATTAACTATATCATTAATATACAATACCAATAACAATGGTCCCAATTTAGACCCTTGTGGTACTCCATATGACATTAATTTCCCTTCAGAATATACATAATTTATTTTAACTTTTTGTTTTCTTTTATGTAAATAATTATTAAACCATCTTAAAACTATATCACTTATACCGATATTCTCCAATTTCTTTAACATTATTTTTCTGTCTATTATTTTGAAGGCTCTCTTGAAATCTAAGAAAACTGCTCCAATGATTTTGTTTGTATCCTTAGTCAACAACCAATCATTTATCACTACTTGTAATGCAGTTTCAGTGGAATGTTTTTCTCTGAATCCCGATTGTTGTTCACATATTGTGTTTTGAGAAGTAATAAATTCCTTTAATTGTTTGATTAATACTTCTTCTATTATTTTTTCTATACACGGTAGCATGTTGATTGGTCTCATTTCTTCAAATTTTTTACTATTTTTTATTTTAGGTATAGGTACAATAGTAGCAATCTTTAAATTTTCGAGCATTTCTCCTAAGGAGAGTGCTTTATTTATTAAATAATTTAATTTAGTTCCTATTATTATATTTCCCAAGTTTCTTTAATTAAATTTATATCTAGTTCATCAGTACTAGTTCCTTTTTTTAAATTTACATATTATGTTATGAATTTCATCTACTGATTTAAATTTACTAAATTTTACAATTATTGCTTTATTATTATATTGTACTAAATATTGTATTAAATTATTGTATTAAAGTATATATATATTTTTACCATCGAAAATATAAATTATCTGGTAGATGATTTTTTTATATGTAGTAATTTATATATTTACATACTTATCATTATTTATTTGCACCCGATGTATAAATGTTACAGTGAATGTGTATTTTTTGATAAAGTTATATTTTCACTAGTAAAGTCCAAATATATTTTCACCAGTAGATATATATTTTTACTAGCAAAATATGATTTGTTTGCCCCTGTTGAAACTTATTTTGGTAATGCCCGTCATGTTCCAACGGAAGTTTTACAATTTATATGTAAATATATTATGCATGTGTACATGGTGCAACTAAAAAGCTTAGCTAGCTTTTCATTTATTTTTCAATGATGTAGTACATATATTTGGGTATGTTATATGTATGTATTATTCGAATACACTTTAGCATTGAACATTTAACACTTTAACATTGAAAATCATCTCAATAAACACTTTATACAATAAACATCGGTACTTTAAATTAATTATCTTCACTTTTTCTCGGTGCTCGCAGTATAAGCGTGTTTAGTTACTCTTTTAACACATTCAAAAGCTCTTTCGTTATATTATAATATTTTATGGTATCGGATAAGCGTGCGGCGTAACATTCAAACGCTTTATCGCCGATAACAACGATCGTTTCAATCCATGTGTTGCGAAAGCTGCCAATCTGAATAAAGCTCGTATCCAATTCCAAATTGTCTTCGCAGTCGTGACGAAATCGCAAATTGCAATACTCTAAAGCTGAGTTCCGAGTTTGCACACACCACATAAAATTACGTTCTTACATTATGGTTCTCATCAATCGGGCGGGCGTTTCTGTATTATTAGTTGGTGGCGTGCTTCGGCACCGTATTTCTACGATAGAGTTACACTATGGGCTCATTGGGTGCCTTCCACAACCGGGAAATGTATGGAGACTACTTGCAATTTATTGCCGTTTTGCACAGAACAATATTTACCATGTTGCCTGGCGCTGTCAGAGGTCAAACGCTAAATTATATGCACGTGAAATCCGCGAATGTATGTATTGTAATATATACATATGTATGTGTACATTTCTACTATATCCATATATCAAAAGTGTTTCTCATGCTTAATAGCACACGATATGTATTAATTAGTATAATGTTCGTTTAATTCGATTGCTCGTTTGAGTATGAACTTATGCAGTGTGGCAATCTAATTCCCCACGTGTAATAAATCAATTCGATCAATAAATCGAAAATTGAACAACTTTCAGTTTCTGTGCAGTAACTTATAAATATTTGGTATATTCTAAACAATACTAAGGTCTTGATTTTAAATCAGAGAGATGTGATTCTTTTCAAATCCGCTTCAAATAATTTAAAATTGTTTTTCAAACTGACATTGTGGAAACAGCGACTGAGAGAGGCAGTGTAATAGAAAAAAATAAACGTGAGGTCCGGTTGAAAATGAACTTTGCTTAAATCATGCAATACAACTAGCTGTAATAATCTTTTTGTACCAGGAATAAAACAAATAAAGGCTAGTGATGATTAAAAAAATTACGCTAAAAGATTGATATTCCAATACATTACATGTTCATATAAAATAGTCGATTTTTTCGACAGTAAGATATAATAAAAACGCAATTTTTTATTTTTATCTAAAATTTTGCTAATCCAATTATGCTTATTTTACAAAAATTGTATTTTCCTAACAATTTATCTTGTTGCATAAAACCTTTTAAAGGTTACGAAGTCGTCAATGGTTTTTATAATATCACTTTGTTGTTTTTTTTTGTATTTAAAAAAATAGGTCTAAATCATTTTAAATGTAATAATCTGTAGAGCAAGGTTAGAGAAATATGAGGGATGAGACAAAAATTCTGTAACAGGAATTTGTGAATTATGAAACAATTTATGTTTATGATTATTTTTTTATGCATGGTTTAAATTTCTCTACAATATATTTCTGCTGTAATAGTCTCGCCTGGTTTAAAAAACAATCGAAAAATAATTCCTCCAGAATAGCATCATAATTTAGCCATAATTGTTGTACGGGTGCAAACTCGGTTTCGGAGCATAGCTGTTTTACTGTATTATCGTTGTCCTGGGCTATTCTAATTATCATAGAGATTCTATTTCTCATCGCAGATACCGATTTTTTTCAAAAATGGTTTCTTATTGCTTCTGAGAACTAACGAAGAACAGACTATTTATCACTGCCTATTATACCTTATGGTTAGTTCGCGCAGTACCCGTTTGTCCATTTTTTTCTCCTTTCCTATGACATCCAGATGTTGTGAAACGGTTTCAGAAGAAAACTCTAAATCTATTGCTAATATTCGAATAGTAATTTGTGGATTAGCTTCAACGGTGTTTCTCAATATTTTCATTAACAGCAGATGAAAGTATACGGGGCTCATTTTCAAAATTAATAACAACGTCTTATCTGGCTAATTCTTCAAATTCTAAATTGCTATTTTTCGCGGCCTATGCCGCATTATGTTTTAGTTTGAGCTCGTAAAAAATCCTTTGTCGCAAAAAAAAAGTAAATAAAAAAAATATATAAGAAAATCTTTGCTAAATGAGAATTTTCGTTTTACTTTTCGATTTTCTCGAGAACTCTCATCAAAATTTGACAAATGAAAAATATATGTATATTATGTTTAATATATGGTTATAATTATACAGTATATTGTAGATATATTTTAATTTCTGTTACAAATTTGACCATTGTGATCCAACAATGGACATTATACAAATAATAATTATAGAATTAACCATTAAAAATAACAATTAAAAAAAATATTTCTGCACACCTAAACTATATATACTATTCATACAAATTTTTCTTGCTTCTCATAGCTATCGCCAAATATCCTTATGTTTGGTTTGCCCAATTATAACTGTTGTTAAGTAACACTTTTCATATTTGAACAAGATATAGACAATAAAAAACCTTTCTAGATAAAAAGCTCCCATATATTTTTTCTTAATCTGTCAATTTGCACGCGGGAGAGTGTCTTTTTAATTGAATTTTAATGTAGTTCTTACATTACAATTAGAGTAATTAAGAAAATCATAAACAATTTTTTTCCGTTAAAATACTCAAATACCTATATACCCATTTAAAGCTACTAAAAGAGCATGCATTGTTTCAAACATCTGGCATGGACATATCTTTTCTTAAGCAACGCTTATAAATCATTTAAAAATATTCGTACAAGCTTAATTTTTAACGAAAAATGCGCTATAAAAATTCTTGATTTTTCAGTAATAAATTTATCGAACCAACGAACGCCTTACAGCCTTGCAAATCCCAATTTTATATTTCCCGTAGCCTGCGTCGCGTGTTTCAGTTAAAACTAGTACAAAAAATGATTAGTAAAACTTTTGGCGCATAAAAAACAAATCTGACTGCAAATGAGTATTACAAATAAAAAAGTAATAATTTACTATGAACGTCATGTTTCAATTACAGTCCGTTTCTGACTGAGTAAAAATAAAATATTTGATATGAAACAACATAATATTTTGCAAGAAATTTTATAAATAATAACTATAATTTATAAAATTATTTTATTTATAATTTTAAGCTTTTGAACTACCAAATTTTAAGCACGTATTATTTTAAGTCATATCCACGTTTACTTTATTTAATAAATTACTAATTCTACGATTTTATTTTAACGATATAAATTTTTTGATTATCAAAAAACAAAAAGCTAGCAACCGATACAATAACAAAGAGCCTTTTTATTATAACAATCAATATTTTTTTAATTATGCTTCTGAATAAATTTGTTTAAATGTATCATTAGAAAAATGCATCGTTTTATTTTAGGGGTTTCATTGCACTAAAGCAAATATAGCGGCGGTTGTTTAACATAATTCACCGATAAAACTTATTTAATTTCGACCGTGGCAATTCCCCGTTTTGTCGCGTGCCTCCCGGTAATGAAGCTCGCGGCAGTTACGTATGCAAACTAAGTTTAGTTTCAACAACCACAACAGTCGATTCCCTCGATTCGTTTTGCAAGTGAATCGTGAGAAATTCCGCGTTCGTGTATCGGATTTGTTGCTACATTAGCTAACAACAGCACCCTCATTTGAATATGTGAAATTGGTTTCTGTTCGAGCTTTTTGAGAAAGTGAAAGCTTTGAGAATGATAAATTAGAGAATCATATATTGTGACAAATATTACATTTATTCTTACTTACCTTTATTGTTGATTGAATAGCATGTATAAAAAAATCAAACATACTTCTATCATGTAATTATTGATAAAGGCAATGTGACAGTGAAAAATATTTTATTGCAAACGATAGAAATGCAACTAAAGATCGAAAGACATAATGCTGTTCTTCAAACTTTCGACCTGCAGATTTGTTATTGACTCGTAACATAATCTATGATAGAAGTGATCTCTTGAGATCGCTTGATGCCTTCGTGCTTAAGATTGCAATCTGAGAATCTCACATGTTTACATATAATTTCATTTTATTTTTTATTAAAAATCTGACCATAATGACCTGATAGGTTTGTGACTCTGGTCTTTAAACTAACAGACCTTAATTAATAAATATATAAAAGGTTCTCTCTTAATATGGCAAAGCGCAACCACATGTAGCGATGATCTACTTGTTATAATTTAAATAATTCGATTGAGATGTTATCAAAAAATTTTAGTTTTAGTATTTCTTAAAAAATATATAATATTATATACATACAAAGTATTGAAAGACGCAGTTTATATTGAACCAATGGCGTATATGCTTCTTTTCTATATTACATTTTAAGACATGTTCTAAACAATTTGCGTGAAAAATCTTGAAGCATAACATCGTTTTCCACTTTCGTTTATTGTTTGCTTCGCATATGATATCGATTTAAAAGGTTCACTATACTATTTAAACCGATTTATAATGTAATATATCGTAGCAATACTTAATGTTTCATTTCATATTAATACAAGTTTAATAGCAATAATTAACGCAAGCAGATAAAGCTCTCGCCGTTAGTTTATAATAAAGCTTAATGAGACACCTTTGTATACACACAACGTATCGTGAAAGTTTATTGCTCCATAATAAACACATTTCGCTAAGATTTACGCTAATGAAACACAGTCTGGCTACCAAAAATTAACGACTTCTCCCACGCTTAACTTCTTCGCATTATAATGCACATTTACGAATTCGTCGCGCGAGACGCGAACACAATGGTTAAATATATGTTTCAGTATTGGAAACAATCGTACACATGTTCGTATCGGAGCTTTTGAAAGCTCTCACGACTTTTCCTTCAGCGAATGTTAATGAACTCATTATCTATTATCTCACGACAAACACTTGACTTTGGACACCTTTGTTATTAAATATTTTGTCCTGGCGGAGCTTATAATTTATGCCTTGACCGCGACACTTTTGTGTAAATTACATGTCTTTTGTCTCTAGCACGTATAGGAAACGCTCAAGATGCGCATCCTGCATACTAAACGTGTCCTTTTGACTCGCTTTCAATGCGTTATTGATGTGTCAACGCTTGAAGAAAATATTAAGAGCTTGAAGTTTTCATGTAACATGTCAGTGTTTTCAATTATGTTATGGTTTTACTTTTACCAAAAGGCGTTTATTTTATTAATTTTAGTAAGTTATATCAACATTAAAATAAAAAAATGTTGCCTTTCCTCAAACAGTGTGCCAAGTTTATGTTAAATTGCTTAAAAAGGAGATGTTAAATCACTTTTTTGGAATGATTATTTTATATGACTTTATATGAGAGAGACGAATATACTTGAGAAAATCTATTCCAGTCATCTTCAAAATTTAAAACAATATTAGATACCAAGCGAAAGCTCTAAAATATAATAAATTAACTCAAGAGAAAAATATTTTTCTACTAGAGACTCCCAAGTGTATTACCTACATCCTGAAATACAGTGCTATCATCTGATTTCATTTCGGAACCCCTGAATTGACAAAAGTCATATAGGAAACCCTAATTTATTAAAACTTTATTGCAGACAAAATACATATAATTTTGGCGTTATTATAATTTTTACATTTAACAAAATTTATATTTATATTTTCCTGAAACATATAGTATAGATTAGTTAAATGTTTAAATTTAAAATGAAGTCAATATGTATGTATAACTGTCATTAATTAAAATCACGAATTTCGTATAATATGATATTAGCGGTCCAATTAGCATCCACATATTTCTCTATTGTCAATATCTCTCATTAATTACACATAAATTATAATAATATAATAAATTATTAATTGGCGACCGTTTAAATATTTAATAAGACAAAACGAAAGCATTGGTTCAATTTAATTAATTATATACGCATTATATCTATAATAGACTATAAATCATGCTTGTGTGCCCATTTCCGCTAAACAACGACCACACTTCCTCTAGTATCAATATGACAATTTACGCCTCATTGTAACGTATGTCAAATATGTACAGAAAAAATGAACTTAAATCTGTCAGTGTTTGCTGTGGAGAAAGCTCTCCACGTGGAGTCTACTGTTTGTACAAGTTCAAGGCCCGTGTGGAAATCGCTAAAAAAACTCGCTTGATATTACATATGATAATATTTCAATGATAAAATATATGTCTCGTTAATGAATGTGACGTCTATAATACAATTATTTATAAGTACACTGTAGAATTTTTTTTTTGTTATTTTCAATTTGTGCTTTGCCACAAAAAAAAATTTGATTGCATTTTTATTACTTATTTTTCAATAATATAAGGCTTATGCTTCCTCCACACTCTCTGGAAGTAGGCCATGGTTGGGCAAGGACGGAAAATATAATATGTTAATTCGGGACTACTTCGGTCGAGCTCGGGTCTGCCCGCTCTAATGTCTCGGCGACCTCGACCATATTCGGTAGACCTTTGGTTCGGTAACTTCCAGAGAGTGTAGAGGAAGCATTAGATTTTAGTTTTTAAATAAGAAGTAAATAAACGATTTTTAGTAATAAGACCACTACAAAAATCTTGGTATTTTGTACAAAATATTTTTTTTTTAATATTCTAGTGAGTGAGCACGTTTTTCTAAAAAACTTTTGTAGATTGAAAAGATATTTTGTAATTGTCGGTATTATTATTTTTATACTGCTTGTATAAGCATTATCATTTGTAGCAATTTTTATATCAAAAAGTGTCTGTAACTCAGTGACATATGTATTATTAATTATTATTACAACTTACAATCAGTTGATTGCTAGATCAATTTTATTTTAATTAATCATCTGTAAACTTACATAAAATCTTATCTGTGATTATCGGTCGAAATCATAATTATATATTATAATTACCACTAATTCTCAACTCCTAGAAATGATAGTAATTAAAAACAAGCGATCCATATGAGATTTGAACCCAGGTATTTCAGTTATTAGTCACCAATTTAAACCAATGGTCTATCGTGCTGGTGTGTTATTCATATTTTCTAATATTTTTATTTATTTGTTGTTAATGTGACGTCAAATATATACTAATTGTATTAAACTTGCAGAAGCAAAACAGTAAACAATCGAGTAAACAACCAGTGATATCATATAAACAATCCAACTAAACAAAATATAATGACCGATCACGTGTGCAAACTTTTGCTTGCTTGTTTTTATTTGTGTAAATATTTCCACTGTGAACTAAAAATAATTTGATTATTAATTTATGCATGTACTTGATCTAACTAGTGCAATCAATGACAATTTCAACATCTCAAGCTAATTTTTGCCTTACTAATATAACAATGGGACTTGTAATGTACATGATTTATTACATTAATCGCTATTTTGTATCGTTATGGCCCTTGGTTAAATCGGCCAGCCATGGCCAGGTGTGTTAAGCAACTGAAAACCACTGCGTGCCCAATGATGAGGTTGACATTAATATTCCCAATCATCTTGCCACACTCTCTATTATGCTAGACGCGTTGTCTAGCAATTAAACTGTATCTCAGCTCATATCTCCATATGATCTACTGCGTTATTGTTCTATAGGCTGCTTTCGTAACGTGTCGCACATTATTTTCCTTTTAAACACATACACGTTCAAAATGCTCTTGAATATGTACAAAATTATTATTTTTTTTAATCATACTTTTTAAAGTGTCGTCAATGTGTTCAATATGGGAAACACAAGACTCTTTAATGTGTATATTGCACATTTATTTGACAAAGTAATTTTAAAAATTTAGTGTAATACTTTTTTAAAACAGTCTCTTAAAGGAAAGCTAGAAAAATGTTTCATTTCTTATCTTCATTTGCGACTTTTGCGGTTCTGGTCCTCAAATTTTGATTGAAATATGTTAAAATATATATTCTAAATAAAATACCAAGAATATTTAAAAAAAATCCTTCACGAGAATAAAATATTTTACTAAAAATTCATTCTATAATGAAAGTCCGGAAGCAAACGGCTTCCATATTCGGAACATACTAAATTATTATATTTATGATTATTCAAAAAAATGTCATTTCTTAGGATATTTATATTTATTCTAAAGCTTTATCTAAAATATGCATGTTTAATATATTAATTTTTTTTCTAGTTTGAGACATTTTTCTAAACTACAAATTAAAAAAAAAACACTCTTATATTAATATATAATTAACTTACATATTTTCCGATAAAAAACATATTAAAATAGACTTAATTTATTTTAAAAACAGCTTGAAAAAAATATATCGAGCCCCATAAAAGTTGCTGGTATAAAAACAATGTCGAGTCCACCTCGACATATGAGTTCAATGGGTTAAAGTTATTCGTAAATATAAATTCTTACTTTTCGCCGATGATCCGTAGCCTTAGATATATAGTATTTCCTAAAATAGATTCCTTTGAAGATTGAAAATTACTTAATTTTAAAAATCTGATATATGTGTGCTAATCCGCTAATAGCATTAAAAAATGTCATTCCATGACATTGTCTAGAGCAAAATCACCATTGAATTTGATTAAATCAAGATAACAATGTACTACATCGCACAGAAGTGGTAACTGATTTAGTGTCCTATTTCATAAGGTCTACAGATTCTATCACCATATAAAAAATATTCAATAAAGCCTCAAAATGTTGGAATTTCTCTTGCGATACGCGCTTTAATTAAAGATCTGGATGGAACTGTGTATCTTGTACAATCACCTAGTTCGCAGTACCCTCCAGTATCCTTCTCTGGCCTATCTGCCAAATAATGCAACCGAGTTACATTTTACAGAAAATGTCCGAAAATGCTTTTTCGCATACCTTGTACATGACGGAATACAAATATTAAATTCCTATAATATATGCAGAGATAAGTGAACTTGGGCAAGCAAAGGGTTAAGCTGCTTGTAGAGAATATACACAATTCGTAGATTCTTGAAGAACTTCGTTTTTGTGCACCACCTAATTACCAGTAGTTGTGTTCTCAAGTATTGCTTAAGTGCCGCATACAAGATAAAAGTATTAGACAACTCCCCAATAAACATAGCTATCCGATTTTTTAACCATCTGCCGGATAGTATTGATTTTTTCTCATCCAGACACTTGCAGTTGGTGGACGCATTATGTATATAATTTAATCTAATTGATTCTGTATATATATATTTATCTATTTGTGGAATATGTATTTTTTATTCTGTGTAGGGTGCTTTGTATTAAAATAAAAAAATATAGAAAATTAATAATTTTTCAGGTGACCGTGTGAAATGCGCGACCCGTTCACCTGGGCAAGTCATCTTGTCACTGGTCATCGTCTTGTGTACTTGCTACAATACGGTCCATTATGCCCGCCGATCTTTATCTCGATTGACTGCTCTCGCCGAAGAAGAACAGTTTAATAACCGCAGTTAATACAAATTAATCGCGGACCTCTTTTGTCGTTGGGACTCGCGGGGTCAAGCGGGTCAATGTTCCGCTACGGGTCTCCTATGCGAAAATTTACATCGATCGATGTTGTCAGTCGGTCTTCTTATATGATTGATGTCGGATAAACGTGTGTTTGTTTCCGTTATAACAACTGAACTGAGTGCAGTTAAGTCAATTGCAGTTAAGAGTGTAATATAAATTATAGGACAAATAAAAGGACACTAACATATTTCACTCCTCATTCATAGTCTCATCCAGTTGTTTTTCTTTTACTTTGAATCTGAAATTTCTACTTTTACGTACTTATATAATATGTATGTATACAGAATTGTAACAAACAAGATACATTTTATAGGTTAATGCTAGTCTAGAACATAAACATAGTTCGACATCATGCTAACCTGCCACCAATATATGAGAAATACTATATTAGCAGTAAAACTTCTATGGTCTTATGATTTTCACTCTTGAACTCGAGAAACTGTGTTAATTATATAATTATTTAGAGCATTGTTCTGTAAAATGCATATTTGGTTGATGAATAACAAAGTTCCAAAGTGATTCTCTCTTCTTATAATACCAAGTAGTAGACTATTGTGTAACAGTAACAGCTATACAGTTATGCCTGCACTACACTCTCTGGAAGTTGTCCGAACCGAAGTCACAACTAAAGTCGGCTGAGACCTACGACTTCGAGTAAGCGACCACACTGTCGCAAATTTCATATGCCGTCCGGACGGCAGCTTCTGTCGCGTACAGCTGGCATATTTGCGCGCGATCGAAAAATATGCCAAATAATCGCAATTTTTAAATTGTCATATTATTAAAATTGCGCTACTGATAATTATAAAAAATTGTATGGGCACTCACCAACACAATACCAGTGAAAACTTTTCGGTCGTAAATATTTAATTTACGCAAAATCTTTGTCGGCTTTTGCAAAATGACATATGGCATAAAAATGATACTTTAGAATACGAACACCACATCTGTGACTATCCTAGAATTTGTCGCCATCGATTCTAAATAAGAATTCGTTATGGTGTGACATTTATATAAACCGATCTAGGATTTTGTTTAACAAAATCAAGTACCACTAATTATTTTTTAATTATTTAATTTTATATGAAAAAATTTAATAACGATATCTGTAAAATATAATTAATCCCTTTTGGTGCCTTAAAATATTCAAAGATGTCAGTAAAAGTCTGTCGAAGACCCCGATAAGCATGTGGTAGTATAACTTGACCACGTGACCACGATGCAGCCCTCGACATGCGGGTTAACCATAAGACGCCTACGCGCATACTGAAATTGAAACGAGTTACTCGTTCTATCTAAGTTTGCGAAACCTCATATCAGTATCTCTCTCACTCTCATCACTTAATACGCAAGAGAGCGAAAGGAGAAGTATCTCACCGCTCGCGCTCGAAAGAGCAGCTCCGACTTCGGTCCCTTTGACTCCGATCCTTTTGCCGACAATGTTCGGAAGCGCTCGTAGCTGGCCAAGTCGACTGAATTACCTCTACTTTACCTTCATTTTGGTTTAATATAATTACCAGCTATATCTGATAAATAGAATATATATTTATTTTTAGATTTGAAACTTAAGTATTTTTATGTGCAGGACACATTGTGATTAGGCTCTTGGTTCTGTACAAATAAATCATGAATTTAAATGCTATGATTTCGTCTTAGTTATTTATTACATGTAAATAATCAGTATATGATAATTTATTTACATGTTTAATGTTTATTAAAGCATAAAAAACCCACGTAAGAAAATTCGGAATACTTATCTTTATTAATCAATTATTATAATTTTTTGCTCACGAAAAAAATATTAATTTTCTCAGCGCTCTCACTCGAATTGATATAAGAACTGCACGGTAGAAATTGATGTAGACGATTTGAAGAAATTAAGACGAACATCTATCATTTTTTAATAAGTTAATCACGAACCGAATCCGTACGTCTGCCGAATCGTTAATAATAGTTACATGGTACACCGTGACTGCTAAAATGTAACTTCCTTTCCTTTTTTATATTTATTTGCATTCTGCATTCTTGAAGGTGACATCGAATTAAAAAAATACAGGAGAATTTCGATCGTATCGATTCTTAGAAATCCTGTATTTTCCAAATTTATTTTTAAGAAAAAGGTAAATATAAATGCGCTAAAGGTTTGCATAGGCTATAAATCTTATGATAGCCCATAAGTTTGCTTTTACATGAAGCGATGATGACGTATAAATGTTCGTGTCCAATTCATCTTTTAATTATATAACATAAAACATAATTAATATTTAATTACGTCAAGTAGTTATAATAGTACCGTAAAGCTTTAACCGCAAAGCTGTTAACTGCGAAACGTATCAGTTACGGTTACAGTTACCGAATCACGTGACGCATTGAACCCCGAAATTTTTACCATTGTCAATGATATAATACACGAAAAGCCGACTTCCCAGAACTAATTAAGCTCGACAAGTCCAAGGTCTGACCCCTTCTTTATGAAATACGACCTCTAGAGCGAAGTTCTGCGAATCTATGCAAATATAAATAACTTCCTCCGCCGCGAGCGTGATTCGCACATTCTGACATTTTGATTGTGTATTGTTATGGTTTTTTAATAATTAAACACATCATAAGATTTATATTTAATTTATTAAATATTTAACAATTTACCGCGTGATAACCTTCGATGGATTTATGATAGTTAAACGCCTACGTCCCACTTTGTATCTTGCACTTTTCTACTAATATATTTATAAATCTTGAATTATGTTTATAATAATGAACATAATACATGATAAACCCAAGGTTAAATAGATATTTTGTCAATATTTATGATATTTTAATGATAATTTATAACCTAATTTTTAATTGCATGAATGACCTTTTTAGTGTTTGATTACACGACCTTCTAAAATTAAATTTATTATCTCAATATTTTTATTTACAGTAAAAATACTTAATCTTATTCAACTAAATATAAAAATAATCAAAGAACTTGCGGTAAACTAGACAAGAAAAGAAAGGCATTGTTAAACCACGATTTCTGTGAATTATGTGAGATCCTAAATAATAAAACTGTGTTCAAAATTCTAAGTATTCTATATTTACTATATATGGAATAGTAATTTATTTATAATAAATTGTTCAATTTAAAATTTATATCTAATACTAAATATTTATAAACTGCTTTAATTATATAAATGTATAACTATCGATATATGTTATTTCACTAGTAATTAACTTAAGAGTCTGGATGTTTATTAATGAGCTGTCTAAATTGCACTATATCGCATGAAATAGGGATAAAAACACATGCTTTTTAGTTAGCATATATCCGTCAAAAATTGAGTTTCTAGGTTCACTGTCTTCTTGAATCGGAAACGGTATTTCGCTACCCCATTTTATTTGCATATTGCTTATCTGATACATTAGGATGCTTCTTATGAATTAAATATATTTTGTACAATTATGCAATATTTAAATTGAACCATTTTAAAAGCAAAACAAGTTGAGCATTTATTTCACATAGCGAAATTGATATTCAATTTGTCCATAATACATGCACATAGATACATTTGTAGAGAAGGGGGGATTTTATTTTCTATGGCCAATTCTAGTAAGATTGACGTAAAGGCAGTGAAGGGCGTCACTCTTTGGTGTATCTCGAAGGGCAGACGACGACCGGCAGTGCCTCGTCTGTCGATCTATTGTATCATATTTTTCAATAACATGTAACTATTTGTAAATATATTCCATAAACTGCAGTAGCCTAATCCAATTCTCACCCATCATCATCCGTTCGCCAAATATTGTTATTTTAAACGAATGTTTAGATAAAAAATGGACTGACCAAATTAAGTATGCAACTATCTCAACCAAGTTAGTGGAGGATTTTCATCACGCGTATAATAAAATAAATTCCGATTTCTAAATATAAAAACGATGAGCAATAAGAAAATAATTTAATACGAACGAGAGTTCTTCAGTATTCTGGCAACAGGTATACAGCTTTTTTTCATGAATGAGCGTCTTAAAAAAGGTGTCGGAAACCAGTTGCCAGCTTTGACCCGGTGACTAAGAATTATGCAAATGGACCGCCAAGGCCGACTAGTCAATAAAGCGCGTGGGACGATACAGTTCTCGCGAAGAACTTGTGCATAATTGCTTGTCGGCGTGTTAAACGGACTCGTTCCTTTCAGCCAGGTGAGTCAATAAACCTAGATTGACAGACAATTAATTAGTCGAGCTGGCGTGCCCCATGCGACTGAGTTATGTGAGTGTGTGAACTCTTCGTTACGTATTATTATGCCATTGTGTTATGTAAACCCATTGTGATCGAATCGATTGAGATAACATAATACAGTGCGAAATACTAATTATGCTCTGCGAGAAATCTAGAACTGTTAAACGGTTAAAGCTGGTCAACTTGTTAATAGGTTCAATCTGAAATAATTAAACGCTTCCCTGTCGTTTTCCGCATTTAATAAGTTGTTCACTTGAATTTGTACGACTTACGATATAGTTAAATTAAATCATATTCTTCGGTAGGAGATAGTACTAAAAAAACATACTAATTGAACACTAGTCTTGAATTATTGATATACAGTTATACACCCTGTTAGCGCATGTTAAAATACAGCTATATATTATATGCATGTATGTATGTACAACAATAAATATGTATACATTAATATACTGATTCATAGTCATTGATATCACAGGGATATAATTCATCATATATGGAACATAGGGATTCCCACGATTTAAATATATGTTTGTGGTTTATGTTTTAAAATGCTATCTTTATTATATTATACTTCCTGTCTGCGTAAAGTATTAAATAAAAACCATTATGAATAATGAAAATGAAGTAGTTAAATAGCAATCAATGTAAACGATGAGTACATATATAAATTAAAAAGTAAGAGAGCATATATTACAATCCATATTTTTGACGCTTTTAAAGTATGGCATTTAGTGATAAATAAAGTCTTGTGTAGCTTAAAATTAATCAGACAATAAAAAATCTTTAAAAATATAACTTCTATGGCAATGTATAGCTAAAGATCATATATATTGATAGATCAGTAAAATATAATACATTAAAAATAATTTTTGAATATTTTGGCAAAACTTAATATGCGAATCAATGAATTTTCATAAAATTTATTTTCAATATCCAGAAAGTAGAACTTACGAATAAACATAAACAACTATAAGAATGTGTAATATCAGCGTACGGTAATCCATTACCTTAATATTGTTTTTTTGAGAGGGAAAATATTAGGTGCGATTTAACAGGGAATTATTTTAATAGAGATATGTGCACTTAAATTAATAGTTTGTTCCATAAAACGAATTGTTTGTACATTTATGTAAGTGAATTCTTCAGCTTTTTTCTGAAAAGGATACGTTGTAGAGACTTTTTAATATGGTGTTCACTGATCTGCTTAACGCTCGCTTGAACTTAATCTGTCCAAACTATTAGAATTGTTCTCCAAAATATTTCAGGCGTAATAGATACTAAGAAAAATGTATTTGTCGAAATGACGAATTTTTTTCAAGTACACGTCCCAATATAAAAATCAATGACCAGAGGCCCTAGAAATAAATCTCATAGTTAAAATTTATAGTTGAGTTACAAACTTTTTTAATTAAAAATGCTTTCTGAAAAGTTTTTTCGAATTATGTACTAATGGCACAAATATATGTAAAAAACTCTTAATTAGAAACATAAATTGTCGTATAAAATAATATTAATAAAACTAGTTAGGCCTATATGGATTTTAACAATATGTGTATCAAATTTCTTACAAGAAAAAATATCTCGATTCAGATTATAATTTACCAATAGCTGCAATAGTTCCATGACATCAAGTTTATGTAGTTAAAAATATGATATTATATATAGAATATTATTAATAACCTTTCATCTACAATCATTTGATTCTCATTATTGTAAAAAATAAACTCTCATATGAAACATATTAGTTTAATAAAAAAATCTAGTTTTCATAATTCCTAATTACCCTACAGATTTATTATAATTGATTGGTTGTATATCAAACTCGTTCAAGTAAATTTTCGAGATCGAATATATTAATTTTAACGTAAATATACCCACTTGAAATTTTCTAGAATTTAATCTAAGCTGAAAATATAATCATTTTCAAGTTAAAATATAATTACACACCCTCGTCAAATCATAAATAAACATTTTGCTACCTTCAAAATAAAAAATTTCATGTTGGACACTTTTGCTAATCCGTTTTTCCTGGAATCCTGTGATGTTATAAATTAAAATAATATTTTAAAATAAATTAACCAAGATAAGGAAGGGGGGCAATTAATTTTATTCTGATAATAGATTTTTCTCTATAATTTATATAAATTAAATAATATTTTGACACTAATAATGTTTATTTGAATATTTTTTTATAACTACTTACCAACTTTTCACGGAACCATTCAAAAAAATTTTCTATAGAGGTAAAAATGTGATAATATCTCTCTACAAAAACGAATATCTGGCTTATTGAACGTTTATGTGTATTACCGTGAAACCACCTATTTTCACTAGACGATAGAGATAGCAATAATTTTGAGCCACGCCGGATAGTTGATTTTCAAAAGGCATTTTACTTTTTTTTTATTGGCCTGACTCAAAAGTTTTTTTAAACCTTTGCTTTATCGTCATTACATGCCTCACAATAAGGCCAGAATCACAGCGGACCGGTATTAAGCTCTCGTCCTTTGCCGGACGTCTCCATTGATGACTGTAGAGGGGCCAAAACGGCTCCTTATTTAAAGTTGTTATCTAATATTCTTTGCCTTTTAAACCTTTTAACAAAAAATACGTCAGAAACCGTTCTCAAATTCGATCGGGTACAAATTCCATTGTTGCTAGTCTTACGCAATCCAGTTGAAAATATAACTAAGTTGGCAAACACAGTTTGTAATAAATATTTTTCTTTTACAATTAAAACAATACATTTATTATTTAGTACCTTAAAAGTGCATATCTTTTAAACGTCCTGTGATATATTTTTTATCTCGTGCCCTTTTGACACTAAAACTAGATTCTTGATTAATAAATTTGAAGAGTTTATATACGAGTATATCTAACGACACAATTGTAATTTATTAAAGAAAATAAATATAAACATTTCAATCCACTAAAACGTATCCAAAGATCTAGGAAAATCGTTTCAGTAAAACTCGAAATCTCTCAGTTTGAATTTTATGTTCAGAGATAAAAACGCCACAAATCCCTCGCCTTATTCCCGAAAATCCCTAAATACCAATTCAAACGAACCGTTTCAAACACAGACGAAATTAGATAGTCCCCAGTGATAGATCACTGTCTCCAGAAAGCGTACACAACTCGGTGGGCGTTGCAGCCACGTGTTTTTCGTACTTCATCCATAACAGTAATTCGTTCGATAGGATTTAAGTCACCATTGTGTTTTGTCAGTGGAGGCCAGTTGCGCTTATGTAACTATTCTGATATTGTTCTGCGACGATCGTAAAGCACGGCAGCGATTGTTTTGCATTTAACAATATAATGGCGCATGTATTATAATAGTACACGGATCCGAGAATAAATCATTTATTTTCGAAGCTTCACTATTTGTCCAATGACTCAGCAGCTCCTTTTAAGTTATTTGATTTAAAGGTATGCACGTATACCGGGTTTGAATAATGTGCATTAGTTTAAAGTGCCTGAAGACGTTGATCAATTGCCTTTAAGAAAATGATCTATTTGGATTCGTTGCAGACTATTTCAGTACAGCACTTGACCAGAAGGTCTTATCAGTACCGGTTACATTCTGAAGGGTTTTCGTAATGTGAATGCGTAGGCGGAAGCAAGTCTTGCATATATATTGTAGTATAATGGATTATGAAAAATAACAATCATCCCGAGTAATTGCGGAGACAAGTGTTTTACGATTGCACAATCAAAACGCATATTATTGAGCAATGTTATTTTCGTGGGTGATTTACGTGATCGATCTTAATGCAATTACAATTGTGATGCAAGTTGAACGATGAATTAATTTCAATGTGATTTGCATTGAGAAATCTTGATTAAGATTTGGAGAATTGAATAAACATACCTATAGTATGAATACATAATATAAAATATAATTTAATATATAAGATTGAGTAAAAATCGCATTATATTGTAATTAGATTGCTTATACCAAAAACTTAATATATGGTATTGTATAATAAAAATAGTGACTAATATTTTTTATTTTTGTTTCAGGTGAGTACCAGAGTACTTTATATATGTATATACGTACATGAATAGTCTACACCTGTAAGTTTAAAAACAAATTTATAATTATCTTTATGTATAAAAATATTATATGAGAATATTCATATATAAAAGACTAACGATGTGTATATATTTATATTATAAATATAAATAAATATATGCATTCCATCCAGTGAAGTTATATTTTCACTACTATAAATATAGTTTCACTAACTTAGTCAGATAAATGGATTAAACAATTAATATACAATTTGACTAATCAGTATAAATTGTATTTATTTACAAAATAACGATCTATGCGTATTTCTGCTTACTCTTCATTCTTAAAAAAATGTAACGTAAAACCTCTACGCTGTAATGTATTCCTAGTACGCTTGCTGTTATTTAAATTTAACTCTTGCTGAAACCCAAGTAGACTTATCTTCTGAATAAAATATGTAATTTCCATGAAATATTTACATTAACCACGCAATTCAATTACTAATATTCGCAGACAATAAACTCTTTCAAGAAAATTGCGTTCCAATTTCGCAATTCCCAATGTCTACAAAAACATCAATAGAATTTAACTGCCTTTGATTGCTATCGCACGAACCATCCGTTAAAATACGCCTCATATTTACAAACGTAAATATTATATAATATGCCCATAAAGTTTTGTTCCATTGTCCTCTTTGTGGTCGACATCATTAAAAATTCATTACGAGGACCCGGTAAGAGGACCACCTTTGTGATTTTAAGGGTCCTCACATAAATTATGTCTCGTCTACGACCAAAAGACTTTCGGTTTTATCATGACCTCCTATCCATTCATTCCTTTTTCTTCTACGCTTATATAATATATGCATAACAAAGGACAAATAGAAAAAGGTGAAATAAAGACACGAACAAAGACCGTTCCCACATTCGTTCCTGTCAGCTTACTATTTTCATAATATTCCATCTGACATTACAATTAATTGCTTATTTAAATATTTAATATTATTATATATAAAAAAATGTTTTTTGTTAATAATTTGAAACATCAAAAAATATTTTTCATTTATAATTTAAGACATCACTCATCGTTAACTATGATCAAATATACGCTGCAAATGCGAGAGAAACAGGATGGTCCATTCGAAAGGATTAAGTGATCGTAATTAATTGTTTGAAGTCCTGTCTTCCTTGTTTAAGGCTAGCTGTGAGGTCTGATGTGTACGAAATTGTACAAATTGTCATCTTGGAAGATGACCTCAATTTTTCTATTTGCATTTTAATATTTTTTAATTCATATGTGAAATATTTTAGGCGTCAACTTCTTAATCAAAGGTTAAATAAAAATAATTATCTTTTAAAATTATGTATTGTCGCATAATTAGTTACATACATAATTTAAAAAAGTTAAATGGTGATAATAATATATTAACAATTTTCGCTTGTAAATTAAATCATTTTTAATGATTCACATTTCTGCTTTGATTTAATTTTTAATATTTTTTTAGTTTTTCTCATTTATATAGATAAAATAAATAATAAAATATGTTCCTTACTAGGTATAGAATACATTTAGAATCAACGATATTAACATTCTAAAAGGCTGAAAATTAGAATTTACGCTGATGAAACAGCAGTATTATTATTTTACAATGTAATTTCTTTAGAATTACAAAGCGCTTTTAACGTTGAGAAGTAGATAAAAAATAATAAAACAAGTATATAACAAGACAATGAAAAATAAAATTCATTACCTTTGACTTAAATAAATAAATATTACGTATAATTGACGTTTAACAAGGGTTTCACATTTCAAATCAATCAATTTAATAATATTAAAAATGTCAATTTGTCTTGTTATATAATTCAATTTTATTTTGCTACATTATATTAATTTATAGTAGCAGTAGGTGTATTGTAACTTGTCGGAAAGTCATTGAAATATTGTAGTGATTAGAATAAATAGATATTTAAAAAAAGAAAAGGTCTAATGCTCATGCGCGATATAAAAATAACTGGAGCTTTTATTATCTATTTAAAATTTGTTTTATAGCCTCTCATTATTTTGGCAAAAAGTACAATAATAATTAACTAGTTGTTGGTACCACACTTATGTGAGGTACCGCAGCTAGCGAGTGTGTAAATGCCGGACGATCAACTTATTAAGTTTAAAATTTTATTTTTGATTCGTTCTTATTTATTTGTTAAGCTTTATTCGTTAGATATTGAAACTGCGGTATTAGTTGTTTGGAATACTTTACAAACTTAAAATACTTCGTTCATTTTTCGTGAAGTTTATTAAAAAAATATTTATCGCACGATATTGCGGCAATATCTCCCCGCGAGCCCTGTTCATGAGGGCTAGAGCAAGGTTACTCACTCGCGCTTTTGCACGATATTAAAGTATACTATTGGTATGAAATAAAATAATCTTTAATTTTATTATTTTATTTAAAGATTTTTTATATAAATAAAATATTTTATATATTCAACAAATTCATATATATTAATTTTTATTATTTAAAATTTAGAAAAGGCACTTTTGTGTATTAAAACTGATACTGACTTAACATAGAAGTACCATAGTTTCATTACTAATAAAATATTGTTTTTAGTTATTTATAATTTAATTAGATAATCAGGATAAAAAGAGTGGTTTTAAAAATATTGTTATTGGCTTTATCTATTTTTGGTAATCAATTAGTTACATTAAATAAATTTTCGCAATACTAACCCAACTTCTAACAGCCTGATAATTATACGATAGTCGATAGTGTTCATTTTGTAAATAAAAAACACACATGTGAGAACGCATCGTCCCACTTATATGCGAATTAACAAGGTAGATCGAGAGTGCAAATTGTTTAGGCTAACCAAAAGCTAGACAAAAAAACTAATATATAAATACACTTCCGTATTACAGAAGCACGCCAGGAAGGCGTTCTTAATCAACGGTCTACTAATTTGAATATCAAAACACTGGTTAGCCAGAATGAAAACGGAGACTGATTTTATTGACGGCAATTGAGGTAATGATACGCTTCTTACGCGCTTTCTATACGCGTATCCATCGGCGAAAGTTGTCTTAATCGCCACTGTATAAACAATATCGATAACCAAAATTTACGATATGAGTGTATTAAAATGTCAACGAGAGCATGAATGAGAACGATGGCTAAAAATGTGTATAATATAAATACCTAATATAGCAATTAATACAAAAACGTCTAAATTATATTTTTTTATGATTCTGTATTTATTTTAGAGGAGCAATATATAAAATAATTGTTCCATAAAAATGAATTGTTTGTGCATTACTGTTGGACAGATTAGTTGCGAACGATCATTAATCAATCTAATCTTACACATTTTATGGATTTTAATCGTTATATCTTATTAATAAAGACTAATAGTTAAATATAGAGCCGTGTAAATATACAGTATATTTTTTATTGATACAATAAATATTTAATTTATGGATTCTAAAATATTTTTTTTTAATTAAGCAGTTCATAAATATACAATTATTAATCAGTAATTAATACAGAAATATTCCGTTTAATTTATACTAACTAGTACACATTACAATGCATATTAAAAGTTAATTACATACAGTAGTTATTAAATCACATAACAGTTTTAATTTTTTATTATATAAATACACGAACATGCAAAAAATCGCTGAAAAATTACATTATAATCGGTTTCGAGATAATTTTGCAAACCTTACAATGACACGTTTCACCATATAAATCAGACGCCATCAGAAATACTTTCTAGCTTAACTGGATACTAAATACTCACACTTAAAATCTGTCTGTACAAACTTTTAAAAGGACCTTTTAGAAAAGCAACACGAATAAATTTGGAAAATTTATACTTTATTATAAAATGTATATTCAATCAGAATGCTTTCGATTACTTTATGCTTCCCGAGAATCCTCGATCTATCTTCGACGCCAAATTATTCATTTTCCGGAGAATATTTACATAATCGAAATTCTTTCTAGAATATTATATGATAGAAAATTCACTTCATATAAACTGCGTTAATTTCGCGACGTTTATATTTATTTTCTACTAAGAAACAATGAGGTTTGCTTATCCTTATTTCACCACGTTCGTATCATTATTAATATATATTGTATACGGCGGAAATCCTTAAATTTATATCACAATGCTTTATTACTACATAATGTGAAATATTTATCTATCAATCTCAATTTTGTTTAAACAAGGAAAAGCGTTGAGGAATATATCATATAATCAGTAAGGATGTGCGTAAATCTATTTGGTGGTAATATACATATAAAACGTATCATTAATTAAATTTTGTAAAATAATTATAATTGTGTTATTTGTGATTTTTTCCTGTTAAATAAATATGTGTAACATTTCAACTACATGTTAGATGAGAATTATCTACTTTTTTAGTTCGAATTGGATAGTAATCCCGACTATTTCCTTTATAGTAAATCATGGATGTTTCAGGGTTACGATTGAGATGTCAATCGTAAGTAAAAAGAATGGCCGTAGGTCATAGCCGTTCCCGTCGATGGCCTCGGGTGTCACTTTCACTGGTGGTGTGAAACTATTTGGGAACCGCTGACCGCCGGACGTGTCGCGAATTGAAAGTGGCGGCAGTTGGATATTTTTTTTCTTTCGCCATACATACGAACATTTATTATTGAAGAACGTCCGTTGTTAATATTCGAAGAATTGGAGCAAGCTAGCGTGCGAAGAATGTCGTTCATAAATCAACATCGAACGATTATAAAAATGTTAATCGTCGAATTCATAACACATAAAATCAATATCGATATTATGAATTGAATGTTTGTATGGTTAAGCTTGTGAATTTAAAAATATACACATGTGGACCAATCATAAATAACACGAACTTTATTGTTATTTTATTTTATTGAATATTTTTAGTATTTATTTATCTAGAAAAGTATTTCCTTTATGAACGCTAAAACAGCATAAATATCCCAAACACCGAAAAAATATAAATAAAAACTTTAGTAGTGCTTTGAAACGTGGAATTGAATTATATCATATATATTTTATTGTAAATTTTATACAATAATTTGCAAAAGAAGCACCATGCTCGATCAAATCTAGGCTGGGATTACTATCTCAGGATTGAAGCTCGGAACGCGATGCTCTCAGAGCAAATTAAATCGAACGTTCTCTGGACTGAAATACCTAATCCTCTTAACCGATCCGCGTATAAAAGATCGAGCCTTAAACCTGCGGGCAAATTGCGAATTGAAAAGCCAATTTGAAATCCACGTGTTAACCGGGTCGTTTTCTCGGGTCTTTATAGTATCGAGTGACTGTGATGCAATCGTCGCTTCGAGTTCGTGGCGAATAAATCACAATAGACCGATTTACAGATAGAAGTTAACTTCCAACGAGTGAACTTTTTAATTAGCATAAAATAAGCTACAAAACAGCTGTGCGATACAAGTAACTTCAGATGAATTTGCATTAAAAATTTGCAATATTCTCAAAAATTCTTAACCTAAATTAAGTACCGTTATGTATGACATATTGAGCTGCGTTGTGCCATTTTTTAACTGAAACTGTATTATAAAAATAATACAGAAAGCAACCTTAACTTTTTGTCCCACTGTTCCTGTCCAGTGAATAGTAAAATCCTTGACTTGTTTGAAGATGTATTTAAATAAAGTACATGTATGTATGCCTTTGTTTTCTTTATGAACATCCTAAAGCAACAACGTGTCCTTGTCAAGCAAAAATATGTGTAATGTGTGCGATATAGATCAGACTAGAGTTCGTCAGATTCAATGATGTTTTATATATAATTGATCTGGGAATTTTTCATTGTCTAATAAGCTCAGAAAGATGACAGGTTCATTGTTTCCATCATATTGCCTTATATATATATATATATATATATATATATATATATATATATATATATATATATATATATATATATATATATATATATATATATATATATATATATATATATATATCATCCGCCATTTTTCACAATATTTACATAAGTGAGTCAAGATCATTTTGATTTATGATATACATGAAAGCTTTTCAATATGTTTAAAGTGCTAAGATGATTCATGCCTTTTTCACTCCTAACTGAGGTTTGGTCAATTTGCATAAACTGATTTTATCACCTATAAAAGTCAAGCTTTCATACAGGTACCAAATCGCATTCCTTCTGCGTGTCGTAGCGTAGGCTTGGCTCGGTTTTACGGTGTGTTCCCACGGCGAGAGATGGACAGGTGATTTTTCGTCAGGTTGGCCACACCGAACGGCGAAAGTTGCCAGCAGCGAAAGAAACAATAATGACAAAATATCCGACACACAATGGCGAGGGTCAGCAATAAATACGATATCGCCGGATGACCCCACGGCACGCCGCCAACATTTGTCACGACTTTCTAAAATCTGGATGCAAAAACGATAAATCGCGCATCGTTTCTGCGATGATGTGCGCAGCATACGTAGAAACATGGATAAGTGAAGCTGTATGTCTCTATAAAGCTCCTTTCTGGGATATTTTAATTCCTCTTGGTCGTTGTCATGCTAGAGCAAAGCGGCGCGATTCTAAGTTGAACTAGAAAGTCTAGAATAGAATTTAGATGCAATTGTCCTAGATATTTCAAATTACTAAACTATCACGTTATAATATTATACATTGATTTTCGGGATTTCAAGATTAGATTTTTATGATCAAAGTGGAAGCAGCTGCTTACTCTACACTTCAACAGTCATTTGTTTCGATTCGGCGTGAGCTCCACTTGGATATAGGACAGCTTATATATGAGAGTGTGACCCTACTTGCAATAATAATAAGCGTTTTTTCTCTTATTTCCCTTCTACTATTGAGGTACTGAATATAATTTCACCTAAAGTTGCCGACTTTTAGGATCAATTATCCGTCTAAATATCTATGCATATTTCATATTTCAAACAATAAGAAACGTTTAAACAATCTTCCTTACATTCAGGAACTTCTAAAAATACTTTATACGCTGATTCTTTATTGAGTTGTATTCAAGTACCAATAAAAAGCAATAAGATGACTGTGTACAAAAAACAATTATTTATTCACTTTTATTCATTCATTACATTGTCGAAAAAAAATATATTTATAAAAATTCAGGTGATAAAAATCTTTCTTCTTTTGGAACAATAAGTGTAGGAAAACATCGCCTTTCATCGATAGTATTGAAGGCCGATTTTTTCTTAATTGCGGTTATCGATACTATCGGTACTGCAATCCCTAGTCACAATGACCGCTTAAACAGCAAAAAAAAACATCTTTCACACTACATAATTTTCAAACCAGTTGCAAGCTAAGTCTCCCACATTACACAATGAAAGAGAGACATTATTATACTAAACTGGTTACCGATCGTCTGAGTAGCTACCTATACAGTGTTTTCTCTTAAGGCGTAAACACATTTCGGAGGTGTCTTCAAGAAGCTATGCAATTGGTACATAAATATTCTCATCTGTGAATGTGACACATTGTCATATCGAATTTTGGGCAGACAGATGCAGATTAATACGAGAGACATCAGCAGATTATGCAGAGACAAATACAATTCGATACACGATCCGCATTCTGATTCAATACTATTTCAATACTGTTGACATCTTGACTCTTCGTTCCACTCTCAGAGTCTACCGAGTTATTTTTTTTAAATACAAACTCGAGCAAAAATATAAGTACAACAATCAATTAAGCAGTTTAAGAGGGTCTAGAATAATAACAGTTTACAGCTTTACACTTTTTCTTAAATGTTTTATTAATAAGTCCTTGCATGTTTTTTTTAATTGGTAAAATTCTGCATTTTTAAACACTTTTAACAACAACGAAAATACTATATTTTTATAATATAAAATAATAGTAAATAATATATTAAACACTATACATATATAATTAATTACTTAGCATTATGTGTGTAGATGCAATATTTCACTAAATTATTTCACTTGTAAACATTTTTCGTATATAAAATAAATAAAACATCTAATAAAGGATGATCACATTTTAACTTTTTTCAATATGACTCATTCTAAATATTTCAATTTATGAATTTCTTTCCTTAATTATAAGTCTTTGCGTGCCTCCAAAGTTCATTCACAAATAGCGTGCTCCTGAATATTTGTGTGTATGCAATGGTTTTGACATGGCTGTCACACTATTGCGTGCGACAGGAGCAACTTTAAATTCGAGAATACAAAATAACATGAATAAACATAATATAACACCAATATCGATGGCTTTTAAGTGTGAATTTTTAAACCTTATAAATGTTATAATAATGCACTTTATTTTAATTAATTTACATGAACTAATAATAACATCTATATTTATCTCTTATCCTAATTATAGAACAAAAACATTAGTTCAAAAGCTGTTTTATTTTATAGAACAAAATGTGCGAAACTTGTTGACATATTGCAAATCTGTAGGATAGATTGCTATTTTTCTGGTATGAAATTTTGATAGAATTAGTATCAGAATGTTAGCATAATTGTTAAAATTGCGTGAGTCAATTTACTCTAAAATACATTGATATGTATTTTTATATTATTTAATTACGATGATCTTTGCGAAAAAAATTATTAATTGTTAATAATCCATTGTTTGTCGTTCTATTATATATATATAAAATTCAAAATTTACTGTTTTACATTACAATCTGTAGAATATGTTTAAAAATATTATGAACAGGTTTCAAGCTCACTTTTTTTAATTTAATGACAATTATTTATATGTATAAAAAACTATATTTTTTTACTTACTACTGTTTTACACTCACTGTGAGATAAGTGATAAATTTCTTTATGTCTAAGAGTGAATCTGAGGTCACGACTACCTTGCATACAATTAGACGAACAATTCGTTAGAGCGACAAGTATTAATCGACACACACGCGACACACTTTTACTTTCGTCAACCCGCTCATTAGCGAATTTGCATCGGTGCGAAAATGACAAATAACCCAATGCCCTTACATGGCGCGTTTTGTTCGTTGTTTCATTATGTTATCTCCACACCAACAACCATATGGCCAAAGCGCGAAAATTATTGGCCCCCCGAGCAAATGATGCAATTTCAGCTTGTAGCCGAGAAAGAAGTGGTCGTAAAGTGCGCTAGGACCCGCACAAAACGGTCGCCCCCGTGGTCGATGCAGGGCCGCAGTTGTAGGTGTCGATTCGGCGATATGTTTCCCACCTCACTTGTACCTCACGGATTTTGACTGGCGCAATATTGCAAATGTGCGAAATCACTCAATGTGTAATAAGTGAGATATTTCAGGTTTTAACCAACAAACTTTGAATATATATTATTTTTTAACGTAATAACATTAATAACAGTCATTTTAAATGTACAATTTAATTCTAGCCAATTCTCCCTGGCACAATACTTCACCTGGAACATTTTTCGCCGTTATTAGGTTGTTCGTTATCGAGTGATCGATTTTTAATCAGTCGAAAATGGACCGTGATTGGTAACAAATAAATATATTTATTTTAGAAATGCATTGTTCTATAATTAAAAAAAATCTGACTTATTTTATTTATTTTTTCTGTTAATCTAGTTAATTGTTTATACGCTTAACAAATTTAATCAAAACATTCATATAAAACATAATATAAACAGAAGCAAAATATAAAAAAAAATATTATTACAATTTATTTATTAAAGGTCTTCGCGAACGTGTTTTTTTATTTCATTGAGGGAACCGCTACATTTTAATTTTTGCGGATTGCCATAGGAATAATATACAAATTCACACCTTCATACAATATTCCCCTGGCCGTACTCGTTTTCTCTTTATTTCTAATATTAAATCTATGTATGTACATTTATTTATTATTAAATACTTAATAAAAAACTCTTACTTATACATAAATACTAAAACATACATCTTTAATATTTCTTGAATATCCAACCATTCCAATCTATCAATCATACTTCTACAACTATTAAATCTATTTTTATTTTAAACTACTCTCATTGCCATATTTTTCAATTTTTGTAACGTTATTTTATCTAATTTATTAAGCATATATAATATTGTTACACAATAATTGCAGTGCGGCAATATAATACCATTGTAAAATATTTTTTTAGTATTTACACTTAACATATTTCTCATTCCTGATAATATACCTATTTTTCTACTATTTTTCAATATGTAATACAATGTTCCTTTATATTTATTTTTTATCTAAAATTATTTCTAAATATTTTATGTTATCAATTATTTCTATATTACAATTACCTTCAACTAAATTTATATTAATTTCTAATATATATTTATAATTAATAAACACACATTTAATTTTATTCTTATTTGGCTTAAGTACATTATTTTTTACCAAATTTATATTATGCTCAATTCTTTAACACCTATGCAAAAAATTATAGTGTCGTTTTCAAACAGATGTATTTTACATTTTTTTTATAAAGAAATTGTTACGTTTAAAAGTAGAAAAGATTTACACGTATCCTTTTTTACTACGAGCTAAAAAAAAAGGATACGTGTATATCTGCTATATATTTTTGATTTAAATTTTTTGTAAGAAAAACTAATTTTATTTTCTCATAAAAATGTGGTAAAAACACAATGTTTTTTACAAACATATATTATTTTTTAATAAATCACCGGAAGCATACTGAGTAAATCTATTAAATTTACGTCACAATTTATCAAGTGCATAATAGATTTTATTTTAACTTCCTGCCAACTTCCGGTAGCCTATCATAAAATATTCTTAGTGTCACAGTCGCTAACGATTTTTTTATTCTAACGAAAACACAATTATTTTTTCTTCATTAGCTAAGATACATTGCCACGTAGCAAAACATGATTAAGCGTAAAATTATTCACAAAATGGTTTTGAACAAATTTAAAACAATCCATAAAAATATACTAACGCGACGCTTTTAGGATAATTAGGATAAAATCTTTTTTTTTGTCAACGCTTTAAAGTCAAATATACAAATTCTTAATGTTTGCTTCTTGTATTTGCAATAATAAAATCAGCAAACGTCAAACTGTAGTCCGCGTACCAATAAAATAAGATATATATTTTTGTTTAAATAGGGTGGGAGCCACTGACCTACTTTATATAGGTCGTGACATTTTCTGGGACAAATATTATTTAAAAAAGACATTTGAGATAAGTTAGAGATTGATGAACGTTCGTAAAAGACAGACAGATTGTGATGGGATATAAGTAATAAGAAAGGGATTTGAAATGTTTTTATTACCTAGAGAGGAGGATAATAATTATTTTAGTTAATTTAACATAGTGACATCTTTAGCTAAAGGAATAAATAAATACGATATCGTAAATACATAGTGTAACATGTGTGTGTGTGTTTTTTTTTGTATGAAGAAATGACAAAAAAAATTTGTGCATATGCGGATTTTTATCAGATCATCTTACTACTAACTCCTTTGAATTTTTTTATTTTTTTATAAGGATACCTAATACTGTCTGAAAAAGTATTCGCTAGAGTGTCAAATTGAATTATTGTCGGCTGTGATCTGTCGTGATGTGATCTTGTGATTATGCTGAACCATCCCCTGGTGTACTTTGTGTTGTGACTCCTTAAGGTCGAGTCTCTGGAGCGCCTTCCTCTGTCTGACTCCCTCTCTCTGCCTGCCCGTCAGTCTTTTATGACCAAATGTCACATTATTTTTATTGCTGGTTCGAGACAACTGTGGCAAATCGCAGATGAGGATCTTGGCATGCCTATTTCATCGCTTCTTTAATACGCCTATGAAATATATTTACGCCTTAAAAGTGAAACCACCAGATGGCTATTTCTGCGATCGTTACCAAAAGGGTTAACAATAGGCTTTTTACACAGTTTAAAATGCATTGTTTATTACGCATATTTTTCACACAAAGAGTAGTTTTTATGACACTTACTTTGACGAGTTAGTATTTATTTTCATGTATTCTAATTGGTCGTTCAAATTATTTTTAAATTAATTGTGCAGGTGGTTACCCTACAGTTTATTTAAAACATCCAATTACTTATTTAGCTAGAAATGAATGTGTTCAATTTATTTTAATTCTAATACAATATATATTAGTGTGTAGATCGCGATCGACTAGTCGACCTCGAAGCTATTTGTGATCGCCCGCGTTTTAGTATGAGAATTTAATAGGATTTATTGGTTATATTTGTATAAATCAACATAAGATGTATCTGGCGATTTTACTACTGTTAAACCGCCATCAATAATTTCAGTAGCAAGTCGCCCGCGGGGAGTAAATGTGGCTACCCTTGGTAAAGAGTATATAATTTTGTACAATACGATTCAAAAATACGAAATATCTAATATAGAGAAGTTTAGAACCACACAAAGATTGAATAAAAAAACGCACACTTTCTCACGAAATCAATCTTTTCCAGATCACTTTGATAGCCTCCAATAAATCCCTCGTCGAGCTGTTACACCACAATCGCACTCCATTCCTGCTTTACGACCATCAAAAGCGACATTATAAAACCGATTCCTAATGGTTGCGTTCTCGCGTCGTGCATCCTTCGTGTTGTCCTTTTTGTTTGGCGGCAGCCCTTTTTTAAAAATTATCTCTAATAGACAACGACGAGGTCCTGGTCGTAGACAACGAATACTATTAACGGGGCGAGCGGACCTCCCACGGGGCGGTTCAATTGCGTGGGCGGATCGGACATTCCGATTTAATATATGGACTATGTACCAAAAAAAACAACGATCGTGAATATAGGCTCGTCGGTGAATGGTGCATGGATTATATGTGAAAACTAATTAAATTCTGTTGTTGTACAACTAAAAAAAACACGGAAAACGGATCACGTTTTACGACGACAGCTTAAATTGCTGAAATAGACTGTCCTTCGATTCTAATCGTTTATAAATAAATCTGATGTGATTTGAACTTTCATTTAAAACCAGACAAATATTTTTGGGGCAAATTTGTACTAAATACATTTAGCAGCAGACTTAACGTTGAATTTATTCAACAAACGCATCTGCCAAATAAGCTTCTTATGGTGTTCTTGAAGACGTGACAGTGACAATATATTTTCAATTGACTAGCGAGTGTAACACACAAATGGAAAAAATCTGAGAAGACAAGACCTCGCTTTAGCTGATCAGAATTTGACAAATGGTATAGCTATCTGTCTATGTCTAATTCTATAGAAAGTAATGACAGATTTTTCATTCGCTTTCCGTATTAGGACAAATTTGTCTACGTGTATTGAGCATTATACAAAATGAGGTTTTATTTACATTTTTCGGCCGAAATCAAAACCGAAAGAAGCGGTCGTTCAAGTAATTCGACATTTTAAACAAAATAGTTGTCTTTCTCACCTTACAATGTTATGTCCTATTACTATCAAAAACCATGTTTATGGTTTAAATTATGCTTGCGTGCCATAACTTCAACACAAGCACCTCGTCCGTGACTCGTTTCGTTCCGTTCATTAGTTACAAACAATAGCAATCAATTAGAAGTTTCGGGGAACCGTTCTGTACATGTGTATCGAACGTTTTACTGCACTCCCGAATGTTTTCTTATTGAGATTATTTAGTAGTAATGAAAAATATCTTATAGAAATCACATACAATTTTCATAAGTGCTATGCGATATAACGAACGGAAGTCCTGTTAAATATTTGCCTCAAATCCATTTCAGTTAATATACTATTAATTTTATTGCTTGAAATCACATGCTTTACATATACAATTGTAGATTATTATATATATTATATAATTAAAGAGTGGAATGACTTCTTTATATCTAAGTGACAAGCGTATATAATATTACTAATGATATGCTATTAGAGATGCTTTTCTCGACCTTTAATATTTAAAAAAATATTTGTAGGTATTTATATTAAAATAAATTATTTTATAATAATATAAAACAATAGAAATTACAATTCCAGTAATGCCTCTTTTTTCTGCCTGACATCCTGTCCTTAATGACGCCATTGTATTGAATCTAGGAAGTGTCTAGCGTAATTGCAGTGAATTATATCCAAAATGGATATGAAGGATAGTGAAAAGGAAGAGGGCGTTCCTGGCCACGCGATTTCATTCACGTGTAACGAGAAATTGGGTGATATATTATGATTCGGATAGTGAAAGTGTATTATTATAATGGATTTATTATACCCTTGATTTTGACCCGGGGCTCAGAGTGTTTGCCTCTCGATCGTTGTTAATGACTTTGTGTTTTATTGGTTGGTTATCTGTGACGAAATAGATTTATTGTTTGTCTTGGAGCTGATGGAAAACTATTTCAAAATATACTGAGATTTTTTTGTACGATGCAACAATAACGTTTATTTCAATACCAAAATACAAGTTATGTTATAGCATAGCTTGGTGTAACTTTGACTCTTTTTTAAACCTAACATGCCTCTCAATTGAACTGTATTTCATTAAAGCTTTTAATTAATTTGTGTCCACTTTTCTGCAAGCTTAATATTTTAATAATATATTAAATGGTGTGTTGGCTTCGTACGTTGTTTTATTTAATAATAAGCATGTCGTGTTTTGATATCTAAAGGGTGTGACTTTGCAGCCAAAATAGATGCCGGAAATGTTAGTAACAATTTATTTTTATAAACATAAGTATATAAATTACCACTTATAAAGAGAAATGTAAATGTCGCTATCAGGTGGTGGAATTAAAATGGCAGGTCTTGGAAATCAGAGAATTTTTGCTAGTGTCGAATTTTATTATTGTCGGCTGTGATTTAGTATAGCAACTTGGATTTATCATGATGATGATCTGCTGATTTGTATCGTGTCCATGCGGTTTCCTTCTCGTTTCTGCTGCTGTGACCCCATAGGGTCTCTTCTGGTGTGTCTCTTACTGCGCCTCTCGCTAATCTTTGACTAAGTGTCACATATTTTATAATGCTTAATCGCAGACGAGGATGTTTGCGGGTGATTTAATTGCTTCCTAGACACACCCACGAAATGTGTTCACGCCTTAAAAGAAAAACGTTCCATATTGCCATTTCAGCGATCGGTAACCAAAGGGTAGAAAAAAAATAGCATTATTCGCAGAGTAGGACACATTATTTTTCGCGCATCTTTTCCCAGCAAAGAGTAGTTTTATTTGTGTTACTTAAGGAAAATTATGGTTTTAGAACGGATGTGCTATTAAGTGGTCCGTGCAATATTTCCGAATATTAACGCAATTGGTCTTGGTATCTCTCTTCCATTGGGTGCTTAACCTAACTTTTAATACGTGGTTTTGTTTTGTCTACATGTTAGTTAGAATAACCTCTAAATTTTAATAAATTGTGCAGACGATTGAAACCCCCCACAAGCAATTATCGGAAAGAGCAACATCGTGCCGTGCCTTTTATAACTAAGTTGTAACTATTTTCTTATATTATAATATATAAGCTCAAAATAAACCATAATTTTTGATACACCATAAAGCTCACCAAACATAAAGCATTGCCTTTCTAGTAGGTTTCTTCTTGGTCTGTGCTAGCCTAATGCTTTTTTCGTGTCACATTGTTATACATACACTTTTTCATCTCTAGTCACTAATCATATGTAAGAAGTGCTCATATTTTTGTCTTGCACTCAAATAACACATGTTGAAACATGATCGTTTGAATTTTCAGCCATCTATCTAGGAGGAAACCAAACGTAGTAACTTAAAACCTTCCCAATACGATGCAGATGTATCATCCGGATGTATTTGCTTACTGCCATCTTCATAGTGTTTTAAAGTTGTTCAATAGAACGACTTTTAACTTGTTTTTATAATATTTTAAGAGCTACATGTTTCTTAGTTTATTAGTTAATGAATAGTCCCTATATTAATATTTTAATAAACACCATTGGTTCAGTTTCATGTGTTACTTTTATTTTTAATGTTATATAATGTATACGCAAAATTGTTACGCATTTTAATTGAGATAGTTGTTTGTTATTAAATATTTAAATATAAAATAAAACTTTAGTTTTTCGCGTACCACTCTGGGCAAGTTCGAAACCAGGTCGAAGTGATTCGGTCCTCGGCGGCGCAAGGTGCATTCAAAAGGCAGGTGAGCGCATTAATCAGCGCAATTCCCGATACCAAGTACCGAAGAACCCAACCACCAGAGGCGTACTACTCCATTTAGGATTTTAGCGTGCAACTCATACGATGACGATGCATGGTCACGAATCCTTCCGATATGGGCTAACCCATTGACCCGGAGTCCACAAGAGTTGTTCAGTACCTGTGCGCATACTCCGCATTTTCTAATAGTCCTCTAATGAGCACGCTCGGAAACGATCCGCCAAGGTGTTTTTCCTTAACAAGATCCGTATTAACGGCTTCAAATTGCCGAAGGTGTCAAAGAAAGTCGTAATGGCGCTTAACGAGTAGGAAATTGGCTCGTTGACAGCAATTCAAAAGGTAAATTGGTTACAAAATGCAGCAGCGCTTTTGCTCGCGTGCTGAAAGACCCATCCCACATCACAGAAGCAATGAGTCATTCGGTTCGAAAAATGAATTCAAATGGTATTGCCGCTGTTAATTAATTGCTACTTAAACTCAATATCCTGGTTCAAAGGGCTGAATCAATAATGCAACTGAAACTAGCTAATGAGAAGCTTAAAAACTCGGTTATTGCGATGTAGAAAATATTCAGAATAATTACATTTAATATGTAATATTAATATAGTTATTGTTTAAGTAGCATTTTAGTGAAATTATATATTATTAAATGTTCACTAGTAGATGGCGCACAGCAAAAATTCCAAAAACATATAAATTATAATCAAAATAAGAATGAAAAAACTATACTTTATTTGCGTTAACATAGTCAGTTCGAGAGCTATCTATTTCATCATAATTCATAATTGAAAAAGAGATGGATGGTTTGGGTTTATGTCCCTAATATTAGCTCTAAAGCACACAATACGGATATATGTTCGATGTAATTAACATTACTCCAAATGCTTGATAAATATGAAAAATATAGTAATAATTTTAATTTCTATAAATTTGTTTAAAATATAAACAGGAGGATGCTTTACCATTACTGAAACTCACTAACTAATTAAATATCGACACATCTATAAAATCCCAACTCTGCCATGTAACAACAGTCCCCTAAATTAATCTTCTTGTGGAAACAGATAATCGATTCTTCATAATTTTCGTCTGCTAATAATAGTCTGGAGTCTGCTTTTGATATAAGCGCTTTAATGTTTCTATTACTCCCTGATCCATTGGTTGTATTACAGACGTGACATGTAGTGGAAGAAATTTAGCATTGTCGAGTAATGACAAACTTTTTCCCCTCTTATCTATAAAATTGATAATTTTTTCACTTCTGCAATGAACTGTTTTTCATACGATGGTTTAAAAATTGAAAAATATATTTAATATAATTCGGAAAACTGAAAATTCGGAAAATCGAGGTTCTACTATATGTATATTTTTAATAATACGTCAATATATATACATATAAAAAAATTATATCACGGCTGACAATATGATTTTAATTACAAAATATTTTACAATTATATTATTAATTTACATTGCTATGATATACTTTACAATTTTTTCCTTAAAATTAAAAATAAAATATATTTGACAATCAAACAATTATCTATGTTCAAAATTTTTACTGTGTGGAATTATCGTCGCGCAATTTTTGTTTGCGCAATAATCCAGTCACCATTGTTTTGTGCCCAAGTCCCTTACAAATCATTTAACATACAGATAACAGTTCATGATTACAGTATTTTAAAAAATATCGCGTTTACTTTTTACTTTCCTAAAACACCTCAGAAAACTTTTATTTATTTGCTTATCAATAGGCAATATGTAGATAAGCATCACTAATCATCCAAGTGTTTCGCACATATTATTTACTACATATTATTAGGTGTACCAACAAATGATATTTTGAGATTAACAAACCTACTAATTAATGTCGAAGCCGCAAATGAATTTTGCAACCCTCTTCAACCCAGGTAGACAAAAAAAAGTCGAGAATATTACAATGCACGATTCACGCTATACTAAAACAGGTTGGAAAAAAAATATTGCCGTCTACACATGAAATATGTTAACTTATTAAAAACAAAATTTCGGTATTTCTACTGATAATTCAGTATCAAAAATTCCTTTTAAAGTTTTATCATTACTTCTACATTTTTTTTATCATTTTTTAGTTAACATATTATGTAGTTATTATTATTGGCACATTAAAAGTTACCACAAATATTGTAAAATTAAGATTGTTGCATATTTATTTAGAGTAAATTAGTTCGTATGGAAATAAATTATTTAAATTTACAGGTTACCTTTTTCCTAGTCTCTTTAAAGTGTTAAAATCGTTTCTATTTAAGCGCAGACAATTTTGCAATCATAAAGCTATAACTCTCTTCCTAATCTACTAATAATATCTGTCAAAATTTTGTTGAGACATTTGGCGATATTTTTATAAAATTTATGAAATTATGCGATCAAATTGAATTTCAAGTGATCGATAGACATTACGAAAAATTAAAACCAGTGCTTTTTTGTCATGTAACGCGGTGGAACGGCGTTCCGGCACTTTTTTATATAATATTTAATGTTTAAAAAGCATTGACAGTCGTTGTAACATTTCATTTCTATATTTTTACATAAATTTTTATTATCCTTATTTTTAAGTGTAAAAGCTTAACTCCAAGTTTTAAAATGTAATAAAATTCCGGTTACTTCTCAACCGCCGCGTCGGTCCCACTAAAAAAGTACTAAAACAATAACAGAAAATATGGCAATATTGGTATGATAAGAAACTATGGAACGTATGGATGGAAAGCTACAATTTAATTGACGATATTTTTTTACAATATTACGATTTTCAATTAGTGAGAATCAAATGAAGAACTTCAAAGCCGTATTTTGAGCAATAAGAGAACGCAAAAAACAATTATCCTTTCTCAGAAGTCAAAAATCCACGTCAAAAGCAATAAAATCGTGCCGTCTCTGTCGCAGTGGGAACGCTTTTGACGTGAATTTTTGACTTCTGAGAAGTAGTAATTTTTTTGTGCCCTCCTATTAACCAATATTACATTATGACTAATACTCTAACTTAAATCAATTTTGAAATAAATAAATCTCTCATATAAATTTTGTTTATTTTTTTAGCTGCTGCTTTAAATTCAATTTAAATTACATTTTAATATAATTTTTTTAGTAAAACGCTTGACAAGATGTGAGTTCCGGCACTTTTTTTGTTTAAAAAAGCCCTGATTAAAACCATTCAAACACACTAGTATAATTTATGATTTTATCAGTGTTCATAGCTTGTTGCAATTCTAAAAGTTTAATATGTATTTGCTTAAAAAATAATTTTTATTCACAAGCTTGACAGCTGTTTGATCTTGGATTACCCTCCACCACCTATTGCTAAAATTATTATACGTTAATTATAAATTCCACAAACAGGTGTCATAGTCAATTTGTACAATGACCTAATTATTTTAACAATATTTATACAATTTCTGGTACATAACATAAAACCATTTGTCTTTATGAATTAATTTATCGTCAAGAAACATTGGCAATCTTCCACTTTGATCTCGCTCGCCCGACACTCTCGCGTGATATTATCCATTGAATGTGACGCAGATGCATTCTCGCACAAATTCTCCAGCTCGAAATTCGCAAACATCACATAACACACGCATTAATCTCACGACGATGATATCATGTCACGTGATGGTTTTCGGCTCAACAAAGCGGCAAATATCACAGAAGGGCATATCGATCGTGGTTAACGGTCTACGGTAATAATTAACCGATTCATTTGTCGCTCGATCCGATAGTGGTTAATTGCGAACCGAGATACCGGTAACCAGATCTGTTTTGGGGTTCGGAGAAAAATAAAAGACGAAGAAAATTCTTTATGTTCTGTACAGTGTGGCTAAAGAATAATCTTATACAAACTTGTTTAATGCATTATTTATTTGATTCATCATATTATTCATTTTCAAATTTGTTTGTATATCCCATATAAGAATATATAAATCCTCTTTCAAACTAGTTCAAAAATTCTTAATAACCAACATTGCATGTATTTAAATATCATAAGAGATTCTCTTTCTTGTAGTGGACATCCATATAGTTTAAATAATAAAATAGGTTTCAACATAACTATTAAATATCTCTTCTATTCAATGTTCATTACCTATATTACGCCTCTGCTGAATCACGCGCTGATGCGTTCACAGCTCGCAATCGTCTGAAGTCTGAACGTATGAACGCATGAATGGTCTCAATCAAAAGTTTTTAATTAAATTTATTTTACAATATTTCTATATCTGTATATTTTTTATTGCAATATTTTATGTGAGGTGTTTTTATGAGATGTCCGTATATAATATTGCATTTTATATATTCATATACTTGCGAGAATCTGAAAGATTCGCATCTCTACAAAAGGCACCGACCACGTGGACTTAGCGATTATTTGCATAACCGGTATTCGAATCCACGACGCCTGTTGTGCACGAGCTATCGAGACTGATTCATGCCTCAGGTTGGAAATGCTCTTTATCAATCCAGCAAAAAGCCTATGGGTTGTAAACTTTTTCAAATTTGTTACATTGTTAATATAGAATTGTCCATAAAAATCATTTTAAGTGTTTAGATCGTAGAAAGTAATAAGCTGTAATTACACTCATTCATCACTGCCTTATTTACGTATTATTACAGTGATGTACAGTATATTGAGAATTGCTTTCACACAATTAGCATAATTACTCACTCGTACCTGGAAACAAACTATCATTTATATGATTCTAATGAGCTGAACACAACTATCTGTCATTTATCTCAGAGGCGTTTATTTTTGTTTTTTTAATTTGTAATTTTTGTGCAATAATTGAGATTGTCCACTCGAGACCAGAGGATGCGAAGAGAGAAGCGGCGGCTTAAAATTGAGTCGACCTCCTTTTGGTTGAAATTTGTACGAGCATGGAATGCGTCCAATATGGAAACCTCTTTTCTTCTCCAACATAGATATTGATGCCTAGCGATGATCGTAACGGTTTAGGTCGAGAATGGAGCTAAAGCACTTCGTTTAAGCATAGCCGACTATGTGAAGTCTGCAGGATATTGAAGTTACAGGTTGCTAACGAGCGGATGGTAACTTTATTCTTATCTCTTAAGCTATGAAGTTCAAGTGTGAATGTCAGTAGAGGTGTCAAATCAAATCTCCAAGAAAGTGATCGTTGGTTACCAACGTTTCCATTTTTATTTTCCTCCCTTTACTGTACAACATACAACTTAAAAAGGTGGCGAGTTTTTGAAACAAATTTCCATCCAACATGATCACGTGTTATCATTTATGTGCTTCATGCCCGGTACTATGTCTTAATCTGCAAAAAGGTTTTCTCACGGTGATGTCCCATTTTAAAATAGCCCCTTTTTTTCTTAGACGTTTAAGCCCCATATTTGTATACCACATGCTGAAACTGGCGTTGTCTCCGGAATTAGTAATCAATGCTATTTAGATTCTCACGTCTGTTAATTTTGCTAAAAGATTTTTAACCGTTTTAATACCTGCCGATTGTTAAATGGAATGGTGGATCAATTGATGATCCCACCATTTCAATCACTGTTTCTTAAATATATATGAACAATTTTGACACAATGAACATCATTATCTATAAGTCCCTAATAATAATGATTGTCAAATAGTGTTTTATTTTATATAAATTAATTAGCTACAAGGTGTTAATTTACATAAAAAAATATTTATTTACTTTTTATCATATTTAATACATTTCTGCCAACGTATCATATTTGTAATCTTTACTTTTTGACACTAGCTTGTATCTATTAATAATTAGTTTTTTATAGTAAGATAATATTTAATAGTAAATACAGATTAAGTTTACTTTAAAACTAACCCCAATATATTTTATAATATGCTTATTTTAATCGATTAATTAATTAATTTGTGAGTTAATAATGGTGCATTTAAAACCGTTTTTTTTATATTATATATGTACATACAAACATGCTAATTTATTTGTATAAAAACTTTGCGGTTTTTGTATACAAAATTAACTGACATCATTCGCATAAAAATATATGATAATTTAAGTTGCATATCAAAAACTGTAGCAAAACAAACTTTATTTACAAAATTAATCTAACTTACGATAATCTTTGAGAAAACAATGGTTACGCTCTGTTCTTCCCTTAAGCTTAAACTATTGTGAGTTGACAAAAACGATTATAATTTATTTATGTTATGTGCATATTAAAATTAATATATTTGTATTGTCTTATTTCTAGGTAAGTACAAACACAGTCTATTTCCATTTATCACAGCGGGGTGAGTATTGAAAAAAAGTTGAGGAACACTAGACGGGTCACCTCCACCTGTTCACGACGTTCGTCCAGGTCGACGCGAATAATGCATTAACCCTCCAAATGCCCATAGGTGGTTTTGTGGTTTATGTGTTTTTGACGTACGAAATTAATTGAGTGACAGCCATGCAGTAAGCCAGTGGTGCTTATTTGGGCGCGCGTTCTAATGTTTACTTACGAGACCGCGGTGTATATTTAGTAACCTCTGCTCTAGACGTACGCATCGCACCTACACTAACGCTGTGCCTGCAGATGTGTGCAACATTTTCCCTTTGACCAAAGCGAAAATTAAAAAAACATTCAAAAATAATAAATTAATAAATTTATTTTGTCAATAAAATCGCTCTTATCTCAATTAAAATCAAAAGTTTAATAGTGCTATTGCAATTAGCGTTAAATAGTTATGTTGATGACATTTTCCTTCAGTCAAATTCTAGTTATATATTATTAAAGGCAACAGTTTTTTTTTGTATATGTCTTTTCGAGAATAAATTCACGGAATCTCAAATCATTTCCATTCTGATTAACAAGTTACTTGTTTCTACTTATTCAAAAGTCAGTTAAGTCCTCAATGTGGCAACTTGAAGAAGCGGCTGAAGAGCACTAAGTACCCTCCGAACTCGTCTAGTTATCATTACTGGAACTCATTTAGTATTAGTGATTGTATAGTGTAGAACAGAAAACTTTTAGATGCCAGTGGGTGAACATAGTGTTTAAAAAACAACATAAAATTTAGTAGTGCTCATGAAGACCAGTTTTAATGTCTTAATTATTTAAAATGTATTAACATCTTCAGGTCTATGTTTCTGATGAAGTACGGGAGACAATCTTTTTTTGATTGATTCTTACAATTTTGTATAAAATGTACTTTAGCCAATGGGAGGATTCTTTCTTGAATATTTTTTGAAGATCACGTACAGCAGTAACAGCGCATTTATAATATAACCTAAAATTCTGTCTTCTTTCTGAATGCTGTAGTAAAATGGTGTGATATTTTTAATACAACGTTAAACTAAAGTATTTAATTGTAAGTGTAAAAATATATTAGTACTGTAGTTACTTTAATACGACAAATCTCTATAAAACATATAATTAATAACAAGCTCTATTTTTGTAGCAAGATAATACACAACACACACGTTGATATTTTATAATTATTGTAAAAAAATCTATTTATTTAATGATCCTCTTTCATTACAAATATAAAATAAATAATTGTTTAATATATAATATATTAAATCGTGGATTTTGAGATATTTATTCAAGTGTAATATTTGTGTATTTTTGTTAAAAAAATAAGTAAACATTTCCTTGTCGGTGGTTTTACTCGTTTCGAGATATCGACTCACACGACGTTTCTCGTATTATTATTGTTTAAAAAGTACCGTTCAGTTGGCAACCACTGGCCGCCGCCAGTCGTTCAACAAACTGCGTTTAGTTCAGTCGTCCGCCGTGAATCGCTCGGTGTGGTTGTGTTGTTATTTTTTGTGTGGTTTGTTTTTGTTACTTTTATTTTCACACACTTTTTATGAATGATAAATCAGTGTATAGTTTCTCCTTTGATCCTTTAAAAAAATATAAATATTTTTTTATTAAAAAAAATGTTAATAATATAAATACTCGCATCGATGACAATAAAATAATTGCACGTGGGGTGAAGCAATATATATGACGTCATTATTGTACTGAATTAAAAGTGTTCGTTTCTTCGAATCGTGAGATTTGGAAGGAAAATGGCCACGGGGAAGACCGACATGAAATTCGAATTGTTTCCGGAAATTTGCCAACGTCATATCGGAATCATTTTTGCCAATGGCCAGCAACAGGTTGGGAAAAAATGTGCTCGTATTTGTTCGCCGATCCATAGTGACGTTCTTCGCAGAAACAGTCATCTGCCGCGGTCATAAAAACCAACCACCGACTCTCAAAATGTTATAGTAAAATATTTTATTCAGAGTATCCGCCGGGAATTGCACACAGCAAGTCCGGATATACACAGTGTTGCATATAGACACGCAGACAGATCGATATTAGCAGACAAAATTAAATATAATGTTCCTATTACATATATGTACAATTATGTTATGCATATGCATATTTACATACATAAACAAAACCAAAAAATCGTTATCACCAACTAAATATCGCTATCGTCAAATCAAATATTTGCTCTTCAACTTGACGCGCCGCCATAAAAATTCTCAGAAATCCACTTTCTTTACTTCAATTATTTCGATTAAATCCATGTCTAGGTTGTGCCTTAGACGCCGGGGACCACGCCCACGACCCAAGTTCCCAGCATCCAGGCGCTTCTCAATTAGTCCCTCTCAAATTGGTCTATAGCACTCCGCCTCTTCTGAATGCTCCTTTGGTACGTGTAAATATTTACTTGCACTCCCCAGAAACCAGTACTTCTGGGAAACTTCTCTTTATCTATACATATGTTGGAAGTTTACTGCTTTCCGAAAACCACAATACCCTGGAGCCAAGGGCGTATAAGCTTCGCCCGCTGTTAGACGTCAAGTTTGTGATGGATGACCCTAATCCTTTTTTTCTGCCGTTGTAAATCCTCTCGATCTGTCAGACAAAACGATCGTTTTATTTTGATCAACGTGTGATGGGTTTTGAATGTAGTTAATGAAATAATATAATATTATATATCAATTATATTAAATGTGTTAATTTTAAAGCTTTATTTATAGTTATTTTATGGTTATTAAATGGTTTATTTCCCGATTTATATTTATTAAGTTAACTTTTATAATTCAAATAATTTGAGAAATCAATTATTACCTTAACACGATTCATAACGTAAGAATACCTGATGAAAGGCCTGATAATCAAATTGGTCCATGAAAAGTTTATTTTTAAATTGTTAATAATAGTTAAAAAAATACTTATACATTATTTAGATTATGTTAATATTAATATTATTCTTTCATTGTCATATTTAAAGCACAAGAACTCTCTTCCACTGATCAATAACTATTAATAACGCTAAATATCGCTATGTATAATGTATTTGTAAAAAACCAAATTCTAATACAGTCCATTTACTAACTACTTATTGACTTTTCGCATCTCAAACGGATTCTGAATGAATCTGCCTTAATTGTATTTTTTTTAATACTGATGTATAAAGTCGCGCGTAGCGCATATAAATTGACTGTGGCTGTCACTCGCGACTGCCTAAGTAGGAGATCGGGCCTAGTGTATTGGGACGAAGCTTCTCTAGATACGGGTTGTAATTGCTGAGAGAGCCTTAAACTCGATTGCTGATTCTAGCTTTCATTGGCTCTTCCGATTAAAAAAAGTCGTCGACCAGCCTGCGGCTTTAATTAAACACGATAAACCTTTACAAATTGTCTAATTAGTGCGAAAGTATACAGACCTTTAGAAATGTACAATGTAATGCTTGCAATTTCTCAATTTACTGATTATCTCTTGTCCGAAACGCCATGCTAGATTATTGAACCTTTAATTAGCATATCAATCCGATTAAGCCCAAATCAAAGCATACCACACGAGTTTATTTTGTCAAGCCTCCGCAAATAAACCTATATTACTCGCCCTTCACTCGTGTGCCATTCAACGGCTCAACCGTCAATTAGTCTTAATCTTTGGCCCAGTTTGATACGGTTCGGGTTAAAATTTAACTACTATGTAATTGATGCTCGTTGGCTTCGGAATCGGTCGCAAGGGAGATACCATCGATGTTTACCAGGTGGTCTCGAATTCGAGTCACACCCACTCGATCTACAATATCGAACACCCACCCTTTGAGATTTGTTTTTTTACGGTACCAAATATTTCTGTGACAAAGTCTTCCGATACCATCTAAATGCCGAAGTGTCCTCTCAGGAAATTATCGCTGTGGACGGTTGTTAAACATAGGATTCGGACCGGAGTCACTCAGATACAATCTTCACCTATTCCTGGGGTTAGGTCTCCTATTGTCCAATTTTTTGGACCACCCGTGAGAGGTCCTATTCAACTGGACAAGGCCTACCTCCAATTTGTTTTTTTTTGTACCAGCCCTCGCGTGCTCTGGACTTTGAACAGATTGAAACATCACTCAGATATGATTTTTTTATATGACCAGTGCTCACATGCTGGACATGATTAAAATTATCACGTTATGGACATGCGATGTGTATGTCATCAGTTTGCTTTTATCGCAGTTGTGTGACAATAATACAATAATATATGCGTAACGCTAAACTATGGATTAAATTGTTTTGATTTATTGTATTGTCTTAAAAAAATGGATAATGAAAGTGATTTAATACAATAAAACTGAAACAACTATTATTATAATATGACTAGAACTATATTTATATGATTAGATGTTTATAGACATGTTTGCGAAAACATGTCTATAAACATCTCCCTTAAATATAGACAAGTTGGTCCTATTTCACATCGTCAATATCGATCCAAGTGTGTTAAAAACTTTGTGGTCTACCACAAAACTGAAACATTCCTCTGCGTCACAAACTTTTAATTAAACATTGCACAACCGTTTCGCCTGTCTGGAAAAGCGGATTCCTTCAAAAGATTTTGATTCCAACTCAAAATAACATGTATATTAAAAACGGCTTGCGTTTGTGCGCCGTACTCGAGACTGTCACAAAAGCTTTAGGAATGTATAAACAATCGCATTTGAGCAATATGAGATTGGCTTCCTTCCAGCGCTAAAGTAACAAACGCCTACCTCAAAAAAGGTTATGATTATCTGATGTAATTTCGGGATTTTCCACGAAATTCAATCAACAAGTCTGGACGAAACCCAACTGATGCATTTTACGGCTATGTGCTTTCATTGCCATGATCAAGTATTAAACGGAGCATCGATTATTACGCGACCTTTTCTGCTTCGTCAGGCACGAAATCAGATTCCAATTCTTCTCACGTATCACAAACGTCAAAATTTCATATAAGACCGAAGTTTTCGGTGTATTATTCGTCACACGTCTGTCTGCAGGCTAGCGAAGGAAGTGTACATTCATAGTAGATACAGCGACTCACCACCAGCATCAATCGCTACTTCCTTGACTGGAAGATTTATGGTCACAAATTGACTTGTCAGCGTGTGCTGTATCATCAAAGGAGCCGTTCCGTGCGCTCAAGTGCCGCAATTAAGCCTCAATCAATGCGCGTCAAGCATTTTTCTAATCAATAATATCAAAGGAGCTCTTTAAGCTTGGACGCTAATTTTTCATCGAACGCAATAAGTGGGTCGGAAACCACTCCTTAGTCCATGAAACTATCTTTAGAGTGGCACTTATCATAAAGCGATTCGATTTGTTAACACTTTAACCCTAAAGTTTGTAAATGCATCAATGAAAAAAATGGTAAAAATAAGAATATAGTAACAAATGTTTTCTTAAGCTCTGTGATTTATATCTGTTTTATCAGAATATATGAAGATTATATATTCTACACAATTAGATGAAGCAAATAGTTGAACATCTATTTCTCCGTCAAATTTACCTTATTGCCATCAATTGACCGATTGAGTGTGAAACTTTGCCCTTTGCACTTTTTTCTTAAAATCAATAACAAATATGTTTATGTTATTTCGATTTTACTTAATGTTAATATTTTAGCAAGAGAGATGGAGAGAGGCGAATTATTTGTTTTTGAAATATCAAGTGTGTAAATTAAAAGGTTATCTCCTTCACATGTTGTATTGTGCGTGTTAATTAATCGCCTCTTCTAATTTATCAATAACAGTAACTTTCTGTTTGCATCTACTACTGTATATCGGCGTTTTCTATTTCAATGATTTTTTACCTTCACGGTATTTTATCTATAATTTCTCTCATTAAAGAGGGAAATAATAAACAGTGTTTTAAACATTCTTCAGAGAAACGTCTGTTGATAATCTGTTAGACAGTTTTATTTTTAAACTTAATAGATTTTCCATTACTTGTAACGTTAGCTGTCGGTCTTCATTTGCAACTTATTTTCTATTAGCAGAAAATTTTATATGAAAGCCAGAACTATCGATTCACGAGGAAAGGATAATTTAATGTGTCTACCTTTAGTATTAAATAATTAAAATACGACATTGCAAATATGTAAGTCAATTTAGCTTTACAAATGATATACCACTATCCAGAGACAGTCTAACTAATGGATTAAGTCCAAGCATAAATTGCCAACTGTGTGTGGGCATATTAAATTATACATTTATAAATATCCCGACTAGTTTTTGCTCATTTTTACTATCACTATCCTTTCTTAGAATTATGTACATAGTACCAGTTTTCACTCTCTGCCCGACAAATTCGGAGCGACCGGTCGACATGATTATTTTGACATCTTTCTAATTCTCTCTAAACAGACCTATTAAAAAAACATAAAAGAAACGTTCTAATCAATATTTAGATGCGAATGTCACCATCGCTCTTTGTTATTATCTATACTTCCTTGCGAATGTCGTCATCATCAACGATGACAGATGCGTTGTGTTTTATTATTAACACTTTTACGATAACGACACGATTGTGTTTATTTTGCTAATTATTATTGTTTCCTATCAGTTGTACAGCAATACAGAAGTAAAATACTAACTGTTGTGCAAAAAAGTGATAATCAATGTAAAGTGACAAAGTGCCGAAACAGAAAAAATGAGGACGATTCAAACAATCAAACTTGTGAAGAAATCTGTGTGGAATTGAGTCGATTTTTTCCAATCTGGACATCCAAACGAGAGACATCCAAATGTATATAGTCGACAAGATTGCCAACAATTTAAGATTCGGTAAGTAATTTTTTTTAATACGTCAATGAATACTTCATATTATTTTTTCTTTCAATACATCAATGCTTTATGATATATGTATATATATTATTATATTGCTTTAAAACACTTGAAGCATATATAGAAAAGTAATTTTATCTTGAAATTTAAATACATATATATATATATATTTGAATTTTAATTTATGAACCATAAAAAAATCATGATCTTTTTAATTGCGCTGAAAAAGTTTTTCTTTTAAATATCCCTCGGCGGATATGCGCAATTTAACCGTAAAAATAACGAGATCCGTATTAAAACCGATGCTAAGTTTTTATCCTTCAATATAAACACATCTACATATATAAAATTATTCACAATTATATTTAACTATTCCACTTTTCAAATATTATATGCCATTGCTAAATCATAACTATGCTTTAGACAGTTTAGAATACATTTGGTGAAACTCCGATAACTTTTTTTTGATATATATAAAATATATACATATATATGTATATTTCTAACGGCAACGTTATACTAACGAAATATATTATTTTATTTTTTCATATTGCTTTACTCTTAGTTGCTATGGATTTAGACCTTTGAATATGCAATAAAATAAAAGGCATAAAGCGTTCTTGTTTTCCTTACATTTCATGCAAAATCTTAATATATAGAACGAACAATGAGACAGGTAAAGAGTTTCGCTACTATTTATAAGTCTTCGAAGAAGAATCTGCATTGCTAATTCACCAACGTTGGTCTCCTGTGGATGTGTATATTATTTACATGCACTAACTATATAACATTTATCATGAAAACATTGGAAAATTTCACGATGAACTCATCGCACAACAAAGCCATAAAACTACCGATAGTCTTAATTAACCGCACGCCTTGACCGAAAGCAATAAAATAACTTATTATTGCAATAACCAATTATGCTATTGGCGTCACGTGCGAATATTGAATAAATCTTTTAAAATATCGTAATTTTTTCGGTCGCGTTCGCTGCCAAATTTTTTTTCATTCGATTAATTGGGCCAATCTGCATGAGTTATGGACTTGTAATTGCTCGCAGAGATCTTTATCCGAGTTCAGGAAACGCCCATCGAAAGCTCTCTTCTTCTTCTTATCTGATTAAAGACTTTTCTCGAAGGCTTTGAACTCGATACTTTTTAGTCAGGATTATTTTATTCGTGTGGCACTGAGCGAACGAATGTGTCTTTTTTAATATATTATACGTCCAATGTAATAAAATAACGACGTTAAATTATAGCTATATAATGATATTTGGAAAGCTGAGCTAATCATATTATGAATTGATAAAATCGATCGATAAGCTTACAGATTCGACTGTAATGTGATAATTAGAAAGGTGCTGTTGTATTGTTTTAAAATTTTATTGAGCTATTAATATTAAACGTTATCGAAAGATTTAGATACATTATTCAGATCAAGATTTCGATATAACCGATTTATTGAATCTATTAATCTTGCAGATTAATAAAAATATATTACCCACAACGTACAATAGATAACAAACCTAATAAGCGTCACTCCAATATTTTCAAAATTTCTAATTCGTTTTCATAGCATACTGTAAAATTCAGTTTTACATTCGTAGTATCACTCGATCTTTATAAAAGGTAGTTTTTTTGCCTTATTTTTTTATTATATTTATTATACATAATGCGACATTTTCTAATAAAAATTCTTTAACTGATAATTGGTTATAATCGAAAAACTGTACTTGTATGAAAATTTGTCTTGTCGATAACCATCGAATCTTTTATTCAAACTGACTGTCAATTGGCTAGGTAACTACTCAGAAACAATGTAGATATACCCCTAAATGCGTAATAAATCGAACGAAGGATTACGGATGTATAATATCTTAAATTCTTATGATCTCAATAAGTGATACGCTACTTTAGTATCAAGTTTTGTCTAATATATGAGTCTATCTTCCTTATTGTTAATTTATTTTATTGTATTTACCATGTATTTACACATCTCTCTGTGAATTTTAATTTCAATTTCCGTTATACTACAAAATATATTTTTAGCATAATGCGCCCCCCATATATTTGATGTATTACCTATATTTTTTAATGTGCAAGATATGCTGTCATAATATTATATAAAGGTCGTTTTGTATCTAATTTTGAAAATTTCATCAGAATGACGCCCACACATACACTTCCTAAAGGTACAAATTCGCCACTGCCAATTTATTTTTATTTTTATTGCACAATATGAAAACCCTAGTCTAAATACAGTTCAGTATAGGTAGACTGTACGCCCACTTCTGAGAATATTTCCACCAAAAACCAAGATTAAATATATAAATAATATAATCACAACCGGTCTCATCGACGTTCCTTAATTAAAAAAGTCACTTCGGCACACTTTTGCAAAATGTGCCATATAACCAAAACACACCCACAAAGAGATACTTTTATTTATGATCCGCTATCTTCTGATTTTCTTATGCTTTTATATGTAAATAATTTTATTATCATGTATTGTGTTTTATAACGCACTTACACACGTCAACATGCAAATATTGCAGCTTAAAAAAAGAAAGTTTTATCAAATAGACTATGACAAAAGCTTACAGTTATTATATGTTATGTATGAACAATGTAGAAAGAGCGTTTTGATTTTTTGAGCACACAATTGTATTGCATAGCTTACTTCGATTTATATTTAATTATCCACTGTTAATATAGGTTAAATATAACAAGAAGAAAGTTACGATGTGCGAAACTTATATATTAGTTATCTCAGCTTTGTGCGAAAATATCTGACAATTGCCACCAATTCGGCTGTTTATTATATAATTGCGTTATTGTATTATTATATCTAAGATAATAAAACCAATCGTTGGTCATTTCTCAATCAAACAATTTCCTGTTTTACGATGAATTGATTCAATTCAAGTGTTGATATAAATATGCACATAATTATTCAATCGCGTATTGTTATGATAATAAAGACTGCATTAATCATAAACGCAGGATATATTTTGCACTAAAGTTTCGATCCGATTCCACTGATGAATCAATGGAAGTATTTTAATTTCATGCTAATAATACATCATATTTTTCCACACTTTCATTGCAGTTCAATACTACTTTAAAAAAAAGCTAAATGCGGTACGATCAAAAAGCACGCAGAGCTCACATGTGGCTAGAAATCCTAAGTATCAAAGCGGCATTAACCTTTTCGGATTATTATTTCGTGTAATGTCGCCGGCGAGTGTTGTGGCTCCTCATTAGTTCCACTTTCTTCTCTTAAGCTAGTATGCGTCTATAGATAGGCATTGCTTCCTGATGGTGGTTTACGCTCTTCCTAGCCATTTACGCATATCAGCGCCACCGATCGTTGGCAATTTTCGCCAGTGTTGTGAGCACGAGGAAGTAACGCCACTATTCCATTGTCTCGGTCGACATCTAGACCGGTTTTTGCTGCCACCCATACACTTATTTGTGTCGTTGAACTATTATTAAATTCCCGACGAACACCTTTATTAGAGACGCTAAACTCGCGACTTGATGAACATTGATGATTTTTAAAGCATTTCCCTTTATATTAATATTTGTTTAGTCTTTACCTGAGTGTCAGGGTGTTAAATTCATTATAAATGATTATTGTGTAACAATATAAATTTGTTTGTATAAATTATTTTATATACGTGAAGTTCTCATAGCCTTGTATGTGTCTTTGAAGACCGAATTAAACTCAGGATACCGTGGCGTGAAGAGAGAAGCGGCTGCTTTCTTGGTCCTCCCCGTTTTGATGAAATGCATATCTTCACTCAGCTTCGAATTCATACGAACTCTCTTGTGTTCCAAGTCGGAATCACACCTCCAAATACTTAATTCGGTAACTTCGTCTTGTCATTTCACTTTCTGCTTTTATTTAATATTTTTTTCTGTGCATGCGTTCTAGTACTAAATGGCCATTAAGTAGTTATTTATAGCTGTTCCTTGGAAATGTTTGACCAACACGTGTAAGATGCACAATAATCATGCAATCTCAATGGATATGGTTTATGCCGCTTTTAACGCATAAGACAATTTTTTTTCTTACGGTCAGAAATAAAAGCTTCGAAGTGGCATAGTATTATAATATCTCTCGATAAACTTGCACCACTATCTATTCCTTATAATTATGAATCATCACGCAAAAAAAATACGATTAGAAAAGTTTTGTATGAGCTCACTTATTATAAAAAATAAAAACTGCTGTGACGATCAAATCGAACTCAAAATCAGTAAAATAGTGTCTGTTATTTTTTACAATTACTAAGAAATACACACGATTGTTAAATATCAACGTGTGCACTAATCTATTCGAAGCAAGCGTAAATATTGAAGAATTCGCGAAGGTCATAGTGTAGAATCAATATTTGACTTTTTTGTTTAAAATATATAAGCCAAACTAAATCTCTTGTAAACAATTAAACGTTTTAAGAGATATCGTGAATATTAGAGCGTTTGATGAAAAAACTGAATAAAATTTGAAGGCTTAATATAAATAACTAACCGATACCAATCTCTAAACATGATTTCATTATTTTAATTATAAATGTTTCACAAAGAGTACAGTTTTTAACATTGTCTAGTTATATTCTCACAATTGTCTGCATTATTTTGAAGTAATTTCGATCGTATCGTCGACTGAGAAGTATAGATTAACGATATAAATTTAAAATGTATTTTATATTGCACGGTAATAAAGTCTAGTTTAATTACAAGTACGGCATTAAATATTCATAGTCTGATAATTTCTATCGTTATCTTGATTACCTCATATACTACATATAATATGTAACTATTTATCCCTTTTTGCTATTTGATTAATAAACTGCATCAGTATGAATTTTCCGCTTTCAACTATTAAAATATCCAATTAGCAAATTTAAAGCGAATATTAAATCATACAGTTATTTTTGATATTAAATATGTTCGCATTACTTGATTTTCTATTTAATTTATTTTAAATCCCAAATACACTATATTTTATATGTGTAGATAATAAACACAGACGTAAAATAAATATTGTAGTTGATAAATAAACTTTGTTAAATATATATACAGCCCGTTCCAGATCTGACTAAATATATTAACTTTGATTAAACAAATATTTTTCAAAACAATTCTAAGGTCAAAAGATCTTGGCAAATTGACATTCAAATTTTTAGGTTCATGGCTTGTACACCTCACATCCTGCATTAAAGTTTAACTTTTACTTTAATTGAGTATATTCACATTTTTTTAAATTTATAATGTCAAAAATCTTGACATTGGTTTCAAAATTTATTTAAAAGATTTAACCTCAATATTTATTGTCTCCCACACATATTTTAACTAAGGTTTAATTCTTGTTTATAAATAAGGTTTGACTTGCAAATTACCTCAATATAAATTTAGCGTTCTAGCTTTCCATGTCTATTATTTAACCGCCTGAGTTTCCTCACATATCCTCATGTAACTAAGGTTTAACTGGGCCGGATCAAATGTGGAAAGTTACTCTGGCATCCTCCGCTATATAATTAATTAAGGGAACTAATTGGATCACGTACCACACGCGGAGACACGTTCTCGGTAGTACAACTTTTTTCGTAGTATTATTTATATTGCTATATTTAAACGGTCTCGCTAATTAATTGCTCAGTGTATCGATTCGCTCTGCGTTACGCCACTGGAATAATGTAACAAAAGTGACGAACGGACGCAAATAACACTTGTGTCGATAAATTTGTGTGTTGTTTGGTGTCGTTGACATTTCGGGGAACGTACTGAACACTGGCGATAAAAATTTAATCAATGTGGTATTTGTAAGGATTCCTTAATACTGGTTTATTCACAGCATTCTGTCTAAAATGCTATATGAAGACCTTAAGGGTAAAAGAAAGTGAATCTATATTTACGTGAATCGATATAATAATAATCTAAAAATTATCAGGAAATAAAAAAATCAATATAGAGAGCTGCATATTAGTGTCAGTGCTACGCTATGAGTTGTAGAAAGGCATTTTTACCTATTTTATTTATTAAATTAAGGAAAAAAATATTTAAGAATTATTCAAACATTTTTTTACGTTTCCATAGAACATAATAATCAAATTTGATGCATTCTACTGATTATTATTTTTTTTGGATAAAATATTAAAACCAGTAGTATATTTTTTGTAAACTTGTGCGTAAATTTGAACAAGAAACATTGCTCCAACGGTCGGGAGCGAGACACGCGGATTAATAGGGTATTGTAAAAGCATATAGCAATACTTCTATCTCAGGGATTTATAAACGTGTTATTTAATTTTATTGCGCTGGACGAAAGCTTCACATTTAATTCACAAAGTTCGAATTTGACAATTATTGTAAAGCTCATCGGTTGTTTGGTTGCTTTTAAATTTATGACTTTACCTATCACATAACATTATTTAAATACACATTTTATTAACACTTAGCATACTGTATTGATATTTTTATTTTAATTCAAAACCTACCTCGAATACAATGCCATTGAATAGCAATTAATTTTTGAAATTACATGAAAACTATCTACTGACTAGTGTAACTTAACCATTTCCTCAAACGCTTAAATGCCATAAAAATATTTTGATTGCACTGTTTTGCCAACTAGTTTCCGTTTATTTACAAATAGTAAACACGCTAAACATGACTATAACTACGGAAACAGTTAACAATAAATCCTAAATCGAGATCACCTGTAAAAAATAATTTTAATCAATAGTCAACGTTATCACGCATTGAATTGTGCGTGCCTATTACATCTCTACTTACCCAATAATTTACAGTGACTTCCTTTTTGCGTCCACTACTTCGTACCATTTTTTTATATTTATTTGAACTCCATAGCAACTTACACCCTACATTAATATACTACGTACGCTTCTAGATATTGCTTTCCGTTAATATATTGTATATTCAAACATATAAAATGAAGCCCCGTTGAAAAATGCGAAAGGTTAAAAGTCAATACTAGTATTGAAAGCTGTGAAAAACGATCCTTCTTATAAGCCCCTGTGAAATCCTGATCTTAGACAGTTGATATCTACGCTTGAATGACAGTTTCTTAAAATAATACACCTGTCGGGAAATTTATACCGTTGATCCGAATTAACCTTTTTAACTGCACTAAATACTCGAACGCAGTTAAGAGCTCAGTTATCGATATTTAAACTTAAATATGATTAATCGTACAACATGTACACACCGTAAATCAATTATATTTTTTAATCCGATTATACCTTTGTGTGTTATAAAAGCCATCATGCGAATTTATTGTGTTATCCGCAATGTTTATACACACCCTCGAGGGTTGTTTGTTATCTCTTTTATTTTATTTTTTATTCAACAAAAAAATTGGGGTACATGTTTTTGTCGCATTTTATTTCCGTATTGTACATCTGCCTATTAGGTTAAAGTTAACTTACATACATGTGCTAACCAACCGCATTATATTTTTAAATTTATACACCCATCTGGTGACAAATGCTTTGAAAGCTTCCCAGAATCTACGGTGTATTTTTTGCTAATTTATCTTCAATGCCCATATTTAGAAGTCGAAAGTAATATGTTTCTCACGTTCAATATTTTAAGTATATAAATCGAGTAATTTTATAAATAAAAATACAACTGAAAAGACAAGCATATATATCATAAATATTATTGTAATTAAAAAACCCGCAAACCTTGACCCGATTAGCTCAAAAAAAACCTAATTCACTCCATTGTTTATAAAACATTAATAATTCTAGAGTATTTAATTTAAATGACGCATTGGTTCATCTTAAATCCACTACAAGTCATTGTCTATATATAGAAATATTTAGGGTGAAATCGTCTGGCTCCCAAAGGAACAGAGTTCCGCTGTTTGGTGTACCGAAGTTTTTGTACACTTTTTTTGTCCACTTCCTCAGCAGCTGCTATTATATACATACATAGTATACACGTGATCTTCAAATATTTAACCAAATTTTGGGTGTATAAAGAATATATAAAAAAAAAACATTATATATGCACATCTTGATAAGGTTTTACCTGTTCGGTAAAGCAATGACCCAAAGACCCTGAATAGATTTGACAATAAGCTTCCCATTGTCGAAGCCAACAACAGATGATCGAAGTCCAACTCAAAAGGCTGATGAACTTGGACCGTTTGTATTTTCGGTAGGCGATATCCGTTTTGGACTTTTTGGATATTTTTGGTACGGGACGACCTCTGTCTTCGTGTGACGCTGCTATAGGCCACTCACATGTTCAGCAGTCCATTCAGTATAATTTATATAAAAAATGGGTGACTAACACAAGATTCGTCATTGGCGTCCAAAAAAACTGAAGAGGAAGCTCTTTAAATCATGTGCAGTTTTATAATGGACAAGCTTGCTATGTTTTTCCTTGAATGAAATTATAAATAAATATGTAACCAAAAGATACTGAAATATGCGGAACACCGGTGATTAGATACGAAACATTATATTAAATTAAATAATTAATAAGTGTGTAACTAAAAGCTACAGCAATTAGAGAAACTCTACTGATTAGATACGAAACATTATATTATATTTAAAAATAATAACCGTTAAACTCGCGCATCTAAAATTAGAATGAAATAAATTTATATTGTACCATTAACGAAATGTAACGTATCATCTATAAAAAATTCCTTTAAAATTAAACATTGGTATATTTACTTAAGTCAATGCTATTTTTATTATGTATTTACCAAAACAAATATTTTTTAGTTGATTATAATTTTCAATGTTTTTTATATATAACACAACACATATTGTGATATAAATAAAAAATATAGTTATTTACTACGAAACCACTTAATATATATATATTTTTCAGGTGATGAACTAAATATTTTTTTCACCACTACTTCCATTTTTTTTAATTCGTTCTTCATATTCAGAATAAAATATTCATTTAAAATAAATCAAACCAAATTAACAGCTAATTATTATTTAATAAAAAACATATTGATTATTTTATACACTCATCTTAACCGCGAGTAAAAACCACTCTCCTTTGATTAACCCATCATCAACCCACTGTTTATATACACTTTAAAATTTAGTATAAAACGCTGATGGTCCGTTTATTGATCTTAAACGGGGCGATCAAAGATTTAGCTACCTAACCATTAGGCGTATTGAGTCATCCTCCGAGGTTACGTGCTTGATTCCTCGTCTCTTTTATTGTAGATCCCGTTTTTGGAACTCGAGTGAATCACGAGTATGTTTACGCATGTTTGTGTACGAGTCAGGTAAACTCAAATTTGGGATTTGGCAAGGTGGTGTCGTTTTATTTAGAGTTTTAGACCACGCTGCCTGGGAGTCCTGGTTGTTTCTCGGCGTGGGCCATCTGCCTCGGACCACAACAGTAAAAGTTGTGCAGTTACTCATGGGATTAAAATAACCAAGCCAGGCATAGGAACTATAATATATACTGCTTACAATCAGACGTCGACTGAACAATTCGCTAAATAATATATTTTTTGCATCGATGGTATTCTGGAGGAATGCATTTGTTGGGTAGATATTAATAATAAATTATATAGAACCTTGTATTACAGTTTTTGAACAAAAAGCTTTAGTTTTATGCGGTTTTAGAAATTTATGGAACTTTTCAGATATTTTTTTATACGTATACCGCATAAAAATACACCCAGTGGTATAAATCGGTGGCTAATATCTGAAAGACCTGGGTTCAAACCCCATATGGACGTGACAAAACGTTATCTGACCTTGGTGTACCTTTTCTCAAGATAAGTTTTCATTTTTTTCCTCTAAAAATATGCATAATTGTATTTCTGCATGCATAATATACAAACGATAAAAATGGACACAAGTTTTGCATTTACATAATATTATTAGATCTTAACTGTTTTTGTATTACTAGTATTTTTTATCACTCGTTTTAAATGACACTCAAGTTCGTAATGTAAATTTTTTGGGTTAAATTATACCGTCCTTGACGGATACCGTATTAACGCAAAACTCTTCTTACGTGCAAATATGGCATTTTACATATCATAAAAAATGTAAAAAACGAATATTTTTATTTCTCACGTGTTTACAAATACGTATATATTATACTTCACGTATGTTTATATAATTCAGAGCCAATGCTGATTTATATGCTAATTCATAATTTCACTGTGCTCCACTGAATGACTGAAATGTGTTGTATCTGAAGCTGTTATCGCAATAACCCTAATTACAACCATAAACACACATTTCAGTATAAACGTTAACACCTTCGGCCTTCGTTTCAGCGCGTGCGATAATTTTGCGAATACGTCTCGAAAATTTGCAAACGAGTTATCCTCCATTGCACACATGCTCGCCGATTATATAACCGAAAGTGAAAACCGATAATTTTTAACTAATTATTCCGCCTGGATTATTGCATAAAGCGCGGGTACAATAAAAAATAAAAATGCGTTTGACAGCATTCCGCGGGTGGGCGGTCGATCTGAATATAATATTCTTGCAGTAGTCGTTGTCAATCTTTTTTCTCGGAAGAACTTTTCCGCTCCTCGGTCGCGTGACGTCGCCTTTAGATTCGCGACGATAGAGAGATCCGGTTTTAGATATTTTATAATTTGCCAGTGAGTATGAAATTGGCCTCAATCACACCTCTGATATATAGCTATGTATCTATCTGGCTGGCGACAAATGTACCTGTCAATTTTGCGCGATAAATGCTAATCGCTTTTAATCGCTACCTTATACGGCAGCTTTTTTTTTGTAAATACGTGATTACTTTCATGATTTAAAACGAAGCTACTTGTATGCCTCTTCCTTCGATTTACGCGGTCAAAAAAATAATGAAAAATTAATAATAAAAATATCTAAATGACTGTTACAATGTTTTATACATATGCTTCGTCACAGAAGTTATTCTAAGAAGAAAATTCTTCCATTCAAAGTTATTCTATTTGTGTTCACTGCACCTGGTTATTATCAATCTATACAGCATCCAATTGTCGAGAACTTCCATAATTCAACCGTTAGATCAAGGTGTCATTTCAACGTTCAATGCATACTATGCGTATAAAGCAGTGAGCGCCAGGGCTTCCAAGAGTCACAAGAAGAATGTTATATAGGTCGCACGAAAATATGATTGTGTGTTGTTTTTGTTTTACCTGCGCTGCAATAACGGTTATTATCAGGAAACTGCAGCGTATCGGCATACTTTAATGAGTTAATGCAAAGGTCGATAACAATTTTGCACGTTTGATACATTATTTAAAAAATGTAATTAAAAACATTTCAAAAATTATTAAAATATTTTTTTTATATAGTGATACAAATTACATACATACATATAATAGATTAACATTCGGAGTCGACGTTCCTCAAGGAGTTCCTGGCAAAGGATCTCTATTTCCACCCTGAGGCTGATCAATTTTTTTTACTTTGGGTCATGTTAAATTTAAAATTAAATTACTTGGAAAACATAATTTAATTATTATTATCTTCTCAAATCTCAATATATAGGATTAAATTAATTTATAATTACAATAACGATAAATATGATGGTTATATAATAATATTTTAATATCACCTATTTAAGATATTTTGGATTTTATATGTCTATAGATACGTTTTTATGTTTTTTATTTTGTTATTACATCTTTACACCATATATAAATCAATAAATAAATATTTATTGCACAAAAATATCAAGTGAGATCCAATTAAAAGAATGCAGATGTAATTAGAAACACGTTAAAAATCAATGAAAAAAATATTCAGAATTTTTATACCGAAATTTCTCTTTTTCTACTTGAACTAGAGGTAAAAAATCATTTTCAAATCAATTTAACGTGATTATTTGATATACGTGCATGGGCGTATAATATTTTTATCTATCTCCATATTCATATAATATAAAATATCCCCTCGTTCATTATTTAAAATGTTGAATTTCAATCGCGCTTCTACGAATTGGATCTAATCTCGAAATTGATATACGTATATTTGGGCGTTCGATATTCTCAAAAAATTGTGTGGTCTAAGACTCTAAGGGTTACAAGCGTTAAAAATACTAATGATGAGATCGTTAAGTTATATTCTAGCACCACGTTGGCTATTGTCAGTTTTGATCCATTGAAGCTGTACACGGAAGGCTACAAAGAGCGCCGCTTGCGTGGCTAAGCGAGGGCCGCAGGGGTGCGTGGGTGGATGGTCGGATCTAATTAATTTACGATTTTATTTGACGAGGGTCGTGTTGTGATCGAGAACCAAAGAGCAATTCAATTCGAAAGATCATGTAGAGATAAGCAAGCGTTATCGTTAAAGATCGTTGAGTTATAGGGGGCTAACGAAGAAAGTATTGTATTTGAAATACAGGTCAAAGTAGTAGTTAATATTAAAGTTGCTGTTTAATTCATGATACATATATTAATCTTTTGTGTATATTATTGAACCATGATACCCTTTGAAGCATTGTATTGTATATTAATATAAGATTCAAGCTATTTTCGCCATTAAATAAGCACTAAATCTAACACAGTTTATTTTAACTATCAAACTAAGTTTACGTTACGTTCGATGTACGATACGGAAGGTCAGTTATTTCTGAAAATTTACATCAATGTTTATTACACTATATGAAATTCTGTATATACAATTTTCACTTTATGACCATTGCTCAGTCATGGAAGAGTGTTTTTTTAATATCTCGCCGATCGACGAAGATTAATGACTCTCCCGAGGGACATCCGCACTTTCGGATAAGGAAAGCAAATACACACATAAAAGGAGTTCCGTTTCCTGCTTGTGATTCACTCGTGTCAAAAAATATATTGCTTTGTGTAATAATAGTCCCAACAGAACGTCTGTGTTATTTAAAGTCCTCTGAAGTGTTAATAAACGCCTCAGATTTAACTCAATTCGCACTACTGGTCCATCATTAGAGGAATTTTCGTTTCAAAGCATTAAATATGTATTTTTAACGTTCATGACTCAAATTTGTTAAGCATGCCTTAACTGTTTACGTCTTTACGTATAACTTTTATATATAATACATACATATACATATCCAGTAATGAAACGCTTATCCTTTAAAACGGTAAACAAAATTTCGGCATGGATTAAGGGATTTCGGATTCTGCAAGAGATCCATCAATTTGTTAATAAAGTTTTTTATGTTGATAAATATATTTAATATAAGATTTTGTTATATTAAATTAGGTTAATAGCCATTATAAAAGTGACAGTAAGGCAGGTATGCAATATATGTATATACATATGTAATACAAAACCTACCAATAACTTGCAATAATATATACTTTGGGGGGTTTCAATCACCTGCACAATTAATTTTGAGGTCATTCTAGCGATTATTTCGCACAAAAAATAAATACGGTGGGCTAACCAAAGAATTGTGTTAATAATTGGTAATATTTCAATACATCCGTCCCGAGATGTTATCCACTCATTAGTACCAAAAAAAACTACTCTTTGTTTGGAATGGATGCGCGACAGATAATGCGTTCTACCCTGCGCAAAAAGACTTCTTTTTTTATGCCTTTGTGTTAATGATCGCTGCAGCGGCCATCTGGACATTACACTTTTAAAACACATTTCGTGGGTGTATTTAAAAAGCGATGCAATTGGCCCGCCAATAAAAAAGACGTGACACTTGGTCACATGGAGATGGGCAGACGGAGTAAAGCGGTCCAGACTCGACAGAGACGCCAAGGATATTACACATCAGCGGAGCATTTAGAATCATCACGGCAATAATTCAACTCGACACTCCAGACTCTCCTACAAGACTTGCCATTTTGACTCCACCGCTTGATAGCGGCATCTACATTTTCATATATATGTAGTAATTCATCTAGTCTATTTTGGATGCAAAGTTTCACTTGAAAACATAATAATTTATATAATATATACATATGTCACGGATTCCTAGATTTGATTTTCACATATCCATAATCATCCGACTCATTTTTTATTAAAAAAAATAATTTAAAATTGTTTTAAAATGCAAAGTAAGCTTCTAAACACTTTTTGCATACGAAATTTTTCAGTAGGATTTTATTTTGCAAAGTTATGACACTTTTAATTTTTACATTGGCCGCCATTTTGTAAAAAAAATTTATATATTTTTTTCATACAAAACGTATAGGGGGTGCTCGGTAGTTCTATACGATAATAAATATTTAATTTTTAATCTTAAAAACCAAGCAATTAAGAGCGTTAACTCTTCTGAAAGTCTCAAAATGGCTCGTATGGGGGTCCGATCGAACAGATACATCGCTTGTTTTGAAGCAAAAATATATTTTTTTTATATTTTATTTGGATGTAGTTTAGGCTTTTAATCATGATGGTAGACTTCCTTTTCTAATTTACAAACTACTGATTGGTTAACATTCGCAATTCTTCCAATTTTCCTCGTAGAATAAACGTTTAATTTAATTCAAGCAAAAACAGTTTCCGTTTATAAATGAATTAAAATATAATTGCCGATATTTATTGGTTTCTGACGATTGACTGCCAATGGCTCGTGCGACATCCACTTTCTAAGCTTATATAACTTAGATGTGAATTACTCATTCAATACTTTTTAAATTCAATACATTTACTAATTGTTTCACGACAATTAGCTTTTCAACATTCTGTTATATCATTACATTTAACTAGCAATACTAATAAGAGTGCTCTTGTTAAATTATTATAAAAAAATCGGAACTGCTTTATACATCCCTGAATCTGTAGAACTGTAATTAAATGATAACATTTAGAATGAATGACGAATACAAGTCCTGCTGCAGTAAGTGCTTTTTCATACACAATAGACTTTAGATGATTTTAGTGCATCTAAGAGTAAAGATATGTGTTGCGCTTTTTTATCTGTTGCCTAGTAAACATCAAGTTTTTTATTTTGCGGGTCTAATATTTTTGCTTTTTCAACCTCAGCTGCTCACAGCTGCATCGAGTTTCTCAACTAAAGTTATCGAAGACGTATTTTTGAATATTTTCGTACACCAAAAATATGATATAACATCTGCTTTGCAGAATAAATTCATATAGACAATTCTTTCATTTGCAGACGGCTCTTTCCTACACTCGTTTATGCGTATTAACAATCTTTTTATTGGGAAACCATCTGGGAAACCCTATTTTAAAATGTATTAAATTAGTCATTGTTATTAAAGAAAAGTTCTCGATACATACTTTTGTACTTAAGTACACTTACAATGCATAATTTAATTTAACGACAGATTTACGATCAACAGGAAGCGATTATGATTTATATACTCCTATACGCGGTGTTTATTCAATTTACATAAATTTTAATAACTTTACAAGCCTTTATGTAACACCATTGATTTGTATGCAAATTTTTACGATTCCGCCAAGACTTGTAAGATAAAATACAAAATTTTGCTCGATTTTTTCATCAATTTTTATGGGCGTATTATGACATTAAAATTGATTAATTACCAATCGATTGTAGCGATGACAAGTTGTTGTCGAGCAAAAAAGTAGTCTATTGAGACGTTCGAAAGCTCGACCAATCAAAATGTTGATGTTTCATAAACGCTTCTTGTTTTGCGTTTTAATAATTAATAACGTCTTAATCCAGTTGTAATTAACCATTTTGGCGTTGATCGACATTTTACATTAAAACATTCGGAAAAGAGAGCGGAGATGTTGTGGTTAAAAAAAACGAGCTTTTGTTGCTATCGCATCGAAAAAGCATCGGAAGAGCTTTCACTGGCTATTTCGGTCTTCACTTTCGAATTAGGCATTGTTGTTAAAAAGACAACGTGTGTCTCTTTGTAATGAATTCGCGCGAAGATGAAGATTGATGGTGTGGCACCTGCTGAGACCGCAAAAGAGACCGTCTCAAATGCGAAATGATAGTCGTTGCAAAAAATCATAATGGTGAGATATGGCGAAAGGTTGGACAATTGAAAATCGTCTTCAGAAAGTTTAACTAAAGCAGTTCTAGAGATTTGATTGAGTCATCAAGTATACTTTGCTCCTGTCTGTATAACCGGGACAAAATGACAGGTGAAAACTCGTCGGTTTACTATATATAATAATGACGCTTGGAAATGACGTTAGATAAAATTGTATTAATTAAATAAACATGGTGCTAATGTAATAATGTAATTTAATTCATAGTATTGCTCGTATAATATAATTTTCAATAAGTATAATATATACATACATGTAAAAATATAATTACATTCAATTGAAAATATAATATTAGTGGTTTCTTATTGCCTGTACCTTTAAGTACGCGTTTACTTTTAATAGAAAAATATAAAACATATATTATTAAATTAATTTCTAAATATTAAAAATCACCAAGAAAATCTGTACATATTTTTTTGTGTAAAATTCATTATTATATAATGAAAATTATAATTATTATTTAAGAATTAAATATTTACAGCTTCAAAATTATTGGTATACTGTCTTCGTATTTTAAACATCACCCCAATTATTTAGTTTATGTATCGTTTATTACTTTTTTTTATAATATAATACACACAATGAAGTAATGTTTGTTTGTCATCAATACAAAATACAAGGGAGTCTCTTTCTCGGAAGCTTCTTAATCTCAGACATTACCCTAAAATGAAAATAATGTTTATGCAAACATCACAAGAATTGAATATACACTCGACATGATACATAAAAAATTACATTTTATATTATTCAAATAGCATTTCTCTCACAACTCCGTCGCAGCTTTACACTTCAGAACCCCTCGATATTTTTACCATGCATTTTTTACGTCCAATCCTCCCTCTACTCACAGTAATGTATCTGTGTTATATTATTGTACTTTCACGGAAACGTTTCCCGTCAACGTCCGTTTCCTTTTTGCTCGCTCAGAACGTCTGAAGCATTTACATACGCAGTTATTAATTTGCGATTTTGCTCAACGTAGCCCAGAGCGACGATTTCGCACGGCTTTGCAACGGACGGACTTTGACGATCTATCGGGGAAAAGCTTTTGATCGTGGGAATGCGCAATTCATCATGGCAATAGCACTTCTTTTAAATGACAGGTTATCATCAGAGGCGATCAACGTGTAAGACGATTATGGAGCTCGTATACAGGGTGTATTTTTCATCACACCCATCTACTATGTGCACGGATGTGCTAAACGCTTATTAAAAAATATTTTTTTCTTTAGTTTTTTTTTTGATAAGTTAATCGGTAACAACGGATTCATAGCCATTTTAATCATGAACTTATTCTAAATTGTTATGGTTCTGTTTACGCTGTTCTATTTGTCACAGTTCTAATTCGACATATGTTCTATTTTCTCATATTCGTAAAATCGTACGGGTCGTATCCGTATTTGTATCCTAGTGCCTTATAAGAGCATTGTGAATCTCGGTATAGCGTCTACACAATAAAGCACTTTTTCAAGTTGCTAAGGGACGATCTATAGCGACTTTGGTATTCGTTGCGTGCACCACGGCCCTACGAGTCCAACCCTATGGACGGGCACTCAGCTTGTGACGGCCGGATGAGCGGGACCCACTCATATTTCATTAGTATTTCTCCCGAGCGACTAAGGAACGGTGTTGACAATCCGTCAATACTCAGCGACTTTTGTCTACGAACTTTAGAGCGCCCTTAAGAGTCACGATCACGTTTCTTTTTCTTGCCCGTTGCGGCCCTGACGTCAGCGCTTAAGAACGCTCCTCTTGCACGAGCTATCCAGCTTTTCAACGAGCTTGACAAACATTAATTTATTTATTAAAATTATAACCATCGCGACCTGACAGATTAATCAAATGCGTCACGATTGCCAAAAGTATAAAATATATTACAATTTTAAAATACAGACAAATATATACATATATACGCCCACATTTAAAGCTGCTTGAGCACCGAAGGGTTGTCTAATATGCCTCTGAGCAATTTCCAGAAGTGCTTAATTATATAAACACCTCTGCGAGTTGACAAAGAAACGTATCCCACCGCTCCGAGAATAAAAGCACTGGGAAACAAAAACGTATAATACCCGTATTCCTTCAAGTATAAATATCAAAGGAATTTACGCTGTAATTTTTCCAGTTTCAATTCATTACATTGACTCGTTACGCCTGGAATCTAAATAATAGAGCTTGTTTCTAGTATGCTGCGGACTAGAGCATCATAAAGAGTGCTCAATACTAAAGTATTCCTGAAGTAACGCGCATTTCTTAAGATACATAATCTGCTGTATGTCTCAAAATACAGTCTGAGATAAAATCTGGTCCTGAAGAAAAAATGTACTTCAGCTTGCTAAATTCGTATTCTATATCAACCAAACTAAAGATTTTGATTGTTAACAAAGATGACCATGAACGCTGTGTCTCATCATAATTAAAAGTAAATCTAAATGTGACCCATCTTCATGATATACGATTTTAAAATATATAGCAAACCCATCGGTAATCTATTCAGAACATAAAAAAACATTAAAATGATATAAAAACGTAAAAAAAAATTTTAAATATAAAAATGTTTTTAGCGATAGCTATGAGGAGCTGGAAAAATATAATTAAGGTGTGCACCATAACTGTTTTTTTTATTATTTTTTACATATTTATTATTGATTTTATGATGATGATCATCATGACGCATTTGGGAAACCTGTCATATCACGATGGTCAGATTTGTAACAAAAAATAAATAAAAATTTATTTACTATTTAAAATTATTTTATAAGCCTTAGCCGGCTTTCTGCTCTCTTAATCAACAATATTAATAAATCTCCTTTGCCAGGTCACAATGATTAATTTTGATTAAGCGAATAGCAGTTTAATAATATTTTATTTCAGATTATATCTGCTTTTAATTTCAGTGCTATTTAATTGAGTATTTAAATTATTACTAATGTATACAGGTACATATATAATTAAACATAATAAGAGCCACTAATAATTGTATTATAAAAAACGGCAAAGGCTATCGCCAATATTGATTGACGTGTAATCAAGTAGTCTTTAAATTATTAATAGAGATTGTACGAAACGCCGATTCGAAATAATAATTATACAACGGATATGGTCAATGATTGAAACATTCATATGCGTAATAACTCGTGCGACTTTAAAAACATAACATAACATACGGTTTCACTTTTTTCGTCTATTATTAATTTGCAATAAAATTTTGCGCAAATCGTCTGGGAAAGCGATATTGGGAAAAATTTTCTCCGAAACGATCGATCGATTTGCCACAATGACATCTTGCGTAGCACATTTGGCTCGTTTCTTAGTTCTATTTTGGCCACCCCTGTCTAACAAAACGGCATTCGCATGAGGTATAATCTATAATAAGAACTCTGAAAAAAAAATGGGTTTCACTTAAAAACAAAAACGTTGTGAAAAGGAGGTGACATCAACTCTAGGAAGTTACGAGTCTAAACCTTTAGTACGGTGCATATTACGAAAAGCTGCATAATTTTACGCCTACGGCGTTGATTCTGTTTTCACGAAACATCAAAGAAAAGTCGTCGTAAACTGGAATAATTGTGTAAATTTAACGACAATAATGCAAATATTTACGGCGAATTAATTTCTGGAACCAGATCTTGGATGTGCTTTTGCGACAGTCAATGCTCATAACTTTTGTAATTTAAGCTTTTAGGAGTGTGCATAATGTGAAGCTGTAGAAGGGAAAACATCAAAGAATAAGCTATAAGAGATCTTAAGGGAAATTTATAGTCTTAATTTTCAGGCAGGAATCAAATGTGCCGGAGAAAACCGGAACGCAGCTTCAGTACATGTGATCCGTAAAATTATAGTTCCTGTTTCTACGATCCTACTGATTGTATCTTGACATTTTTTATTTATTTTAGTCAAAATAGAATTAATCCAGTAGATTTTTTTTCAATACTTGATATTTCATGTTTATTTAATAAGTTTAATACATATGAATATCTATCAAAAATAATGAATTGATCAATAATATACTCTTTTTCATTTCACGTAAAAGTAACTAAATGTGACATGCCTGATATTGATTTTGTACGTAACGTATCTATTTATGTCTGTTTCTAAGTTTCTTCTCTATTTTATGTATGAAAGTTTACGTCATTATTTATTAAATTAAATATAATATGTATTGCTCTGTCATATTCCTCAATTCCAATTCCATATTGATAACTAAGTGAGAAACACTAATGTTTCATTAACATTATTTGAATATGTCGTACATATCACATACCCAAATGTAACATATACAAAATTTACAATGAATTTCCGTCAAAGTAAACCGACACAATGGTTGGCATTCGCTAACCTTGAACTAAAGTAATCTTAGCTCCGTCCAATAATTGCGTCTGTGCTCGTCTGGCATTTGCTATAAAAGCAGCTTGAAGACGACTGGAAAGGGTTAAAACGACAAAAACAGTTGGCTATCTATATTTTGATATTTTCTGGTCACTAACCATTAAAGGATTTCATTTAAGATGACCCAAATTCTTTACTCTTCCCAAAAGGTCGGATATTGCATACCGAACAAAATTCCTTGATATTATATCGTTATTTTTAAATTATATAAAAGCACCGTAGCGTATTAATTACATATCACATTATGCTTAAATTTTACATTAAAATATGTATACGTTAGATATTGACGAAGACGAAAATAAAGCTTAATTTAACATCAAGACAAAGAGAAGCTCCCGAAGGATTTCGCGATGAGATTGATGAGTAAATGTTGAATAATTTATTATGGATATATTTAGAGACGATAAACAAATAACAACAGCGTGAAAATCTGATTTATGGGTGTATATAATTTACAGTTACTTGATCATTCATACTAAATCAGTAATATAGTATTCAGAATATTTGTTACCAATATATATAGATGCATTTGTTTAATTGTAATTAAAACCATTTGTTTTATTTACGTTTTTATTTTTATTTTTAAATATAGCAGTGGAGTAAAAGTAAGAAGCATAAATAAACTTGTTTCTACGAAGCAATACCAAGGGATATCAAATTTAAATAATATTATTCCTTTTAGTCCTCAGAGGGCCGAAATATCGGCCTACCCCCACCTATCCAAAAAAATCACCGGCCGATATTTCAGCGCAAATTTTTAAAATTTAATTTAATATGTACGATATGCGCGACGTGTCAACATAAAATAAATACATTTGTTTTATCTCAAACTAGTATTATAGTGCCTATCAGTTCCTAGTAATTATGTTATGTAACAAGGAAATGACTGCGCCGCTTTTTATGATAGAGATGGCTGGCGAAGGCAAATAAAACGCAGGTATTGAATACACGACAAAGTCTTATTTCAATCACGGTTAGTTTTGAACCGATAATCGACTACTTAATATGAAGCAACCTAATATATTGTTGTTTTTAGTAAACCGAATAATCAAAAGGAGAAACCTGGTTCTCAAACACTAATGGTGGTATCATCGTAAGTTTCACATGGTGTTATCTATCACATCTCAAACACAAGTATGCGCCCATGCTGTCTATAAAATCCTAACTTTAAACCGCACTGCTCCACGCGGAGTTTACGTTCGATATGTTTGTACAGTTAGTCATTTGGTGTATAATGGCAGTATTAAAATTCGTATAGGCTAAATTGAGCAGTTGTCTGCTCAAACACATATCAGCGTGTGTATTTGAGTAGCTCGGATGTCAGCGGGGGAAGATAATTATCAACGGCGCTTCTAATCCCGACTGTCTAAACATCCGCTTGCGTTTTCATCCAGTGGTAATACGTATGTACATATATCAAAACTAGAGTCATAACTCTTTTAATCATTGTTACAACAAATATTTATTTTTAATAATAATACAGAACAATAAATTATTAAACTAACATTAAATTAGTGAACTTTTTATTAAATAAACAAGGTTGCTTAAAAGCATAATTGTAGACTTTAAAATGCCACACCCGCAAATATTTGCGTAACAGACTCTTCATTTACTTCTCTTCCTTGTTAAACAAACGATAAAATTGCCAACCTAACTTTATACCATAAGTTAACTGAGTAATTAAAAGTAAAAATATTTCAGTTCAAATAAACAAAGTATACACGAAGCATTTTAATTATATTCATAATTTAAGGTAAATAGCGATTGCTTGAAGTGTAAATTGTCTAACAACGTATATTTTAACTCAACACCAAGAATAATAATCTACCTAATCGAAAGCTTTTAATGCATTGCTATTTATTATTAATATTAGTTAAAATAACACTTATGGTGCTAATATTATTTATTATTAACACCATAAGTGTTATTGAAAATATAATACATATTTTTTAAATTTGCATTACTGTCGTACGAAGAATACGAAGCGATTAGATAATATGGGGTAGTTTTTGGGCATTATACTTTTGGCGAATAACAACTGAAAATGTTCATAATATTCGAGGATATATACTGTTGATACCCAAAGCGGCCACCCTGCCGTTTTATAGTGTTTGACTGCTTAAATCTGACAATAATTAAACGGGTCCAAATAGTCCATATAGGCCGCTCGTGACTTTGGGCCTAACCGACCCGTGACCTTTGATGGGACACGGTCCGACCGTTAAACGGGCGTTTCCTCCGCCATTGTGCCATCATGCACTCGGGGCGTTGCTTAATTATAATTTCATGGTGCAACAAACTATGAGACGTGGATCACGTCAGATGATCCACCGTTACATGCACTTTCGGAGGGTGACCCAGACCTAGGCCCTAGGAGTTGACCGAGTCGGTAAAACGCTAATCTCAGGTTAAACGCCCAAATAAATGCTCGATCCCATTTGATGCGAGTGTGTGATCGACACGATTTGGCTGCGGAATGCACGATTTAGGTTAAGATGCACGCATGTGAAAATTTTGTAGAATAACGTCATAATGTGAACCTTAAAAAAATTCAAGGGATGCAGTGTATAGATTTTCCAATTAGTTTATTAGCCCCTTTTCCATTACAATAAAGCTGAACTGATTAAACATATGTATTATTGTAAATCTTCCTTTGCAACATAACAGACGTTAGCCCAATGCGATACAACGAGGTAAACACAATTAACCCTTTGCACTCCAAAGACATTTTTAAAAGCTTTTCAGCAACAGAGTAATTTTTAGTGAATTTGTTATTATTATGTTTAAAATAGGAAAAATCATATTGTAATACTAATGTATATATATAAAAGGTGGTTTAAATTACGATAACTCTTTAATGTGTATATTAAACTGTTATTTGCCAAATTATTTTTAAAATTAAGTGTGATACTTTTTTAAAGCTAAGATGCCCTTTAAAAAGAGCTAGATATTTTTTCACAAGTTTTGCAATAATACATTGTTTTTTATCTTTCTTTGCGACTATAGGGTTCTGCTTATAATTTTTTAAATATATATTAAAAATAAAATAGCCAGAATATTTAAAAAGAAAACCTTCACAGGAATAAAATATTTTACCAGAAAATGCAATCTGGAACAAAAAGCCGTAACAAAAAGCTTCCATATTAAGAACATAAATAATTCCTATATTTATGATTACCCTAAGAAATGACATTTTTATGATATATCTAATTGTTCTGATGCTGCATCTAAATTATGTAATAGTCATTATCTTCACTACATTCAAATTTATTTTTGATAATTTAAAATATCTTTCTGGACTATGAATTAAAAAAAACACTAATTTGAATATATAATTAACTAATAAATGATATTACCATTGAAATGTAAGTACAGTACTGCAGAAATACACATGATGTTCACGGTGATAAGTCACAACACAGACTATTGTATCAAGCACCCGCTGCATCTACCGGGCGATCCTAGGCAGATCATCTTCTATAATATAATTGTTCTCTACTCTTTAAATCGTATCGCTTTGTATGAACGGTGTATAAAAATACACGGAAACAAAGGAAATATATTTAATTTTAAAAATAAAAATTGAATTTGCTCCGACTGATTTTCGAGCCGCCGATAATGCGTTCTGTTGTTTCGACCAATGAAAAATAAGCATTCAAATATAAAACAAGATGGCCGACAGTAACGTGACAACAGTTGAAAATAATTATTATTTATAAATAAAATTTTGTTTAGCGACAATAATTTTCATTAAATCGTCGTGTACGTTGTTCCATTTGACTGAATATAAATAATCGAAGTGCAAATTAATTAGTTGTGTTATAACTATGAAAATTAAATATATATAATACATAATGTGTTGAAAATTAAACTAAGAATACGTTGATTAAACTAGATAAATAATATTATAACAATCTTTGTAATGAAATCTTCAAATTTTGAATTTCCGTCTACGGGCTCCGAGGCCAAGTAGTGAGTTTTTCCTTTATTAATACATAAACATTATCATTGCTTCCGATTTAATGCACATATACGTTAGATTTTAACATGTAATATATACTTCGTATATATGAAGATTGAGGCTAATGTCGATCAAACCATATAAATGCTAATAAAACGTATTTTTTTATTTATTGATTTTTGGGGATAATATCTTTTATGACGATCGCGTGACAATGATTGTGATGCAGTCGGTTATTTAGCTGAAGAAGCTTGGTTACAGCAAAATAAATTAAAACCATTATTGCAGCAAAAAAATTTCACCTAGATCGTTCCGTTCCGAGTGAAGACTCATATGTGTAGTTTCTTGGATGTTATCTAATGGACATTTTACAATGATTATAAATATGTGATTGCATACCTGAAATAATCGATAACCAAAATATCTAAGAGTGGCTTTTTTTAATTCCGATGTGGCAAAATATGTATGTATACGTCATGTTTTTTAATCAATTTTTGTTCTGTGCCATCATTCCTCTTTATGAATAGCCAAATTCATGATATTCAGTTACATAAAACTTATGTAGTATGTTCTTTATAAAAAGATAATACTTGCTGACAGTTACTTCAACATGAGAAGATTCACTCTTTGTTTATATATACCAATTTTACTTTGCAGCCATATAGGTCATCATTGCTTCTAAAAAATAATTAAAAACAATAAGACATTATAAAGGGTTAAACATTGAACACATTATTACTACTAATATAATCCATAAATTAAATTTAAACGACAACCGAAGAACAAAATTGCAAGTAGTTACTATAGAGGATTAAACGCGTAGATTGGCATCTTTTCATCTTCTTCAAAATTGTCGCAATATGTCATATTTTAATTGCTTGCCATACGTAAATGTTATTAGATCTATCATTGCTTCTGAAAATTAACTGTAAATGATACTATATAGTGGGTAAAATGTAACTTTTTGTTCACACTAGTACGAGATTTTTCATTATTACTAGTATTGTAATATGTTTAATTAACTTTGGTATGTATACCTTTAATTGCCAAGTCCCCGCTGTGTGTCTTTTAATATTTGATCTTAGAAAGTCAATAGTAATTGTGTTAGAATAAACTATTCATATATTATTCAAATAACCAAACACTTACTGGCACACTCATAATTTATAGTTTTGATTGTATTGTCTATAATTCCAATTGCTACATCAGTTTGAAGCATCTTCAATTGGCACTTTGTAAGAAAAACGCTGTGATTATAACATATTTCATTGTTTATTTAATTGCAAAGAACTACGCGCATCGAGCGCTTGCCAGATGACAGATGAACTGTCACATCCAAGCAAATTTGAAAGGGAAATACCCTGTTTTGGCGCGCTTGAGAACGAACTACGAAATTGATTTTATCGATTTAAATCGTTATATATAAATATATAAATTAGCATACATTATGTTGCATACTATATAACATAAAATTCCTTAAGTTAAAATCACTCGATACGACTATATTTAGCTACCCCTAATAATTATTCACATTTGAGAGATCTAGATATTTCCCAATAATCAATATTATATGAGAGATTTAATTTAATTTTGTAATGGTAGTAAAATTAAAATACATAAATGTATAATTATAAAACATTAATATTTATGTTATAGAGAATGTCATCAAAACAACAGTTGCTTTTGATAAATTATGTTCTATAATATATGACGCACGTTTCTGATACAATGTAAAAACCAGTAGATTGTAATACGAATATAAATAGTTTAATCGTTTTTTGGATAAAAATCCTTTATATTTATTATAACATTAAATACTTGTCTTTCATATGCGTAGTAAATATTTATTATAAAATTTATTGCAGAATAAATTTTTAATGAAAGAAAAATTCGCATCGTATATTTTACGATAATGGCAACTTATTAAAAACACGTTTCAGACAACAGAGTTGAAACTGTAATTTTTAATTTTGTATAATATACTAATGATCTATCTTTATCATTCTTTCAGGTAAGTTCGACTCTGAATTTCATCCATCACCTGAATACCTATCGCTAAAACACATGCTAGAAATACGTAAGTACCAGTACATTTTATTTTTATTTATTTTGCATTATTTTATTGTATTTTTCAGTATACTTTATTTGCTCAGTTTATTTTCACAACGTTATGAATAACCCTTACTGCGAAACCCTCGATAGATTCGCACCCTTTTCACAGGAAAAATCAATCTGATATTATCTTTTTTATTTACACTTCTCAATCGCTCGTTCTTTATTTACGCCTCTTTGATCAGTTTCTATGACTGACAGAAAAGCTTTATATCGACACCGGATATCAAATGAACCGAAACAAAGCAAGATATCGCATTATAGTGTCAGTTTTTTTATTATTTTGATTTAATACAAGCGACATTTGCTTGTAAAAATTTATGAGTTTTATCGCATGTTTTACGACCGAGAGTGCCACTTGCAATAAAACATGCTCACGTATCAAATCGACTCGTTTTCATTGATTTTATTTCTTCAGCCTTGCAAAACGAGTATTATGTTATTGTTTGATTAAATTTCATGCATATTTTTTAACGTTATGAAAAATTCTTATAACCGTTCGACGCATTCCTAAGATGCTAATGGGACATTATCCGTAATTTTATACGTATTATGTATTTTTTAACATATTAATATGATCATAGATACCGCTTTAACAAGCCGGTACCGAAATTCTTGAAAGATAGATGCCCAAGGGCCATATTTGTGATACCTTTGTGATAGAATCCCCATTTTTTTGGTGTCTCAAATTTAAATATGAAAGATTCCTGAATGTTTGTGATGTATTACAATGAAAATTTATATATTATATCAAGTATAATAAAGCTATTTTAGAATTGTTATTTGATTAAAGTATAGTTAGTTGTATTCTTTTATTACTATTTATTTCTCTACGAATGCAAATTGACTACAACTAGTAAACATAAATATAGTTTTATATATCAGAAATTGCAAAACTTGTACGTGCTAAATTATATTTCTAATTCTTAAAAATATCGTTACGTGTCAGATTATTTGTATAGAAATATTTCATAGCCATATTATTTTATTCTAATTTTTAATTATTTATAATAATTTCTTGAGATTTTTCTACAGCGTGTTTAGAAGCCTAGTTTATATTATTCTTATCATATAATAAAGACCATGGATAATCTCTTATTAATACATCACTATGGTAGAGGTTTCTTCAGTGAACATAGCATGTAGTTTCTTAACGAGTACTAATGCGAAGTTTTAATAGATGCTGGTACTGTTTCAAATCGGTTAACTTTTGACGCACCGCCAGTTGTCATAAACCATTTGCGCCAAAAGGACAACTTTTAGAACAGCTGCATCCGTTGCCAATTAAGAGTTAGTCTCGTCCGGTCCAAACTAAACGGTCCATTGGGATGAAGTTTCGACAAGCTTTAAAAACGATAGTGTTTGCCCAACGTTTGACGTCTATTTGATCGAACAGATCAAACAGTCGAGTCATGTTTGTTCGTTTTCAATTAGCGTATAAAAGAGAGGGGAAAATATTAATGTAATGCAAACACATCGAGTTTTTTTATTTTATTTCTTAGCAATCGACTCTGGTGAAACACTAAAGAGGTGTTGTGACAATTAATGATCATTTTTTTGACATATGTTATTATAATCATGTGTCAGGTTTGAATACGTGATTATTATTATAAATGCGTACAAACATGTACATATTAGGTAATGTCCAGGAAAATTAATTGGGCTATTTTTATAAATTACAAAAGAGGTTTTGAAATATTTTACTATTTACAAATCATATGAATCAATACATGATGATAGCTAGCTGGCAATTCAATTAAATTTCCAGATATCACTACCACAATAGCTCAGGGAAATTAAAAAACCACAGTTAATTTAATACTAAAAATAGTTATTGAAAGAATTCTACATATATATATCCGAATAACTTTTTCACTTTTACATTTAACAATATTATTTTAAAGCATTCAAGCACATTATACTTTGTTTTAAACTATGTCGTACATAGTTTTCAACATAGTATATACGCATTTTTTAAATTTACTTATGTTGCATAACTTCCGAAAAAAGCACGACGTGCCTCCTACCTGAGCAAAAATAGACAGACGTTCAATAATCGTTTATTTGCCTATCAAATGTTTCGCAAATACTCATTTCTTGTGCTTATGAAGTGATAGGCAGTTTTACGCCTATTAATCAAGGAAAGTTATTTTTATTTTGAACCTAATTATTACACTTTTAAATAATTAGCTATTTTAATTTGTATACATATTTTCATCACAAAATGTAACGATCATAATAAATTACTTGAAAAAAATATAGACCGCCCATAAATGAGTAATAAAAATTAATATTATTTCAGAAGTGATCTGTTTTTTCAGACCAATAATAAAATTAATTTAAATCCATATTTGTTCCAAAAAATCTTAAAATAAATGCCACACTAGTTGTATTATGTATGTACGTTTTTAGTAGAAAAACTTTCTTGATATTATCCCGGCATCTTTGTAATATAAGATCTTGACCTCGATCCTAATATATATTTCATTATAAGTTTAGCGAACCCTTCTCACGGTTTCCTCGTTTTTCCATAACCATAATTCGTCCGTGATGAGCATTGATCTTAAGGCACGTTCATTGCTTGCTAATCGAAGAAAGAGCATATATTTATATAGAATAATACTATAGTGTTATTTTTATGCTTATATTATTGTAATTTTAATAATTCATTCATCATTTGAAATATCATGATTTATAACTAATTTTCCCTGGTATTCCTTAAAGCCTTGAAAAGGATTTATAGCAGGCGTGTGTTGATCACGATCGACCATAAAAGGATCAATTTGCTATGGAAGATTGATTGCCTTCTTAGACAATGGAATGACACATCGTCACAAACAGTTCTTGGAATGTGCAATGGGTTAAACGAGTGTTAAATAAGATGAAACCTTCTTGAGGTGCGTATACATATTCATTTACATGCGATATAAAAAATATAGTATGTACATATGAAATGAGGTGGGAATTCAAGTTATAAAAGATATAGTTTATCCTAGCGGATAGTTGCAATGTCATGAATAATAAATTGTTACAGTTTGGTGTTATATATTTGAAATTCGCTACAATCACTCAGGGAGCAATTGAAATAAAAAATATATATCAGAACAAAGTGAACGACCCGTAAAGAATTTTCTGAGATAACTCAATTGAGAACGGTGTTTGGAGAGAAATGTATTTTTATCGAAATAGCGTTATTATATGTTACGCATACATTCGTCAAAAGTTTCTCTCAATTAATTTGCAAATTTTGGCGTATTGTTTTGATTGTGTTTTTAAGTAGACTGGGAAAACCCTGTTTGGGAAGACCTCTTAAAACGCTTTCGAAATTTTAGGACGTTGCTCAAACTATACGAGAACAAACGACGGACGAGAACTGTTAGATTTGCAAAACAATTCAAGGTCTTATTTACATTGTTAACAATTTTATTTTTTTATATTTAAATTAAAAAAAAAACAAGTCTTGATCTCTTAAAGGTATCAAATCAAATTCATATATGGGTTTGTAAATATGACGCAATTAATAAATTGAATTGCTGCACGATTATTGCTGAATCATTCCCATAATGACAGGAAGAGTGAATGTAGCATTCAACAGGTTAAGATTTGTATTACGTCATCTCATTGATCTCGTACTTATCTATGTATAGTGTAGTACACTATATATGTATGAGTTACTCAACCAAACTTTAACTTAAGGTTAAGAGAAGGTTTAACTATCATGCTCTCTGTAAAAGTTAGTTTCATTAAAGCTTTTATCATTCCGTGTGTATTTCCTGAGGCTCTCAAAGTTTGCGCTTTAGCTCAGGCTTAACATAAAAATGTTATATTACACAAATAGATCAATTACGAATTTCGTTCGGGTCAATCTATACTTTCATTATCGAATTGATGACTATCTTTAGCGTCGGTGAAATTTTCTTTCACGTCGCTTCATTATTATTACAACGGTTGTATGTATATATTTTTTTCATATAAATAAATCATTATAAAGCCGATAATTTAAGACAAACGCGCCTCGAACTAACTGATATCCATTAAATGTGTGGTAACGTATAATCGGCGTTGTTTATAACGTTACGTTACGTGTTACACAAAGCTTGGAAGAATAGCGATATAAATTGTGTAATATAGTTAAATATATATGTGACGATAATGGTTTTGCGATTAAATTATTGATCGATGGCTGTAGATATTTTAAGCAATTTATGTTTTAATTTTAAAAACAAAATATTATTAGAAAGAAAATAATTTATACTTTAGGCTTCATGCATATGTATAAAAATCATATTTGACATACTTGAGATGCATGTTAAGAGTGCAAAAGGTTAATCTTGTACACGATCGATTCATTGCCAGATGGTTAAGACCGTGACCTTTAAATTTACATGATTATGCTTAAATTCGATAATAAGCTATTTAATAAAATTCCGGAAATTGTACCGACTGTAATCGGATATAATTTTTAAAAGAAGCAATATAAGATCACCTGGTTTTAATATACTTATTATAGATTATATTATTTAAATGCCGTGAATCATAGTGATTAGGACTTATAGTTCGATATTTCGGCAGTGATGCACCTGCCATGATCACGAATTTTCAAAAACTATTTCTGAAAATTTGTGAATTGTAATTTCTAATCGCTACAAATTCTAATCGTTCAAGTTTGTATGTAGCTCTTATTTTTACAAATTATTGGTAAAAAATCCTACAAAATACAAATAAATTATTCAGCTCTTCAAATTCAACTCGATTTTTCTGCTTTATTTATTAATTGTTAATTACTTTTAAATGTCAAAGTGGAATAAATAAATATATTATTATGTAAAGGTGTATTTAATTAATATCCATCGTTGCCGTGAACTTGTTAGAAAGCCCAATTATTAATATCTGCAAAATAAAATCATTAATTTTTAATTAAAATATTATATTATAAAATATAGGACTTAAATATTAACATAAATTCATCGGCGGTAATTTACTCAATATGTCATTAAAAAAATGCTTTAAAAAAATAGGTAAACATATTTTATCTATTGAAATATAAACATACGTCTATGCTAAAAAACATTTCTTTTTGATTATCTTACTGACAAAATATTTTTATTCTCTTCAACATCCTGTCATAAGCTCATAGCAAAATTTGATTATATACAGTTGCTTTCTAAAAGCTTAAACACCAGATTTTTTTATGTAAAAAGCTTGATTAGCTTATACTGCTATGGCATTGAGTGCAATATATTATTTTTATATGCAACTGTATTTCTTACGATTTTCAAACTTTAACTTTATTAAATTCTCGTTTTGGACATATCTTCAATTGATGTTATGCAAGTTCACTGGTTTTATTTTGACATGATCAAAATAGTAAATAATGGATTCCATCATGCCTTTTTTTGAAGCTAATCTTATAAAGTTATTTATTTGTTAAAATATATGTGTAAATAAACCATAAATATGAAAATGTCTCCTATTGATTCTAGAAGGTTTATTTTATATTTTGCTCCTTTATAATTTGTTATTTTTTCTTTATCAATCTTGTCAATCAACGGAGCACGTTTTACAACCTCATAAAAAAACTTGAAGAATCACCGTACAGCAGGTGTCAAACATTTACAACGTGCAGTGGTGTGACTCATCGCAATCATCGTGCAACCAAGATACATCCAGTCTCTCAATAGCACCTGTCCGATTATACACGCTCGGAACCGGAACCGAAATCGTACGACAATCTTGCCGACTATTGCGACTAGCTTTCAGATCGGAATCTGAATCGCAATCCGCCCTATAAAATGCCCCGCGAGGATATCTCAAGAATTTGAGGAATGCCCGCGTGCTATTATGGCAGTATGTGGTGTGTTCGAGTGGTTGGCATTCGGTCGAGTGTAATGGATCCAGAATCGGACCCACGGCCGCTTTAATTGATTTTAACCATTAATTTGATAAGCCAACACAAATAAATTAAACTGCCATTCAATGGTGTAATTATACCATAAAATGGTATGGTTAAAAAAATATAGTATGATTGAAATTAAAACAAAAATAGCCAAGCTTTCAAACATGGGTTATCTTAAGTAGTAAGTAACCTGATACAAGCTTTTCTTATTTCGCATTCTTTCAGGCATATTCGTACGAGATCAATAATTGTATCCCTGTCCTTCAAAATGGCCATGGTCTTCCGAGACTACCATGAAAATTCACTTATGTTATTCGTGCTATCGTCGTAGATGGCAACGACTTGGTCTTTAGGCTTTGGTGCCTATTCTAAATCTTGCCATTGTCAAAAACGTTTTATATAATTTTATGTTCATGTATCTCAATTGTGGGTTACTATTTTTCCGCACCTACACGCTTAACTGTTTCATAAATAACAATTCCAGATACATCTTGCTATTGTTCATAAAGATCATCTCACATTAAATACCAATCAGAATAATATTTTTTAATTTTTTTATGAGTAAAGCTTTTCATTCCTTTCTTCGTTACTTATTTCTGCTTTAAATTCGCAACAACATGTTGTCACATCTCACTTCTTTCTTGGACCGAATTAGAAATTATCACAATCAATTTAAACATGCACTTCAATAACAACGTTGCAGCGATTGAGACCAGATAAATTATGGCACATTAACAGAAATAGCAGCATTCCCAATTGAATAAAAATATATCTTTTAATTTCAGAATGCATTTGAAATTCATAAAAATACTTAGCCTAAAATTAATTTCCTAACAACCTGTAGTTTTCTTTGTGTGTTTACATTATAGTATATGGTTTTGATTCCAATCGAAATTCAATGCTCTCGTTCGCATTACTCATTCCATTTACTTTTTTTACACCCATACATTTTTCCAGTTATAATTACTCAATATTTATAACGTTCAACCTTTTAAGACTTATTGCGACTTATTAAGAAACCAAATGCGTATATGTACATATGTATCTATAATTATAATGTTATTTTATTTATCTACTCGTACATATAATATATGTGCACAAGATCCATATATGTACGACGTTGATGTTCGCCTATTAAATTTATTGTTTTTTAATTTACGTTAATGTATTATTATTATATTTTAAAGGTCAGTAGTTATCTGTATTTTTGTTTATTATTTGATAACAACAATACTGATGATTTTATATTCATGTGATATTAAAAATCACAATATCATTTTATATAACATATCTGCAAACTTGAGCTTATAAATATCCCGATTAAATTAATTATCAAACTGGATCTACTATTATGTTTCGGAATAGCGTCTAGCAAAAAAATAAAATAAACTATAAATCTAAAATATTTTATTGACAAGTAAAGTGGTCAAAAATGTCTATAATAGATATTTTAGTAAAATTAAATTTATGGATTATTTTATACGTATTGACTTGTAATATATTGATTAAATAATAGCTAGCAAAGTATAGGTGCCTAATAAATTTCCAATATTTCTGCCACATTTTGATAATTCATGTATGTCTTTATGATTATTTTATGTACGAGCTAATGTAGCTGACGCTGAACCAAGTTTTAAGTTTATCAGTCAATTAAAAATTGTTTAGTTGCATCCACGTTATAACTTTTAGAATATTCATAAAATAAACAATGATACAAATGTACTATCCACTATAAGCTGGCTTTAGAAGCTAATGTAATACCTTTTATTTTAAATAAAAAATATATTTTTCTTGTTGAATAAAATATCACGTCCTATATAAATCCTTTTCAAATATTTTATTAAGATAAAGCAGTTCTAAAACTTTTACTTTTTTCTTACATAAAGAAAACTCGAAGTCATAAATGTCACATAGTATTTTTACATTAACATTAAAGTATTACCTCTAGTAGGTATAAAAAAGGATGACAAAGAAAATATAGTTTCTATCGTATAAAAATATTTATTTAATAGATAATTGCATTTAATATATATTATCGTTGTTCACAAGTGATCCAAAATAGAATTCTTATTTCTGCTCTAATATTCACGAAAAATTCTCACCATTTTTTCATTATCAAAATTACAATATAATTACGCACATCTTGACCGCGATTAAGCGCTTAGATATTCGACCTTCTGCTTCCGTCTTATGGTTATCGCGGAGGATTGCCTTTTGCAATATGGGAATCCATTAGCTCCGTACAAGATCTGTTACGTGTTTCATTAACGACCGAACCACCTTGACAATACCCATTTTTTCACATATCACTCACACACACATCCTCAATAATTCTTACATGTGCCGTTTATTTTCCCCTTGAAGCGCGCCGACCTGTGGCCATTCACTGTCACGACTTCGGCAGACGCACACATTGTTTGCGTTTTCCTCGTGAAAAGTGAAGGAAACCCCATTGTTTAGTTTTTCGCTACGTTATCAGTTTTCCTGGCCGATTTCGGGAAAAGGACGCGTGTGGAAGTTCTCAGACTGTGAGGTTTTATTTTGTGTTGTGTGTGATTTTTTTTGCTGAAATGTGATGTGTCAAAACAAAAAGAAAATGATCACCAAAGGTAATGCTGATCCATCATTCTGATCTATCGATAAGTCTAGTCTTAATTAATGCATCGTAAATCAATCTTGTGTGAGTCGAATAATGCCGACACTGCGTTACGTATGTAAATCGTGATTTATTTGCTTATGATTTTAATTATGCAATTATGCGATTGATATATTTAAACTATACATCATTTAATTACACTGTACAAGAACATATTTACAACAAAGATTTATGTATGAAATCTGCCACAAGTCTTGATTTTTAATAATTGATTTTTTCTGATTTTTTTTAGTAAAATTGCTTGTTTATAGCAATGTTTTTTTAATAAAATAATAATAGATTTAAGTACCTACAATTATTAACTTTAAATATAAATTAAATTTCGATAAAAAACAGTTTGTTGTTATTTTTGTTCTGATTTTTATTGAGTATCGGATTTTATTTTGTTATATGAAATAATATCGAAATTTCCAGGAATCGTTATTATGTTTTTAATACATATTATTATATTAATTTAATAACTAGTTAATTAATAAACAATCACTATTGAATATAATTAAATATACATAATCACAATGTTAATAAATAATTCAGTAAATTGTATTTTCAATTTCAATAACATTTTTGTTATCTAAAATAAAAAGCTGATAGTAGTTCATTTTTATTATAAGCTCTTGTTTAATAGATATAGTTAATTATAATATTGATTACACAGTAAATTATTTTTACTGAAAGTTGGCTTTAGAAATGTGGAATATTCTGCATTTAACCACAAGTCGCTATAAATTTTTTTTTTTATAAAATGCTAATTTTACTGCTACCTTCGCTGTAATTAGTTTTTTTAGTGAATTTTAGTTCTTTAGTTTGAGTGTTCTAACAATTCAATGCAAAGAGAGGGATAATGCAAGGTTTTCGTTTATTTCTTTATTAACTTAAATAATTAAAAAATGTTTCAAAAAGTGAGTAAATAATATATATACATAGCTACATTAGTAGCCAAGAGTCTTGATACATAACACGTAGAATGCTTATTATGGTAAAAAAATTCTAAACACGATCATAAATTGTTTTTCAACGATTGATATGTGCATAAATGTGCATATGAATTTCCATAATGCTTAGTTTACAATCTCACAGGTAAATTGTAAAATTCTTTAATGACTAACGTTTCGAAATTCAAAGTTTATTTCGCTCAAGAGCAAGTCGATCATTAAATTAACTAAAAAACTCCTAATTAGTAACATTGTAATTTATGTCCGCATGCTACCCACGCGTGTTTTACTCAAAACTTATCCATAAAAAAAACTTAACGATCCAAAATTTGTTAGTTTAGTTCTAGAGACGTCATTGACTGCAATTTCAAGGTTTTGGTTTCACACAGAGTATGCCCACAGCCTTTTTACGAGCGATTCAACGGATAAGTTCACGGACTAGCTCGTTATCTAATATTGCTAAAATTTAGCAAATATTTCCGCCAGCGTGGCCGATTTCTCGAAACGACCCCGATTTCCTTACATCGTTTTCTCATTGTCTCTAGCTGAGTGCGATAACAACGAGAGTGACTCTAATGGGACTCAATAGGCTTAAACATGTCTGTAATTGACGGTTAACGGCAATGGATGTCAATTTGTCCACTCGACTGTTTCTTTTTCTCTGATGCTGGAAAGTGGTCTCAGACACTGAAAAAATCTCAATAATCATGCGAATAAATAACAAGAAAAAAATCGATATAAAATGATACATAATTAAACGTCCGAGACGTTGAGATACTTTAATCTGACCCTGGAAGACCAAGATTGGTTATGAAGTTAATGTCTTTTAAGTGCACGTTAATATTTCATGTAAATGTGATATATGCACGCATGCAAGAGGATCTGGTTATGAATATTTTAATATGATTTACAAAATTATTTTTTTTAATTTGTGGCAAAAAAAAGTTTAATCCTAGCTAATTAATACAGTCACGAGTTATACATAGCGGTGACAATTATAAAATCAACTATAACAAAAAAAATTAAATATGCTATTCTAAAATAAATTGGTAAAAAATATATTGTAGCGATTTTTATTATATAACAAATTTACATAAATTAATTTTTCTATTCAAAACTATAAATATAATCTGAAGCTTAAAAATGTATGAATCAATGCGATATAAATTAATAATTTTACATACTTATATTTAAGGCATTCTTGATTTCAGTTTGCAATTCGGAATAAGATAATATATTAATTTATCCGCCTGTTCCACTGTTACTAGGTAACATTCTGTCTTTCACCAAAACGGTGACAAAATCTGCCTTAGACAAGGTTGTCATGGGTTATTATTAAAAAAATTGTCGGATCTCGGTTGCTCATAGAATTTAATTTGGTTAATTTTGAGTTATTTGAGCGATCCTAGACTGTTTGTAACTTTGGCGGCTGATTGTTGAAAGATTATTTCACCCTTCGGGTGTTCCTCAAGGGTCCAATCTGGGCCTTCTGCTCTTTATTCTTCGTTATTTATTAATGACATAAATACGGCAGTTACAAATTCTAGTTTTCTTCTAAATGAATATGATTTAAAATTGTTTAAAGCTTAAAATCGGTTGAGTACTCATTATTTCTATACTCTATAATATAGTGTTTCAGATTCTCTATGGAGATGTGATTCGTCAACCATATGCTTTTTTAGTGTCGGAAAGTGCCATATTATGTAATTTTATCGATCAGTTTATTCCTACGATCTTGGTGGGAACATTTTGGCTAGAGAAACTTCTACTAAAGATACATGAATCACTTTTGAGAGTAAGTGGAGATTCTCTCTATACGTAAACAACGTCTGCGATAAATCTTTCAAAATGCTCCGCTTTGTTGTGAGGAACGCATTTCACATTGACGATCTGTAAATTATTCGCGTTTACACTTTTACACTTTTGTTTGCAGTATTCTTGAATCGGGATCTATAATTAGGAATCCCCGAAAAACCAAATACTCCTTAATTGAAATTGTCTAGAAAATATATTTTATATAAAAGTTTATTGATATAATATTTTATGACTTTTTTACTATATATTATTTTTTATCCTACGTGTATTATATCTTTTCTGTATTCTGTTTATTTAATTTAATCTAATTAATAGTTTTTAATCGATATTGGCAAGGGATGTCATCGCAATCTTACTTTTTATTGAGCGTCTGAAATTTCGAAGAGTGTTACTCTTTATCTTCGGAGACTAATTGTTAGAATATGAAGAATAACAGATTCATTGATGTGATCTGTGGTCAATATTGATAAAAAATATATAATTGGCGATAAAAATTTAAAATTGAAATAAATAAATATGTTAATATTTTTTTATATACAAGATGTGTCACTTACATACATGCATACACATGTAGGTACATATAATGTAATCGTAAATTGATGGCTGACTGAGATGGGAATTGGTATAAATGGTATTGTTTGCTTCTGTTTTATGCTGATGAAAAACGAAAAAAATTGGCAGCTATGGCAAATCAATCGGATAGCCGTATTTTTATTCGCTTCCACGTGTATAAATAATTTGGCAGCCAACTCCGTCGTTGCTCTAGGTCTAGAATGCTTGATGAGGTGTCTGAAACGACGTGGGTTTTACGTCCATACAATGTCTAGGAATAGTACAACAACAGTGCCGCGTGTGTTGCTATCGTCTTATTCTCTACGTCAGAATAGTGTCTGTTCCTTTATAAATAAAACAAGCCCACTCAAATATTACACATTCTTTCGAATGGAACAAATCAAAATCCTTAGATGCACTTCTGATTTTTTTTAAATTCTGTTTTGAGTATTATTTCAGAACAATAACAAATTGATTAGCCATGTGTACGGTAGAGCGGCTGAAATTTAAGAGACCCTGTGGTGTTTTTAAAATTAGGCAAAATTAAAATACCATGTAAATAGTATTGAAAATGGGAGGTAATCATCAGTAATGAATTTATCGTGTTTCTTTTAGGGCAAGACATTATCATTAACAGTGGTGATTAAAGATTGAATATGTTTAATATGACATCAAAAAATCTAATTTTTAGCAGCTTCTTGTTTAATGAAATGTAAAGCTTCTGGATTTAATCTAAACCATTACAGCTAAAAGTTATTGTAAACAAATAGCAAAATTTAACAATGCCCTTCAAAACGACAGACATAAATTTGAAAATTAAAAAGTTTTTACTACGACAACCCACATTAACCTCGAAGCTATCTGTCACCTATTCATAATAGCCATTTAATCACACACCCGATTTTGAAGGATTCTTGCGAGAATCCTTCAAAATCGGGTATGTGATTAAATATATGTATATGTTTTTTCTATGATCGATCGATATATATTATAAGTGTTAATTGAATACTCATAACAATTATTAATGTGCATTTAAGCAAACCTAATTTAAAATTACTATTCTCCTAGAATACTTTTTTCCTCATTACTCCCTGCTTTTCAGTTTAACTCACGACTGTTCATTTCTCAGAAATCGCGTTTTAATAATGGTTCTTGTTTGTTTTTTGTTACGCTTTATTTAGAGAAAATCTTTGGATCCAAGCTTCCCATGATTGCGGTCTAAATTTTTGGATAAATGCATTTTTATGTTCTAGACAAAAAAACTATTCCTTTTTGGCTAAATTTGGACTATAAAATTTACTATTAAGAAAGCAATGGACATGACTGATTTCAGTCATTAAATACGATTTTTTAATGACAATTCATGATATGCAAAAAAAGTTTATAGTATTGCATTTTTTTTTTAAAAATTGAAGCGAATAAAAATTGTGTTTTGTGGTAGTGATCAGTGGTTTTCAGAAAATCTTTTATGATACATATATCACTGGCGTATTTCAAAAAAACATAGTTAGCTTTATTGAGCTTTATATATCCGCTCAAAAATTAAAAGAGCTTATTTTAGTTAAAAATAAAATTTGTACGAATATTTTAAATGTTTTACAACCGCTGCATAAGAAAGGATGGGTCCGTGCCAAATGTTTGAAAATATTTATGCTTTTTTGAAAGCATTTAATAGAGGTCAGAAATATTTTGCAAAAAGTTGTTTACGATATTCTCAACTACTCTAATCGACTTTATCTTTGCTTAAGTAATCTAAGAACTACATTAATAGTTCGTTTTGTTTTAATTTCGTAATAAGCCTCGATTTACGTGATATTTCCTGGAACGTATCTTTAATTTAAGGGATAAGTGAATTACATATATATTTTGATTCGACAAAATTTCTCGATAAAATCGAGAAATTAAAATGTAAGTTCCTACTTCTTGAGAAATAAAAAACATTGACAATCTAGAATGCGTAATTAAGCTTTATTATCGATAAACGTAAATTATTTCTAAAATTTATAACGGTATTTGTCAGAGGTATTTCAGCAACTTTTTTATTCTATAGATTCCTAAAAACTATTCATTGAATGTATGCCACTTTATAGGAGGCCTGAAAGAGTGATTTTTAGTTTCAAAATCCATCAAATGATAGAGGTTTATCTTGCATCAGCATTTTCATTGATAACTCTATCCGTACATTTTTACAGAAAAAAGTTTTCCCATAAAAATACTTATGTTCTTCGATTCTTTGATATTTGCCAAGAAAACACTTGAATCTGAATTTAACGTACATATTTTTCTTATTAAAAAAAAACAGTATTTTGTATAAAAAATTATAGTCGAGTAAAACTCGAGTCAGTCTCAGAATTTGGCCTTAAAAAATTTACATTATCAAGGTAAATAAGAATTCATATTATCAAGGTCTAAATTACACCATAGTAATCTTTAATCCGACTGAATCACAAAGAGTGTCACCTTAGGATCGCATCGCAATTTTTCCGCAATGGCTCACCTCGCGCAGGTGTTGTTATTGTCCTCTCGCTTAGATTTTCCCACGAACCGATTTTCCCTTCTCGCGCTTATGGCGTTATCGCCATTAAACTATTGTCGGTCTCGTGTTCAGCGTCATTAGACCTAATATGGATCCAGGAATTCGACTTGAACCATGAACCTGAGAGAGCGCTATTTCTCTCGGCGAAACCATTAGCGATTTTCCCGGCCGAATGCAACCATTGTGATAAATCACACTGGTAGTTCAATCAATTGGAATCGATAGTTACAGGTGTATGTGTAAGATTGTAACGTGTAATAATTGTAACGCTCATCAATCTGGTCCGTTTTGTAACCGAGGTTAACAAGCGATATGATGTAAGCGATGCATTAAAATGATTATATAGTCAGTGGTTACTTTTTATGCATTGAATAATAGAGTAGCTATTATTTATTTTTTTAATTTTAGATTACAAAGAGATCAATAACTAGATATTTTTATTATATGTCTATAAATATATATTTAAAATTATTATTATTTTAACGTTGCCAATTGTATTAGAGTTTCAATTTTGTAATTAATAAAGTATGCTTCAAATATATTTTAATTTATTCTGCAAGCGTACTAACGAACCAATAACGTTGCTTGGAAATTAACAGACATGTACAAAATCTTAAATAAGTTTCTTATCATTATGCAATATTAAACATTAAGATAAAAATGTAAAATGACAATAAAACAATATTTTTGTCAGAAAAATATTGATTTATATCTCTACAATGGTTTTCTTTTTATACTCTAGCAAAAAAAAAATACTTTTAATATTATATATTAGACTTACAGACATAGATCAAATCTAAAATCATTTTGTAGTTTTGTGAAATATCATTACATTTAAGCTGTAGTGCAGAATAAAAATACTATGTAAAAACAAAAAACATTGTCATATCACTTGATCTGCTTATATTCATATAAGGAGATCAAGTGATATGAATATATCATAAATTTCTTTTTAATCTAATAAAATACTATATAAATTTAACTATTATACTTATTCGCTTAAATTACATAATAACAACAACCCCAAAACTGTAACTTCTAAGCTATCGTCAATCTTACCGATTTTCTTCGCTTATCCGACATTGCGCTTTCTCTCGACTTGATTTGCTCCACCTTTGATCCTGTCCTTTATCTAAATACATACGTTTATCGACTACAATCTCGTTGTGACCTTAGAACAATGTTATGTCTTTTCTTAGTTTATTTTACCTTATATAACTCCTGTCCAAAGGTCACACGTTCAAATAAAACGTTATTAATTACAGCTCGTTTGGGATATTTTTTTCTATTTCACGCCACATTCGCACTTCCTCGAAAGTCATACACTTAACTATGATATATAAAAAAATAAAAATAATCACATATCATTTACAATATTTTCTTTCATATTATACTTAAATTTCTTTTAGCGAATATCTTTGGCCTTATCTCCAATCAATTGTGTTTCATAAAAACAGTCTAGTTAACAGCTTAATTGCCGCGCAGCCATGATCACAATTTGCGTTAATTAAATCACACAAAAAAAGAACATTGCACGTTATTAAAACGCGGTTTTTTTAATTAACTTCCCACCGTTTTCAAGCGTCCAATAACTATTCAAAACTTAACTTAGTTTACTCGCGAAATTGCCAATCCTGACTTGAAATTGGCTTTATGACAGTGTTTCGCTCAATTAATTTTCGTTTGTGTTATACTCATTGCGATCGTCGGTATATTTTTTCATTACTCTGATTACCTTTCATAAATCAATTCGCTGCTATTTTGTTAATTAAATTAATTAACTCTTCTGGTATGCTTAAAAAATACACGATTATCCAATTTGCATATGAGTAAATTCAATTATTTTCACTACAATTACTGTCAGTAAAGGCATTGTTGTAAAATATTTGTAATTTATAATGTAAATACATTTACTTTTAAATAGAATGTAAAAAATGTATTTTGTATACTATGCATGAGAATGGAGCTTTAACTATACTGAAGCTAGACTTATTTTAATAAAATAAAAATATAAATGTTATGGAAACAATCAAAATATGTAGTAAATAAAAGTATAACCTTTTTAGAATACATCTGCATTTAAGTTATGCATACACGTGCAAAAAATTATATTTTGTATATAACTAAAGTTTTATAATCCACTGCCTTCACCGACGATGAAGTGAATACCCTCCATTCCGGGATAATAGAAGCACCCCCAGATCATATGGCTCTCTGGATTTCGCTCAGTTGTTTGAAATATTTTTTTCTGTAACTTTCATCACATTGACAAATAACGTAATACACCCCATTTTCCCCGTATAAATTTATTTTACTATCATCAGAGATCGTCACTCTTCCTTGATCCAAAATAGTCCAGCTTTTGTTTTGATTGACTCATTCCATGCGTGTTAGAAGCATTTTTTTCTATTCATTAAGCCACATAAAAATGATGTCCACATTTATTTCTTAATCAAATTTTTCACTAATTGGTAACTTCCATTTACGCCTATCACGTAAGCACATGCGTAGAATTACTCGATTTACACCAAGGGTAGTTATCCTTACACTTAACTCGATTTATTGCACCATTTAGAATTTTTTAATTAAAAAGTATTTGAACTAATCTTGCATTATGTAACATTTATCTTGCCGATAATCTTATTGGCAAATACATAATAATATTGCAACTAAATTGTGGGCCACCACAAAAACTGCCGGTCAATGGCTAAATAACCATTCAAAAACAATAAGGACATACCCCTAAATGGGTGATAAAAAGTGGTGTTTTTTCTGCACGCAACACTTCACTTTAAACGTTAAATAGTTATAAACTATTAAAACTAACTACTTGAAATGGTAATCTATATAAATAAAATATACTTAAGTATACACTAATAATATACACACGTAATGCTTCCAGACGAACTCATTTTCTAGGTAATCATGCTATCCTTTTTAGACTTTTATTACCACTTAAACCAGTATGCACGTATATGCGGTATAACGACTAAAATTCCAAAAATTCCAAAATAAAATACAGGCCCTCTAAATGGACCAATATTGATAATAAGCTCATAATATGCTGTTGGGGGAGAAGAGAAGATAATGTAATTTTAGCTTCGGTGTCTATAAACTTGTATTTTTATTTGTCGAATAAAATACTTGATAGTGAGATTTTATGACTTATTTAACTGCTTAACGAATACGAATAGTTAATACAGAAAATACCTTGATCTAAATAGGGCTTGAATATCCTGAATTTTTCATTTGCTTTCTATTATTCAACTAACTCTAAAAATGAAACTCAAAAAACGATCGATACAGTCGTCGGTTGAGAGAAGTCAAAGTTTAAATCTGACATGCAAATTTAGCCCCTAAATAGAAGACCCTTTGACCTTTTCACGTACCTTTGTCAAAATTAAAAGTATCACAGAGTTTCGTTTTATCATTAGGCAACGTCGATGTAAAGTTTTCGACAAATTGATGCAAATTCGCTAATCAACAAAAAACTCTTGTATTGCGAAACTCGGATTACATATTTTTCTGTTCGTTATCGCGCGACTGTTGTACAAACAATGAAAGTTTTAACTCCTTTCTCCTCAAACCACAACGTCGAAGGCGTAATACTTAACTGTCAAATTAACAGCCTCGGGTTAAGAGAATTCACTTTGTGTCGGCCTGTCGGAAGTGTTCGTTCAAACGATCGATAGAAAATAATTCAATGTATAATATAGATTAAGCTCCGTAATATTGAATCATGATTTTACATATTAAAACTATTTTATTTTCCCAGGATGTAACTTTAATAATAAACGCAATGGAGAATCCCGATCTGCTTCTTAAGGACGAAACATGAGGAAGGCATTGCTTAAAGCCCAAAGCCTGCTAAAGTTATCGTCCATAGATCTCGGTACGCAATGAAAAGTTTTGCTTTTATATTACATCATTGGGTGGATCAATCGCAGATATGTTTAACTCATAAAGCATCGCTTTTTATTTGTGATTAACTTATGTTTGTGTGTTTTACATAGATAGTACATATACCAGTGGTTGTGTGTCTGTATAAGCTATGAAAGCACCGATTCCTTCATTTCTTTTTCCAATTATTAAACATATTTTATTTACATGATAGTTTTGTCCATAAATTACCTATATTTTATTTTAATCATAATATCTTTGAAATCTAGATCACTATTTCTTTCAAAATAATCAATTAAAAATATAAATTATTTCCTTAATGCTTAGAAGCAATAACAAATATGCTATTTTAATTATGTGTTTTTTTTTCTAGCAATAGAAAGTTGAACTGAGTCTTAGTTATTATATTTGTGTATTACACCTTTACATAAAATTCATATTATTCTATCTAAAGTTAATTTGAAGCTAACACATCGATTATTTCTAACCACACTGTGAACTGAATTAAACGACGGTCGCACTCCTCTTTAGTCGCAAATTTGCCAATTAAGCTCTTCGGCGAGGCGTCAGCGTCTGCTGTAGATTTGTCAGAAAATGCCGTCCAATACATGAGAGGATTAAATTTAATGGTGTTCGATCGAAGTTTTTAACGTCTAGACTTAGAATGGCGTTTCTGCCAGAAGTTGTAGAGAGGAAAAGGGTCGAGTTGCTCTTAGCCGGTGTCTAATGGCATCACGGATCGTGTGCGACATTTTAAACGTGACATTGTTTGGAATTGCATGCTGTTATCATAGGGTACGTGTGTACATAATAAAACATGGAGAGCTGACATGATAGGGACGAACAATGTGTTTGTATTAGACAGAATTTCCCTTCTTGTTTCCGAGATTATAATAAAATATATACATTATATATAATAGACTGACAGAACACGTAAATATTATAATAAGCCATTGATATATAAGCTTTAAAGTATTTTTATTTCGTTTACAAAATATATTTTAATAACACATATGTATTATGTATTGTTTGAAACAGAGTTTCTGAGTCGGTAAAAATAGGATTTTTTGCCGACCGCTGACGCAAGAATGAAACTATTCGACTACAAATTTAATCTATGATGATATTTATCGCGTCATTAAAAAGCAGCTAGATGCTTTAAGTGCATCGTACACTTAGTAGACAATTTTTTTAAATGAACGATATCTATGTTTCCAGCACCGTCTGTACATACTCCGACGCAGTTGCCACAGTCCAAGCCCTGCGCTTGTATATACTCATAAAGATCGCTGGCTCTAATTTTCAGATTTCGAACCATCAAAATGGTTCAATTAAATTCATACAATCAATATTAGAAGAAAAAAATAATTTAATAAATCTTCTTCTTTGTTTAAACATATTTTTGGAAGCAATTTTGAAAATAGTTTTCATTGTTAATATTAAGTCCCAAAAATTGATTCTCGGGACTTCAAAAAAATTAGTCCCAGAAATAAACACTAGGGATGTCTCGACACAGTATTCCCAGTACACAGCACCACAACTAGGGATTGCAATAATACCGGATTTACCGAAAGAGAAAACAGTTAATACCGGTAATAACATCATTTATTTTTTTAATAATTGATAATAAAATAGACTAAATGTAATAATTTGTAATAAAAATGTCCATTTATTCAAAGTCAAACTAAATGTTATATTGATAAATTTTCACTGTAATATATCGTTGAATGTTGCTACATGCTTGCGAATTTTGCAAAAAAATCCGAAGTGAAGAAGTATTAACTATTGTCGTCTTCATATTTTTTGGGAAATATATGAATTAAGCAGATCATATTTCGATTAAAGTTGCCGACATTTATGACCAATTATTTGTCTGTTTATGTATATTTCGTGTTTCAAACAATGCTTTTATGCAATCTTCCTAACATTCAGGTACTTCTAAAAATACTTTTAATGTTGATCCTTTATTGTGTTGTCTATGAATACTAATAAAAATCAATAAGTCGACTGTGTACAAAAACCTTTTTGTGCCTTTTATTTTTTTACTTTCATTCATTTACTTTATTGTCGGTGAAAATATATTTAAAAATACGGGTTCTATGTCTTTCTTCTTTTGGAACAATAAGTCTATAAAATCATGGTTTTTGATACACCGCTTCTGGGTGCCAACAAAATTTTTATACATTTTACACCACTTTCTAATTTATTCCAATGCAATATACACTTATTCCTATATTACTCATTATTTTAAACTCAGTTATGATTTTCTGAAAGAACCTTATAAAAAAGTAGTGCGTAGAAAATTGTAAAGTTGTTTATTTAAAATGCGACATATTATATTTTTTTCTAAAAACAGATTTATTTATATAATCCTATTTTAATTATTGCACATTTTATATTTATTTTAGAATATCTTAATAATTTTTATTTTTGAAAGGTATATCTCTCGTATACATATTTCTAAAAAGTGTTAAAAGTAGCATAAATTAAATTTTAACTACAAATGCTTAGCTAAATATTATAGATACATTGATAACATATAATATCCTACGCCGATAACACTACTTATGTGGATCCTTTAGAATAATAATAATTTTATTATCCACTTCTGCTTTTAAAGAACATAGAAATCGTCGTGTTTTTAGTTCTAAGCCATGAGATGTCGTTTTCAGCCAATAAAATGTACGGATTTGAGAAAAAAAATGTTTTTGAAACTACCGATATTTAATTTTTTAATACCGGTAGTACCGAATGTTGACTTTTCCCCCAATACCGGTATTACCGTTACCGGTACTATCGTTATTGCAATTTCTAACGATAGTTACACAGGTTGTGAATGATGATTTGCTTGGAATTTTCGGTATAAGCATTTTAAAATGGGTGACAATTATTTGCGGACCTTCAAACAAACACGGGCTTAAAGGATACTTCATTTGCACTATTCATTCTTAAAATATCCTAAATGCAATTCTAACACAATATTTTATAATGCTAACAATTTATATGCAATTAAAGTTGCAAGTAAAGTTCAATCAACTGAATTTTCACCTCCTAAAAAAATCTTCTATCGGTGTTTCTTAGCAACGTCTTACGGATTGTACTAGATTTTGCGTCAATCAAACGTTCCCACCGCCTTCTAGGTAGGTTCGCTGCTACACTACACGAATCTGACAATTTGAAAGTTTCTACTATTGTCCCCAGATCAGCTTCCCTTTTCCGACTTGTTAAATTTCGCTGTCACTTTCGTTCGTTTTGAATCTCCCCTTCGCCGTCACTTTCCCATGGTGTATGCCTGACAACGCGCTGTGGACTCCATCCATTATCCAAACGCCTCCGAGAAGAGGAAACTGCGTCCGAAGACAGTCACGACCTGATGACTGATATCTATGGAAGCACTCCTCGACTTCCTTTCATCTGACCACCAACGATTGACGTACAGCCGAATTCGTCTTCTACCATAACCGCACCATCTCATTAATGCCTATGATTGATCGACGGAAAATGTATGAGTCGTTTTTCAATGCGATGAATAAAGACCGTTTGATGTCGAAGCGCTCTTAAGAGGCAATTTGTGCGTTGTTTCAGTTGATAAGGGTCTGTCAAAATGTTTAATTTGGGACTCTTGTTAAGATTTGATTGGCATTCTGGTGAGAATGTATAAATCGATTCAATTACACATTATAAATGCAGTTACATTACAACTCTATGTACATTATTGCGTGCTTTAATAGTCCCTCTTTCATACACTAATATGAAGCTCAATTAAAATTGTGAACTTCTAGTGTATTTATATATGTAATTATCTAATTAATTGTAAATATGCTAACATATGCAAACATATATAAAATAATACAATCTGTGTTCAAAATAATCGCGAACATATAGAGAGAAGAGAAGCTTAACTTTTATATATTAAGAGAGAGAAAATAAGTGTTTTTATGTTTGACTTTAAATATTATATATTTAAATCTCATTTACATATTCAAGTAATCTTTCTATTGAATACCTTTTATGACTTCTCAATTTCATAGGATTACAAAGATTCGAGCATATAAATATTATCGATCGTATGTGGCCTCGCCACATCTCCGCTTATGTCCCATTGTCCGATTTAAAAACTTACGCGACCCTTCGTCGGCGCTAAAGCGACACACATACACCGCAACTCGTCAACAATAAACATTTACATTATAAAACGGTTGTGTCATCGTTTATTCGACGGTGTATATGCAAATTTCTTAAATCAACATGATTCATCTTACGTGGGCGCGTGTTTACTTGCGTAAATCTTCAATGAGCGCTCCTTTTTTCAGTTCATTTGTCCGTTTGCTTGCGTGCATTGTGAACGTTTGACGAGACCGGTGTTTAAATATGTACGTAATAAACAAACATTGCTACGGAATAATAATATAATGAGCTAACGCGACCGATTTAACCGCGGAACGTAATCGATGTTAAAAAATTGGCTTTGATTGCGCGCGTAATTTGTAGACCGGCGCCAGTGATACAAAAACATGGCGCAATAATTGTGCGTGGGGCTATAGTTCGAGCCGTAAATGGACAAGGACGATTTGTGGTAAAATTGGCGAAAAATCGCAGACAGATAATCGCACATATTAATATAGTAACACAACAGTAAGAAAAGCGTGTAATTATTATCCATTATAATTCCATATATTATTATTAAAAAATATTTTTTTTGAGGAAAATATATTTAAAATAATTAATAGTTTTATAGTTTTTAAAATAGAAAACTTTATTTATTCATTTAATGGCAATTTATCTAATTTGTGTAAAAGATAATAAACGCTTTAAATACTAGTGTTCAGAAAAACTCATTAAATTTATTGGCATTTAAAACTCTAGTTTACTTTAATTAAGACAACCCTTATTTTGCAACGTAAGGCTGGTGTCAAAACAAGTGATTAATTTTCTACCTCATCATCGTCAAATAACACTGCCTCGAAAGATATTGTTTAAAAGGATCAAATAAATTTAAAATTCTATAAGCATGTTTAAGATTATATAGGGATTACTCGATGACTTTAGTTATAATAATTGCATGTTGTCATGAAACATCATTTGGGTTATGGATCTCGTGAGCAATTAAAAATATATGGATTAAATTCAATATTAAAACCATTTAATGTTGCTATTCGTTAAAAAAAATTAAATCCAATTAGAATAGCAATGATTATTATAATTCCGCCCAGGGCGGTCTGCCCCCCTAGTTACGCAACTGCAATATTATATTATTAAAAATATAAAAAATATTTATACGGATATTTTTCGCTTGAATTATATGAATATCAAAATAAGTTTATCTTATGTGCACTTGAAATTCACGGAGTTACAAATGTTAATTTTATCAAACATATTGCGCATTGTCTTTTTATACTCGCTGAACTCTAGTTTTTTGCCCAAGAACACGGCCGTGCATTGCAGTTTATATATTTTTATTAATTATTAGTTCAGATAAATATGCTTTGAAGAATTACAAATTCTCGTGGGAGTTTCAACCACTCTCATAATCAATTTATATGGCATTCTAACGACTATTTCAAAAAAAAAAATATATATATATACACTAACTCGTCTCGAAAGTAAGGCTTTGCAATGGAATAAAAAGCTCGGGATAAAACATTTTATTATTAATTGTTATGATTTTATGAAGTACCTATTATTACATCACCCTAAAAATGCGTTTTAATCCGCGAAAACAGGACTATTGTCATTTACCCTCTTGTCAACGATCACCGCGTAAACATATTTCGTGAGTAGGTACAATAAGTGATGAAATTGGCCCATCAACATCCTCATCTGCGATTCGCCAGTGCTGTTTTGAATCAGCTATATAAAATATGTGATTTTTTATATATGCTTAATTAAATAAACTGTTATTTTTTTCTGCAAAGTCACATCCTTTCTGCCTCAAAAGCGAAAAACTATACATATGCATAATTTATTAAAATATTTTTACTCAATTAAAATGGAGTAATAAGTTGTACTTTTGTATTGTTTCCTAGAATTGATTTAAAGCAATTGAGATTATTTAGATCGACGCCTTTACTTATTGCTTAAATTATTTATTTATAATTAATTTGGCTAGCATACCATTGCATTGCTTTAATTTATATTCGGAGCACAATTGTACATTAATTGCGCCACATTCTCGCAACGAACTGCATTCTGATCATTGTAATGATAATTCTTGTTTTATACCAACCGCGGAATTAATAACCAAATGTGGAATTTGAAGCTACACCTTAATGTGAATTTATATATGGCTTTATCTATTCGCGGAAAATACGACTCACCTTTGATTTTTAAGACGAGCCTCCTTATCTTATTTGAGTGATTTAAAAACTCACCTATATACGTAAATATAATGTGAGCTAATTTTTTTATTTATAAATATCTAGTATGGATTACAGAGCATATTTGTGCATTGAAATCTTAATTTATTTGGTTCCTCAATCTGGTACTGAGCCACTAATGTATCGATTCGATCGTATGTGGTGCTCTTAACATTGTTTCTCAATGCGGGACCGGTGCCGGTTCCGATTTGGGAACCCGACGAGCAAAAAGCCGCTTCGCCGAACAAATGTATCAATATGTTTTATTCAAAATGTCGGGTTCGGACAGGTTGTTAGGTGCACAGGCGCCGGCCGCTGTGAAGCAGCTTCTCTTCTGCTTCCATAGTTGGAGCCGACCTTCACTCTTCTTCCACCCATTATCTTCAGCCCGAAATGAGACTTGTATGCGTGTGTCATACTTTATTGCATCATGTTTTTTACTCCTTCCGGTTGATGAATATAAAAAATTATGCTCGCAGATATTGTAAAATTCAGATAATAGTATAAAAAGAACAATAATTCTAACAGCAGTTAAAAAATGTTTGCAATTATAGGTATATATTAATCATATTATTGGATCGTTTAATCCAGTTAAACAAACTCTTTTCTCGTGATCTACGTACACACATCAATATCAGTTTCCCGTTATCTTCTAAATTGTTTTTTTACCATTCCGAATTATATTAACTGCGAAACGCTGCCATCAAATGTCCATTATTTAATTACTAGCTGTGCTAAAAAAAACAGCGACGCACAAACATAAAATATTTTATTATTTTTAACTTCTTTTTATGATGCCAGTTGCAGCAAATTTATTTAATTTAATTGCTAAAATAATAGACAAACAAAAGTTACTAATTATCCAGTAGAGTTCTTAAAGTCCCTGAATCATAGTAATTCTTAAGGTGTGCGCAAACTATTAAGATCAAACAAAACGTTGCTTTAGGTTTCAAGCGACTTATTTCTCAATTACCTTGCCTTCGTCATGGCAATGTGATTCTTACTTTAGAATGTTTTTCTCCATTTAAAATTGCAAATTTGAAATGCTACTTTTAAGTGCACCACATTATGAATCAACAGTATTATCAGTCAATAATGACGTCTGAAGTTCCCTATGTGCTTTCTTTTGTGGCTTATGTGGTTTGTTGTTTTTAACTAATTCAAATACAAATAAAGGTCATGATCAACCTCCATACAAAAAAACTGTCATTTTACTATTATATTAAGTATATGTATTTTGAATATTATAATACCTTGATATGATGAGCTATTACTTGTTAGATTTTCTTCTACAACTAAAGATCAACAGATTTGACTTTTAAATAACACAATCCATGTATTTTTTTTACAAAATATTGCAAATTTGCATAATGCTGACCTTCATATTTTCCTTAATATATATAAATGAGTATTCCATGACCATATATACAGCATGTTTAAAAAGTGATAATTTATTTTACAAATTAATAGGAATTATTAAAAATAAATATCATGCATATTATATAAACAAGATGTATAATGTAATCACTTGATTAGTTTCTACGTGGTCAATATATGCTTCTACATAGCGCAAAACATTCACGACCAAGTTCACGAAAAGTTTTGTTATATATATTGTTTTATAGTACTTTATTTTTAAATTTTGCTGATTGTTCTTAGTATTTTTTATATTATGTCCTAACAAAGTTTTTTGTAAAATAAATATTGTGCAACAATGTAAATTAACGTAGTTTGTATATGTGTGTATGTTATTGTATACTTTCCTTTTCCGTGTTTGCGTCCGAATGATTCAATCGTTTCCAAACTGGGTTGAACGCTGGATTCTGGACATTGACCTGGACCAGGGTAAACGTGAAGAGAGAAGCGGCTGCTTCTTTATTATTTTATCGCCTGCTGCTATTCTTGTGCAAACTCAACTATTCTAATTTGTCTCGTTGGCCGTGCTTTAACCCCGTGTATCCATATTTTATATACATGGCCAAACTAGGGAAATTTTATTATTCCTATTGCGCTTGACCGTTGTGTTATTTTTTAAAACATCCATGCAGGCTTAGAGCGCTATTGTAATTCCTTTTAATTTATGACAAAATTCTGTATATTTAATATATAATATCACTTGCTAATTAAAAAAATAATTTTAATGATTTTAGTGTTGATCCGTATATTGTCATGCACGGTCTGTACCGAGCACTAAGCTCTTGTTTTATGACAGGTGTAAATTATCAGCCGATATTACAAAGACCTGACAAAGAACGAAATTTTCTTTCCCACGATCAGTGCGTCAATTTCACTAAAAGCTTTCTGATGTATGCTGTGAATTTTTCTAGGTGGTCTAATTGATAAAACCGACCATCACATATTATAAATTACCCGTATTTGTACATTCATCATCACTGTTGTACTTATGACAGGTACTTAAAATACATTAATTTGTATATCAATGCAAATTATATAACTGACAATCTGAAAAACATTTTAAAAAAAATATCTTCTTATAAATTCATTTTTATCTTTAAAAGACGAAAAAATATAACAATCTATTTAAAGATTCTTAATATATATTGAGCGTTAGTATATTTATAATTAGACGCACACCTTCGCCGATTGTATTTAGTTCTATATTTAACCAGAATTTCCATGATCTGTATCCAATGGAATGCCGAGTGTCGATCAATTGGTACTGTTTGGCATTTTCTCGCCCACGACTTGTCTATCAAAAATTCCACAATTATCTCCGTCGTCCCAAATCTCGATTGTGTCCCTCGATCTTGGCCCGTTTTCTTTCGGTACGTGTACTGTGTCGTGCACATACCGAGCACACCAAAGGTCCTCGTCTTCGTGTTCGAACCTCAAAAAGCAACACAAATCACGGTTCAGCGGGAGGTCTCGGTTCGGTCAGAGTATCATTTTTGCCCGGAGTTGCGACACGTACAGAACGCCTGTTGAACTTGATTTATTCCCCGTTCGTGATGCTCGAATAGCAGAAGGAAATGCCACCAGGCTATGGACATTTTCGAAATTCTCGAACTATCACAAAATCTGATCGATGGATTTGATTGCAACAGCTCCTGTCTCAATCTACAATACAATAGATCGTTTGTCCAACGAATAGTGTAAATATATACTAAAATACATAAGACAATTAAAAACGAAAGTGATTTTCTAGTACTCTAAATTTAACAGACCTCAATCTCTTGTGCTTGTAGTATGTATTATAAATATGACTATTCATAATCCTGCTAAGGGCGAGGTTCGTTCAATGATGCATTCTTATGTGCAAAAAGAAAAACTGCAGATGAAATTCATCGCAGACTTGATTGATTTTTAGCAAGAAGAACTGACGCTTATGGGAAAACCATCCACTTTTATTTATGTATAATAAAAAATATAAGTCTCAATATAAAATTCTATAGAAATATTCTCTGGACTTTGTATCTTTACTTTTCGATTATCTGTCGTAATAAAGCTTGCGTCATTATGGTAAAAGCCATTTATTTAACATTATATTGACATTGAATTACTTACAAATAAACCGTTTATTTAAAGGTGCCAAATACGCAAACAAATCGAAAATCTGCTTGAATATTCCTTTCCAAATTTATCATTGGGTTTGTTGTACTGAAATAATAACACGATAATGCATTTTCGTTGTTAGTTATATGAGAAAGAATCTATCTATGCTTTTATATCAATATATCGAGCACTTGAATGGCAATCTGCCTATATTTGCCATCAGTTTATTCTTAATCAAATAACATCACATAAAGATTGACTAATACTAATGGCATTGACTGTCAATCATTCAAAATTTCATTAATTATTTCACAACTGTTTTGAATACGTGTCCTTTTTATTAAAATTATATAACATTCCAAATAAAATACAACGAATCCCGTACCGTCTTATGCGAGATCTTAAGTATCTATGATTTTTTACATTACGTTGCGAATTTTTAAATTATATTATGTGGGTATTTACTATGACTTAACCTAAAAACGTTGCCAGCTACAGCACGTTTCTTCTACTTAATAAGTAAGCTATTTTTGTGCTTAAAATGCTAAGAAATTTATATATCAAGACTGTGCAATGAAACACAATTGGTTGTGAAGTAATTTAATACATCTAATTGAAGAATATTATTTAACAAATGTGAGAACATAACGCGCGTTCAAAAGCTAGTGTATTATTAACTAGAACAGATTCCAAACCAATATTAATAATAAACTGATCGAATCATAATTAATTTCAAGTTGAAAAGCGATCAATACAATAAATTACAAGCTTCTGCGTTCGGTACTTGGACGCATGCCAGATCGTCATTTAAGACCAGGATCATGCGTCGAGATCAATCTTTGCGTTATGATCGAAAAGAAAAACTGGCATAACAATCGCTTTAATGTATACATAATAAATTCCAATCACACCGCGTTTTCTCATCGGCATTGAAGCTCCATTTGTGGTAAACGACGAGACTTTCCTATTTAGAAACCTGTGAGTTCACCCGCCCAGATCATAGCAGTCTTTAATTACTGCCTCCTCATGCATATATATACTACTTGTATACATATTCCCTGATTTGTAATATGCTTCTGGATAAGACGACTTTTTCTTGGAGGAATCGCTTTTTAAGAAGCATTGTAATTGCTAACATATTTGACGGTGTGTCGAAGAAATAGACACTATTTTTACTGACCATTCTTGATTTACTGGCACCTGTCATATAAATCCAATACAAGCGTATGTACTCATGTAAGGAATTCGATATGCCACACAAAAAGTGTTCTGATCTCTCGGTAGGTATAAAACTCAGAGTGCAACTCCCTCAATATTATCCCAGGTTGGGCGTGTGCCGACTTCGGAATGAGTATCAGATCAATAAAAAAAGTTGAAACGCCAACAGGAGGACAGGGTAACCGTATCATGGTGTCACGCATAGTCGAGAAACCAGTTTTTAAACGTCTCAGCTGCTGAAAGAATAGACAGTGAATGAAATAACTGTAGTTCGAAGCGATCTATTAGCACATCTTTTATTTGTTGCATACTACTGATTGATCTAGATTTGGTTCACGGCTTAATATAGAAAGGATATACGATTGTATGTATATAAACTTATGTCATTAAATAAAACTGACAAATTGTTAAATATATGTTTTATATTTTATATTTTTTTAATCAACACTTAATATGATGGGCATTGAATAAAATATTTATTTTTCGGTAAAATATTTTTACACACAGAACGTAATTGTGGTCTTTAATGATTCACCAATGAATAGCATTTTTTAGTAAAAGGGTACCTCTGTGGAGTAGAACGACACAGGATCCACAAATGTATCGGATTTCGCCCTGTTTAGAAAATTAACAAAAATCATCTGATGATCTCGCTTTTATTAAGTATAGCAAAAGCAGAGATTTAAATACAGGGTAATCTTGATTCTGTATATTATTTTGTTTTTATTCACTATTTACTATATAATCCGTAGATGTAAAGATTTACTCTAAATATCAGAACACTACTATATTGTAATTGTTTACACACAGGACGTAATTGTGGTTTTTAAAGGTTCATCAATGAATAGTATTTTTTTATTAAAAGGGTACCTCTGTGGAGTAGAACGGCACAGGATTCACAGATGTATCGGATTTCGCCGTGTTTACAAAAAAATACAAAAATCATCTGCAGATGTCGCTTTTATTAACTATAGCCAAAGGAAATATTTAAATACAACGTAGTCTCAATTCCGAATACGGATTACCCTTGATGAAAATAAATTGCTTTTTTTTTAATAATTTAAATTTTTTCAATAAGTGTGATAAAGTAGTAATATTTATGGATAATGCTACTTCTTAAAAATAAGTGTATATGGATAAAGAGATATTAGAAACGACAATAGATTTTTTTTAAATGTATTGCTATTAAAAAAATTTTAAGAGAACCTCAAAAGCAAACGAGAATCACAGATTTTCTTTACACAATAAAAAATGATAATATGTATTGTAAAAATATTATGCATCTTTAAAAACCAAATAAAATCTGTGTCCTCCCCCTTAGCATTAACCCGGATAATCGAGAGTAAGCTGTAGGTACGAAATCTTGTACGATTATTTTCGTTTCTTGTGTGAAAAAATTTAAGCAAGTTAAGATGAATTAAGATATGTAAGACCATTAATCAGATTTTTCCATCTTTATTGTTTCAACTATAGTTTTTCATTAGTGCATCGTAGTCATCCTTCATCTGGTACACACCGTTGACCTAATTAACAACAGTGACTCTCACGATTCGAATTATTGTTATTCATATTTAATATTTTACCCTACCAGATTAATCACGCCCACAATTGACACGTGGAATCCCCTTTGATCACTTAGCGGTGCGTTAGACTCCCAAAAGATGGTGTATCGATAGCACTACAATGAGGGACCACTTCATTATAATGGAATTATATCTGGACGCAAGATTTACGGCGACAACGTTCTACGATACAGTCGCCTATTAAAAATTTACTATACCATAAGAACTAAGCGCCTGGGGATATTTCCTATTGAAGGATTAATGACCAGATCGTTTTGTTTATTCCTACGTATAAAAGTGTACTGTGTGTTTCTCGCATAGTAGGCATTGTAAAATGCGTTACATTGATCAAAGATAAAGTTTTACGAAACCTTTCAATGTCGTATTTTTATTTATAAAATAGTCTTGATCTTTGACCCTTGTTTCTGATATATTTCATAATTTAATATAAGCACGGTCGTGTCATGGTTAAATAAATTGATGAACGGTTAATGTCCGTCATGAACACAAACATTGCACAACCACTGCATTTCTAACCATTCGAACAAATGGTTTAACTTTGATTTATAACGTAAATGTTGCACAATGTTTGTTTAGTTATTAACTAGATCCATCAAATACAAAGTTAAATACATTTTAGATATCTAGTAAATCCTATATAATATACGTGATATAATAAAATTTCACAAATGTGTACATTTTCAAACAAAGTCTCAATCTAAATTGCCATGTCTTTTTTACAACACTACATTAAATTTTGAAGATTGTCTTTCACGAATCCTTTTTCAATATAGTATCTTTGTGCCCGTGCATATCAATACTAGAAGATCCATTCCGTACGTAAATTTAATATAAACTGATATTCCTCATGTTAATATAATTTCATTGATTTACCACAAATTTTACGGTAACTCATAAACACTTAAATCAACACATACTATCGACACTTTCTTCTTTATTTTATTTATGACACAATGTAAATATACCGTCGTGTAAATCTTAACATGTGTGCCGCGTGAATCTCGATAGCGTCAATACCCATAAATATACGATTTTTGCCGACTTTCACACTCTACAAGTTTAACCACAAAATATATTTTTAATGGTAATACATTAACCGTTTTAAAATCGTCGATGTTTGGTTGTTGTATAATGGTAATCGTCGGATATCATCTCATTCGATAATAACGTATTAATTGTATTGTTACAGATGAACCCCGATTGCAAGGGGGAGGTGGAGGAGGAGGTGGCGGAGGCGGAGGCCCCTGGGAGGACCGCGGAGGCACAGGGCGGCGCTCTTTGAGGACACCCCGCAGAGACCCACCATCTAGAGAAGAGTCCTGGGGCTCCGCCAGTGACCGCGACGCTTCTTCCGACGACGAAAACGACAAATCGATTGGATTCAAGTAAGTGAATTATTTATACTTTATTAAGTATAACGCGACCGAAAACTCTCTGCACTTCAGTGGGGTCTTAAACAATAGATTATCCTCCTTTATAACTACCTTTTCTGGTTATTGGCTCTATTAAATGTCAATTGAGATACATATCCATACTTAATAATTGTTACTGTTGATATTAATGGTTCGAAAGAGTTTTTAAAGTACTATTATGGGGCCCATAAAAAAAGCATCGTAATTTTATTAAATTAAATGAATTAGAGCACAATTACTTGCCGTCATTTTCGGAAACGCATAAATTCTCGAAATCATAAAGAATTTAAGATATATACGTAATCCTTGGTTGGATTTCTCGGTTTTTTACTCACTCATTAAGGGTTATGTATATTTTATAATGTTTTTGAGAACCTAGCCAAATGGCCGTCAGCTTTCGTAGTAAAAATATTTATTAAAATTTTAATGCTCTATGGTCCTCAATTAGTTTAAGTAAAAATCAATATTATCTTATATTCTTCAATTGGGTTATCGACAAGAAAAATTTAACAGTTTGTCGGTTATAACTTATCAGCGGTTCAAAGATAAATAAAATGTCGAAACGGGTGCAATAACTCAGCTAAAGGTGAAGATCATGTAATACTGCAAATGTGCTTGCCTGATAGGCGTAAGGATTGTAATAATACCGATATTATCGAGAGAGAAAACAGTCAATACCGGTATTGCCATTGTTATTATTATTTTAGCATATTGCCCGAAAAAAAATCCGAGTACTTATTGCATGATTTACCATGTTTATTGATTAACAAAACTAAAGTTCTCACTGATGTAATAAATAGCAATGATACAATAAAAAAATATATTTTTACATACATTTTGCGCAAATTTTTTCAAATACGTTTTTATTATTGAGACTCACTTATTGCTAATATTTAACACCAATGTTTAGTGATGCATATTTAGCTAAAAATATTTCGTGTATGCAATACCTGCTTTTGCTTTCACTTCGCCAGCCATCCTTATCATAAAAAAGACCAGCAGGCCACGGTGGCGCAGTCATTTCTTTGCTAGAAAGACTGAATTACTGGGAACTGTTAGGAACCGTTATGCTTGCACTACACTCTCTGGAAGTGGGCCAAGGTTGGCCAAGGACGGAGAATATAGTGGGTTACTTCGGGGTTACTTCGGTCGAGTTCGGTTCTGCCCGCTCTAAAATCTCTCAGAAGTTGTCTGAGGTTACCAAGAACGGAAGGTAAAGTGGGGATAATTCAGTCGAAGTCAAAGAAACCGAAGTCGGAGCTGCTCTTTCGAGCGCGAGCGGTGAGATACTTCCCCTTTCGCTCTCTCGCGTGTTAAGTGACGAGAGTGAGAGAGATAATGATATGGTTTTTCGCAAACTGAGATAGAACGAGTAACTCGGCTAAATTTCAGTATGCGCGTAGGTGTCCTATGATCAACACGCATATCGAGCGCTGCATCGTAGTCACGTGGTCAAGTTATAATACCACATGCTTATCGAGGACTTCAACAGACTCTTACTGACATCTTTGAATATTTTAGGGCACCAAAAGGGATTAATTATATTTTTGATAGTATATTCTTCTAACAGATATCGATATTATATTTTTTTTCATATAAAGTTAAATAATTAGTGGTACTTGATTTTGTTAAATATGTATTTTCTTAGATCGGCTTATATAAATGTGACACCATAATGAATTCTTATTTATAATCGATGGCAACAAATTCTAGGATAGTCACAGATGTGGTGTTCGTATTCTGAAGTATCATTTTTTTGCCTTATGGTATTTTGCAAAAGCCGACAAAGATTTTGCGTAAATTGAATATTTACGACCGAAAAGTTTTCACTGCTATTGTATTAGTGAGTGCCCACACAAACTTTTATAATTATCAGTAGCGTAATTTTAATAATATGACAATTTAAAAATTGCGATTATTTGGCACATTTTTCGATCGCGCGCAAATATGCCAGCTGTACATGACAGCAGCCGCCGCTGTCCGGACAGCATATGAAATTTGTGGCAGTGTGGCCGCTACTCGGAAGTCGGCGACCTTGGCCGACTTCAGTTGAACTTCGGTTCGGACAACTTCCAGAGAGTGTAGTGCAAGCATTATGCTTCCTCCACACTCTCTGGAAGTAGGCCATGGTTGGGCAAGGACGGAAAATATAATGTGTTAATTCGGGGCTACTTCGGTCGAGCTTGGGTCTGCCCGCTCTAATGTCTCGGCGACCTCGACCATATTCGGTAGACCTTTGATTGTAATAATAACAATATTTAGTTTTCCATGCTTTTCCGTGCTTTAAATAAGACTAAGAATGTGCAACAAAATAATATGTTAATGATAATATACAGTTTTAAAATATTTTACACTACATGTTTTTTAAAAATTTAATAATGAATTTTTTATATGTAATACTTTAATACATAAATTTATTAAAAATATAACTTTTTTAGCATGATACTGTATATAACCTTATACGTTATATCATATTGACAAATTTATTGTGTAATGTCCCTATAATTCAATAGTAGTCACTCTTGTTCGCGTTAAAGACATATCGAGACACATATTAAATATATTTGTTTTATTTACAAGGTTCAAACATTTTTAGAACTGCGTGTCGATTAATCTACTATTGATTCTTGAAAGACAAGTGCGCTTTTGACGCACGCCTTCATAGTTAACTTGCAATAGCAGCAAATCGATTTCACATCGCGATTGTCATCAATCATATATTTCCTTAATAATGAACGATCCAAGATTAATAATATATTACAGTGCAGTACAAAGACTGTTCGGTGGAGCGTGACGGACTTTGGTGCGTTTGAAGTGAAGCGTTCAAAGAAAATTTTTCCAAGGTCAGAAAAGCTCTATAGATAGTCCGGGTCAGACAAATAATGGAACGCAGAACCTTCTTCTTCATACAAATATGTACTGGTAGTTCCAAAAGCAATAAAAAATATTCTGTACAGTTCCAAAAAATATTTCCCAGAAAGCAAAATATATGTGACTTGTTAGATACATATATGGAAATTGTTACCCAATTGTAATGCTTTAGACTAGCGACTGCCATGTTAGGACAAACATACGTTTTTAAAGTTTTGACTGAGATACCTTCATCTAATTTATTTAAAATGTGTTATGTAGATAGCTTTTTTTCTATTATTTTAGTTTAATTTATTTATATTTAAAATATAATTCTATTCCATATTTATTTCCTTTTACCTACCATTTTACAAATGTATTGCTACTATCTCAATTTCATCCTTTCTAGCAAAAGCGAGTGTCTCTTTAATAAGATCAAATGTCTGATGTCAAGTGATGTATTGTGCGTGCTCATTACACACGTATTTTACAGTCACGTGTTTACATGTATGAGTTTTTAAGGGTTACCACTAGGTTCTACGATGTTTTACACAGCTTCAATTTGGTCCTTTTTCGTTATGAATTTAGTTCAAGTTACTGCGTTGAATTGTAAAGAGAGATCAAACTAAGCTGTTAAGACTATAGCATGATTCATGGACGAAATTCGCTACACGTCATAGAACAATGGGAACAATGCGTCTTTCCTTGTTCACTCGGCGTCCATAACTGCGCCGTTCGCTCAGCATTGGCCGTGGAAATCTCACATGCATCCCGAGAAGTCATAAATAGCCGGTTCGCACATAAAGCTCGAGCAATAAACGAGACGCCAGTCAAGCGAGACTTGAAAGCTCCACACCGACCGATCGAATCGAGCGAGAGATTCGATTGCGCCATTAGGTGCCTAAAACCTGGCACTTAGAACACCGCCTACATATTGAACATAAAAACGATTCCTCTTTGTGCAACTTTGAAAAAATAACCTAATGGAAAAGGATTCCTCGACACCTTTGAACGCCGTCTGGGTTTGCATCACAAAAAATGTATTCAGAGTTATGTCTGGGTCTGCAGCGAACGGTCAGACGACGGGCAATAAGTGCACCAAGTGTCGTAAACTGCAACTGTGGCTATTTCTGTGCCGGTAAACCGACGACGGACGTGATGCTTCCAACAGTATGGTTCGCAATGAAGAAATTAATAACAAATTGTGATGCATCAGCAATACGTTTGCATAACTCGGTCGCGAGTCATAAATTCAAAGATGTTTATTATTTGATGCACTAAAATGGGAATTCTGCTCAAAATGTAAGCATTTAGCTTACTAAGAGTTTTATTTAAAATTCTTACAACTTTGCTACTTAAACTTAAATCATAATTTACGAAAAGTTTTCTTATTAAAAATGATTAGTTAATTTCGTGAAAATCATAAATTCTGATCGGGGAACGTTCATATGGAATTCAAACCCGGGTATTTCAGGTACTATTCACCGACCTATACAACTGGTCTATAGTTCAATAAATTTTCAATCAATAAAATCATAAGTAGAATTGGAGATTCATTTTATTATTACGTCATTCCAATGAATTAAAATAAACCACACAATTTTTTCCCTTCCTGTAAAAGTGCCCATTAGTAAATCAATATTTATATTTTACTTTATTTTTTATATAAAACTTCGAAGAAATTCTGCTCAAAGAGAAAATTTATAAAGGGTCTTGTCATCTCGAAAAGGCATAAAATAATCTAGGGTTTCTGATGCGAAATATAAGGTACCTGAACAATGTGTTTACACTTATTATTTTATAACACATTGGTGCTTCATATATTATAATATTTTTCTATACAATAGAATTTCATTATGATTCATATAATATATTTAACATTTTCAAACTCTTTCAAATTTCTAAAATAAGCGCTGTAACGGAACAGACAACCGCTGAGTTGAAGTGTTGCGAGATATACCCGTACGTGGTCCTCCTATTGCTTTGCATAAAATTGTGACATTACGCAGTTATATTCGACAGGGTTTTCAGTGCCTCATTTAACCCTGACTCATGCAATATTTTATTTTTATTTTTAAAGACAGAAAATATGCTTTATCATATAATCGAATTATATGACAAAAAATAACATGATGTCTGTATTTAAATAATACAATATATGTTGTTACTATCAGACTAAGCACTCGACACGATATTCACAACTTGTAGAAAAGCAAAAATCAGAAAAGTTCAAAATTTTAAAATGAATATTTTTATCACAACGCATTTTTTGCTATATTAAAATAAAGAAAATGAGGGTGTAACTAAAGTTAGTTCACTAGTAGCTCATTTATTAACTAATAAAATAAAGTCATTTACCGAAAGTGAATTTATAATGTCGTGTATGATTGTTGCATTCTTTCGGTGAGAACAATTGCTATAAAAATATTGAGCACATTGTGAGTAACATCAATAGCCAATTTAATAGCAAAGCAAATAATTTCAAAATCTATCATGTGTTATTGAACTTTTTTAGAAGCTAAATATGCTGACTTTCCTACTATACAGCAGATTAATGATTCAGTCATGGTTATGCAGTATCGAACTTTTTAACTTAAGAAAGCGATTTAAATTTTTCTTAACGAAAAAACATGCATCTAGCTACTATTATCGAACACTGAATGGCTTTGGAAATTAGCCTATGCTGCAAATACCATTGGCTTTTTCAATTTAATCTAAAACTACAATGAAAAACAGTGCTCATATATGAAACTTACACTGTCATTCTGATGACAACTAGCGTTAATTGAGTCACTGTTTATTTCAAACTACTAATAAATGAAATCTCTATTCCCACAAAAGTTTGTACGAAAAAACTGCAGTTCTAGAAGCGTTTTTCAAATCTTAATGCATGTGCAGAATACATTTTAATTTTAAAAAAATCATTTGGCTATACAATTGAGAAGCTTGTTCTGTACGTGACATGCTAAAAAGCTAATTCGAAGAAAATAAACTAACATAATTCTCTAAATGTGTCTCAAATGACTAATACGATCAATTGAGATTATACGCTTGAGATTTATATTTATGTTCTGCATGACCTATGCAAAAGACATTTTTAACGATGAAGTACATAAAATCACAATTTTAGATCAGTATTAACGGATGACCATTTTCAATAATTCGAACCATACTTTAATGAAAATCTCAAAAAAATAAATTAGATTATTCTCATATGTAAATTACTTGAGTCACGTGTTTTGTGACATTTGCAATAGATGCTAAAATTGTACATTTTAGGGAAAATAACGTCTTCTTTTTAAACTCATTTTAATTTTGCTTTCTGGCCAGCTGAGTCTAAAATAATCCCGATCCGGTTTATAGACAAAAAATTGCCGACCCCTGTTCTAGAGTATCAACCACTACATAAATATTAAAGATTAAATACATTGATATTGGTATTTTTTGAGTCATAAATTTAATTAGTATTTTATCAATTACAAATTATCTGTGTTTATATTCTCGTTTATGTGTCTTTATCGTATTTATGACAATGTTAGGTAATAATTAAGTTATTTAGGCACTATAGGTTGTAATAAAAATCCTCGTCTAACTGTAAATCAAATTGTGTCAAACAAATTAACCAAAATGAGCCAACGACAAGATACCTTACATATCTTAGCGTGTTCGTAAATTAATATCCATATAAAATATTGACGCTTATATCGTGTTTAATTTTCCGGTCGTCCCACGACAGACATGCTTTGGAAAGTTGGACATAATAAAAATGACACGAACCTGTCTTCTATTTGCTTAATCTTTCCTATATCTTTACTATTCCGCATTGACGACGTCGTATAACTTAGATTTCACAAACAATTGTGTTTAATATTATAACCGAACGTTGAGAAGCATCGGGTTTTCCTATTCGATCACCCAGAAGTTACTCATGAGAAGATAACATAGAAACTGACTCATCATGTACCTGCATATTATAATGCATTACATCCATTTATAATATATGTATTCTCAGAATACGTTCAGCTTCGTTGTGTTATGATTTTATTTTGTCCAGCATGTGCTTGCAATTTACTTTAATCCCGATAAGCTGCTGGCTATAAAGCTTTGCGATGCTATCTTAAAACCATAACCTGCTTTCAAATTGGATATAACATTTTACATATTATTTAATGCATGCTCTAATTTTAAAGTTTGATGTTATGCTATCTAAACAGCTTAAACCTTGAGGGAGCCATTCCGCATCCATCAACTTATCCTCGGATCAAGATTGTCCTTCTGCGACCTCAAACTTTATGGGGCGCCAAGTTAAGATAAGAGAAAAAACGATCCTGAAAATTGCCTTTACGAAGGACTTTCCACTGCTAGCGTAAATAACCAATTTTTTATTTCGAAAGGGCAGTGCTAGATTCAAACCCTACTGATATGAAGTGACCGAATAAAAATAATTTTAATAATCAAAATAAGATATATTTGCTGTAACGATTCAACTACATAAATAACGACGAGTACATATGTCCCTTGTTAGTAGTCAAAGGAAATCCCTCTTATTATTATTTTTAATTGTCGTCGTTTTTTATGTTCTTCAAAAGTAACTTTTGCTTTGACGAAATACTCATTTAATATCTAAAGTATCGATATATAACATTTCGATGAGTAAAAATCTTGTGAAACTACCTAATAGTTAGCAGTGAACGGTTTGAATCTAGTATTCATAATAAATCAGCTCAGAAGCGTGTTTCGTGATAAAATTCTAATCCCGCATTAAGTGGACCTTATCACCTCCAAGGGATAAACGGACCTGAGATGTGTGCAAGAAGATAATTGTACATAATTGATTTTGTACGTTTTAGAACGCCTAGGTGCATCATCTCAACACGCCTACGCAGAGTCGATGGACCGGCTGTAACTGAGATCAATCGTGGGAACTGGTATTTTTAATGATAAATTAAAATAAACACTAAAGTAATAGCTCAAACAGAAGAAACTATCACGGATCGCTTGGTAGTGTTAATTAAATTAAATTACTCGTCGAAGAGCCCGTGCTATGGCGTTAACTAAATAATCTTCAAATTCATTAACACCAACAAGTATAGACATTACGATTACTGGGATTAAATTCCAACATAAAAATGTATATATTAATTTAGATCCTTATAAATCGAATTTAATTACGTAGAATTAAAAAGCTTCACGTCTTTTAATAATGGGATAGTCCACGACAAGTCACTTAGGGTTTTTTTAACGTCTGAAACCACCCATGCAGAAAAACAGAAAGCAGAAAACACCCACAATTTTAAGATAAATGACTATGGACGAAGGTCGAGGCTCTTCCTTTGTCTTGTGATGTCATGCTTTTAAACTCAATATACATATGTTTTAAATATTTTATAAACATTTAAAAGATAATAGGAATATTCAAATACCCAATACAGCTATCGATTAAATTTAGAATAAATTCCATACCTACAAACAGTATGAATATACAGATTCTATACTCATATATCTAACCTAATATATATAGTTTTATATTGTAGTCTCTCAAATTATTTAATCGAATTTGACACTTGAATAATATTTACAATATTATTCAAGTGTCAAATTCGTTGAGAAAGTGACGCCATTAAATTTCAGTGAAAATCTATATTTTCAGTGCGTTCAGATAAAACACTTTCTCTAGTCTTCCAACTGTGGGAATGTAATAAATTATTTTTAATAGTATAACTATATTGTTCCTTAAGTTAGGGCATTTGTTGTCAGTGGCCTACCTATGGTTTGTGCCGTCCTTAACTTCGCCATACAATTATCAAATACAAAATTTGACCTTCCTAAAAATCTGTAACTCGATGCATGTTTTCAATATGCTAAAACTTTCCGTGGCAGGCGGTCTTTTGACCCCCCCCCCCACACACACAGATACGCTACATACCCTTCATTTATTATATGCATATAAAAAAATATGCAAAACAGTTTTCAAGTTTGATGAAATATGTTAATGGTTATCAGGCATTTCGTTATTTTAGTACGTGCTCGACTCGAACAAACAATGGAGAACATCTGGTGTAACTTTGACTTTTACCGATTCTAAGAAACTAGACAAAAATCGGGCCAATCAAAAATATTTTTATCTATGGAGGCTAGTCGGGTCATAAAATCAGCATTTGTTAAACTGTTGCTTATTGTTTTCATATATTCAACTTATATATATATATATATATATATTTAGCGCATCCAGTTTAGGAACCACACTACACGAACGGTCCTTCCATCGCGAAAATTCCGCCCCCAAACAAGTGCCGCCTGGGGTGGTCCGCCCTCCATCCTCTAGCCACACCGCTGGTTATTGTGTAATCTTACTTTTACATACATGGTTTATTTACATTTATACGTTTCTGATAAATAAAATTACGATGCATTAATATTCGTTATTTTCAACTATTTGAATGAGTAATTGAAAAATACAAAAATGAAAAATAAAATTCTAAACTTTATATTAACACGAAGCTTCGTTTTAATTATTGTTATGTTCATTTATTTTTATTAAATCTTTGCCTGTAACCTGACAGGTGTTAGCCCAATACGTTACAACGGGCAAATCTGTATCAACTGAGTAAATCAATCATAATGAATACCCACAAACCAGACTAAAAGTCTGGGAATCGGAATCATATATGTAATTAATTATAAATTATTATATGTTATACAATTTATAATCAATAGATGTCACTGCAGCTGAGGCCGTTTTTTTAATAATAGCGCATTTTTATAAATAAAACTTTGAGCGCCGCTGCCGGGGCTCGAACCCGCAACCTCAGAGTTACTAGTCTGAGAAAAATCGCAAATTTCATAAATGTTTGTATAGCAGATGAACGTATTTAATACAAACTTAAAATTCAATTTTATTCGTATTGGTTTAAAAGAGACGAAAAATTAATACCAGCCATTGATAAAATCTACAACAACATAATATTAATTCGGGAAATATTAGTATTTTTTCAAAAGTGTTTTTATTATAATTTTATAGGCTTTTAGCTGTTAGCTCTATGGCTCCTGTAAATGACGTGCACATTATATTTTTAAAGTAGCAATATTAATCTAAAAGGTGGAAATTTCTATTATATTACTTTACCACAAATATGAACGAATATTAAATATCCGAAACATCCCTTTTAAAATTAACTTCATTTCCAACTTGTGGCAATTTTCACGAAAATACCCAGTTTCAACCGGCTTACGTTTAATTTTTATCCCCCAATTTTAGATCAAATCTCTCAAGGAAATATATTTTGCAATAAAGTTTTAGTGGCAACTTCTACTCTTTATGTTACAGCGCATTACAGTGAACTACTATATCTGATTACATACAACAATTTCCAAATCACCTGATTAGTTTAATTGGAAAAACATCTGAAGTATAGCTTTTCTTAAGAGAAATGTACGCTTAAGCGCTTGAGAAGCTTGACAATTTGAATAGTTAAAGGCTAAATATAAAATGTATGAAAAAATCTTTCTAAAATGAATTTAAAGATTGAATTGGCATAAATAATTGACGATTCCTTTCAAAAATGTCTAGTCAATATCTTATCACTTCCTACTTTCAATATCAGTTACATCAATCATTGATAACAATCCTGAACTTGTATGAAATAGCTTCTCGCCTCTCACTGCTGAATTCCAAATAACCCTCATAACCACAGAATCCAATAAACCACAGATCGAAGGCACAGATGCGATGCCCACGCTACTCCAGGTCCATAATGTCACTCGGCTCCATATTTCAATAAGTTCAGCGCATTCATCCTCCTTTGTGAGGGCAGTCGTCATGCAGTGAATGCAGCGCCTTTTTCCAGCCATGGCGCATTGTGCAATTAAACGCACTCATTCAAGAACACGAACGCCGTTGCTGCGAGTGAAGACAGTGATGAAATGTTTACACTGTCTCGCATTGTCGGACTGTCGCTTTTGCGGTGCAGTGATAACCAACGGTGGAATGCGGGCCCGGACGCCCACCTAGCTAGGTAAAGCGATTGCGTCAATCAAGATGAAAAATTTTATGACTTTATTAACTGAGGTGATAGAACCAGTCGGTAGAGTAAAGATAGGAATCCTATTACTTAATTCCAGAAAATCAGACAAAGTATATCTGTAACACACAGATTTAACCACGCCTTCATTTACTATGAAAATAATAGTTAACTACAATATAAGAGTAATACCTTATCTCAAAAATAACTAAGACATGTTGCAGAGCTGCTTTTAGTGACAATATAGTTACCGAATTTCCTTCCGAACATTTTTTAAGATTACTTGATATTATAATATCAGAACTGTTGTTGATATAGATGCAACAAATTTTACTAGGGGTATCAAAAATCTCGTAAAACAAAATAGAAAAACAATGGTTAGGTTTATATTTTTTTTATTTCCCCACATAATATCTCTTCAGCATAATATATATCATTTAAATATGCTCTAGTACTATAAATAGTATTTGTCAAGCTCTTGAAAATATACGTAGACTTTGGGTATAACTCCTTACTCTTCCAGTTATGGTATCTTTTTAGTCGTAGGCACATATGGAAGTCATTTATTTAAATTTGCCTTGCTAAACTAGGTAGAAAATTATGTGTGAAATCAAGCCATGCAGCGATTTTTTCAAATACTTCTTATTTTTTGAAAAACAGCACATTTTTTACAAAACCTGTTTAGATAATTCCAGATAGTTTAGATACACCATTGGTTTAATCAAAACTAAATTGAATCATTGTTTCACTGCTAAAAATCATCACAAAGTAAATTTATTTTCGTGGATTGAAAACTTTATTATTTGACTTATTATAAAATATTTTAATCGTATTAATAAGCAAATAAATAAATAATTACATACGTAATAACAACCGAAGCTTCTTCATAATTTATTCCTCAATTACCACAATTATAATAATAGACACGAAAGACATAATCGAAATGAAGGCTGGATAATATAAATATCTTCACTACTTTTATTTATTTTTTATCAAAACTTTTTTAACATGGAAATCGCATTTAAAAGAATATTTTTTATGTGCCCTTTATCTTCATCAATGCCAGCCTAAAACGTCCTTCGTTGCGGTTTTTAATGTGGCAGGGATATGACTTCAATAAACATGCTTTTAGCTTATTGGTTTGCGTAGTTAAGTGTATTTTTCTTACAATATTTCTGTAAATAAAAGTCAGGAGCAGTGAAGTCTTTTTAACATTTTTTTTAACAAATTATTTAATGTGCTTGCACTATGAGCCACTCATCCCATGTTCCATGTTTTCAAACACCCGGTGCACAAAATTGCAACCAACATAAAAGTGAAGCGCATATTGTAATAAAATTGTATCATAGCTTTATTAAGTTCGTTATGCAGAATGTAAACGGCGCTTAGAATGTGACCGTGTTAATTTTCTCGAGCGTCCCGCGCACTTACATATATCCGATCGTCACATTCTTAGTGCGCGTTTTCTTTGCCGTCGTCCATTAGTTTGCTTGCATTATGTTTATTGTGCAATTCTATTGCTTTCATTGAACTTAAGTGCAGAAAATTGTTTAACAATATGTTTTTGCTGCAAAAGAATTCGCATAAAATATTTTATAGATATGCTTGCACACGGACGGCAATAAAATTTCAACTTGTTCATTCAACTCCTAACTAAAAATATTTTGAATAGGGTTATTATATTTATTACAATACTTCTTTATATATTTCAAGACCTTTCTTATGATATTTACCGCCTGACAAGGTGCCACCATCCATCGTGAGCTCATCATCTCACCATCTATAAAGAACATCGTCTGACGCGACTCCTATCCTATGTAGTTGTGGTCTTCTGATACATATATATAATTCAGCTGAAATCAACTTATATTTTTACTTTTAATTTTCATTAGTACATATTTAAAGCAAAAAACTGCTAATTTGTGATATTTATTATAGACAACATCCCAACGTGTTCGTGAGTAAAATTAATTCGATTATTTCGCTTTTTTCGTTATCGTCAGTTAGAGTGTTTCCGGTAAATTACATTTCCTTTTCCCTTCTAATCCTTTATTCTTTCTATATCCATCCTTACCCATTCGGCTTTACCGATTATCCTCGATACATTTATGTATTTGGTTTTATTTGTATCAATTATTCCTAAAAGCGTTTCGCTGCAGTTCACACGATCGAGCTGACCTATATAGAACCACAGCCTCAGATCTTCCAGATACACATATGTCATAGGTGTATACATATACATATGTACATACGTGCTACACTGATTGTGTATTACTAGGAAAATTTATTTTCACTGGCATTTCAGTGAAATCATATCGGAATAAATTTTCACCGGTAGATATATATTTCTACTAGTGAATTTATATACTGCTCTAAACTGTGTTTTGACAAGCGTAAAATGTGTAAAAAAAAGCGACGTAAGTAATGGCTTCAACTAACAGTTTATTAAAGCCAAAATGTTCCAAACGTATATACATGTACCGGACCATCCGCGCAATAAATAAATAGTGAAATGCTAAATTATTGAAATTATATTTATACTAGTGAAAAGTACACATTTACTGTAATGGTTGCGAAACGTCCATTTGTTGTTCAAACCCAAACCTAATCTAAACGAATTAACCAAACTCAACTTTTTTTTCTAAATATTTTATAGACATTTTAGAGCAGCATATAATTTACCTAGCGCCTGTCTGTTAAATTATATTTTCGCTAGTAGAAATATAAAGTAATGTGCAAAAGTTTTGGGCCACTTGATCCAATAACATTATTTGAATAACATCACAGCATCTCGGGGTTTTAAAACCGAATTATATTTCCCCAAATAATAACCTATCATAAAGAAAGATTAAGCCAACGATATATTGCAAAAAAGTAAAAGTTTCTCAAAACACGCAATGCCAACATATTGTCAAAAAAATTGCAGAAATTGTTTATTTAGGGATAAAAAAAGGTGAAAGGCAAAAAAATATTGATAACGATGTAACCAAGTATTTAAAAATAATAGAAAATATCTTCCTTAGAATTGTAATTCCATTTTTTGTCTCCACATACGTTATGGTACATATGCGAAGAAAATCATACTTCCCCAATATATCAAGGTTTTTGATAAAGTGTACTGCAAAATGTTTAACAATAACCTTAAATAATAAAAATAAGTGTTGAAAAATGAGATAAATTTATTTATTAATCACAAACTACCGTATTATATTGGAATTGGACAAATAACACATAAGGGATTTTTTTATATTTTATACCAATATATAAGTATGATATTCTCTATGAGAAATAACTCACTATTTTTTATACGTAATATGTACGACCTCTTTTTGAATTAATCATCACGATAGATTAAAAAAATCTTAAATTTGTGATGATCGATCTTAATTATAGTTATATAAAAACATGATAGAAATTGAAAAACACAAAAGTTCATATGGGATTCGAACCCATGTCTTTCGGGTATTAGTCACCGACATACCACTGGTCTATCGTTTTATGATTAAGGGTAGGTTTCTCAAAGCACGTCATTAAACGTGCATTTAATCTATAAATAAACACATAATCTGCTTTGTGTGTTAATTAAAAGCTAGATCCAGATCTTCTGCACATAGAAAGTCTAGCGGAGATGCGCAATTAAGAATTCAAACGTTCACACGTAGTGACTTGGCGATCTTGCTGGGTTAAACGGGAAGAATATCAAAGCAAAGAGTCAAACGGTGCGCCAAAGCAAAGTCATTATACGGTACAATCGTGCAACCAAAAGTAGAACGTGAGACACAGGAACGAGAGGTGCATTCATTGTCATGACGCACTTTGGACAATAATGCCTTTCCTTCGAGCGTTGATGTTCCAAAGCGTATGTTAAGTTAATCTATTGCGTTGGTAGCGCTAGATTGCTTACCATACTATTCCAACGGTCTCTGGTTAAAGAATTGTCCAAATTAAAACGCTCAGATAAGTCGGGAATGTCGTTAACCCTGCGGATGCACAGACACGTAGACACTTCCAGACAATGATGATATATTAGAACAAGGAGTATCTGTTCGTCTATCTCTACACGAATGCTCATTCATTAATAAGCGCGCAAGAGTATGTATAGGATGGACACGAAATATTTTCTTTAAAAGTTCACACCGAAGTATTTTTATTTCAGTATTACAGATTTTTATGTTGATAAAAACAAATCTCAAAATTTCATAAATTTATTTTTTACATTGTGTGTGGTACTAATAACTGTTGCTACTACGTTAAGATTTCCCAAAAGTGTAGTATTGGAAATATATTTATTTTTAAAATAGTTGGTAAAAGAATCTAAAAATACTGTAAATTTCAGCATTATGACCAATTATTATAATCATCACTACACTACTAACAGAACCAAACGTAAGTTTGTGTATCACGAACAAGCATCTGCTGTCATCGTCATCATCAAATCTCGTTAATTGTCTTCGAGGTCTTCCAACAACCGACAGGAAGACCGAATTGACGAATTGAACTCTCATTGTTATAAATAAATGTCGCTCGATCGTCCGTATCGCTAATTAAAAATGCGTCCATCACTCAAAGCCAATCGACAATGTCACACATTGTCGTCGAGGCAATGCTCGATGATTCCTGAATGGTTCGTGTGTACCAAACCGAAGCAATATTTTTTTCTGGTCCAAGTTTGTCGGGTGTACAGAGTGGGCGTAGAGCTAATGCTGAGACCGGAGATAACTTTGTTAGTTAACACACGGATAAATTACTACACGGCCCCAGCCAACAAAGTAACGGTGGATGTTGTCCCCTTATCTACCTCTGAAAAGGATGATCGTCCTGGCTTCTGTGCTTTAAAAATAATGACCGCAGACGGAGATAAAAGGAAGAAGACGAAAGAAGTTCGTGACTTTTTCAAATAAAATATGTATAATCAGCTGTGATAGTGAATGAATGGAAAATTCAATACGAACTATGTTCGTGCAACCGACCTGATACGATCAAAAAACTCAGTGGTTTTTAATAATGTAAATAAATATAATCCTGATTTTCTAAGTGTTCGTTCTATGTGCCCATTAAGGTTATCATATTAATCAGTTTGGCTTATTCCTTGATAATATCAAATAAAATTAGCTGAATAAAGGAAAACGAAGTTAACTATAACTATATAAATATTTAATTAAAAAGAGATACTGACGCGTGGAGAAAAATAACAGGTAACTCACTAAAAAGTCGCTAGCGTTTAAACGCTAGGATTCAATCCTTTAAACTTTAAAGGATTAAAAAATGACTTCAATGAAATTTTTCAGATGAAGGATAAATGATAATTCAACGATAAAGATTTTGAAACATTTAATTAGATATTCAATTAATAAACCTATTAAAATTACTTACTTATGTGTCACAAAAAACACAATACAGTAATATTGGTCCAATCAACAAGAAACTGTTGCTATAAAAATTGTTTATTATTCACTATCTAATTGTCAATCCCCAATTAGTTGATTTAACATTGAAATATTCTTGAAAAAATTAAACCCATAAATATAAATAACACATAGATATTTGGTTAAAATATGTTTAATTTGATTATTGTTTCTTTAAGTTTAAGATGTATGCATACGTTTTGTATGGAATTATAAATTTTAATTTAGCTTTTAAATGATGTTGCTGAAGTTTGAAGCAATTCTTATCTGTCGGTAATCTAGTAAACATAGTACCAGCAGTGTGTCTGATAAATTTTCTTTGTAAAAGCACATACATACCTGCATTTGTCATCATTATTTTGCCCCACAACTAGCTGCGAAATATTTTTAATAATAAGTTTATGAATTACAATAATAGAGATTAAGATTCCCGGATATTGCTAGATTAAACAACCTAGGAATTGACACACAGTTATATGTATACTTTACAAATCAAATTTATACTAAAACCGTGCTTCTTATTTATTTCCAGAAGTACCAATCAACTTAGAAACACCTTGAATAAAGCTCGCACTCTCTGTGACAAATGGCGTGGCGTCGGTGGTGGAGGAGCAGCCGGTGGAGCCCCAGATTGTGCTTCGCTTCCTGGTGATCTCTCACCAGGTGGACGCCTATCCCGCTTCTTCAGCACCCGTCGCGGCTCCCAACACCAATACGACGTAGCTGCCGAACCATCTCCAGCCAAAATGCCGCAACTACCCGAGGTAATAAATATAGATTAACATCATTACAAATCGTACCAACAATATGTAATGTTTGGTTTAAAAATTTGCAGGTGGACGAAGACACAATTTGCGGCTCGACGATGAACTCCCTGGGATCGCTAAGTGGTCTTTCACGGTGGGACCGTCGCCAAGCACCTCCAGCTTTACCACCTCCTCCGCCTGGTCTGACGCCTCAACAACTCAAGCGCAGGATGATAGTAGCTGCTATCGTTCATAGTGAAAATTCTTACGTTGCAACTCTTCAACGCCTCGTGAATGTATGTATAACAACCTCTAATAGTTATCTGATACAATCATTGATTAATTCATTAATTATTGTATAGGATTACAAGAAACCGCTGGAAGAAAGTCCAACAATTCTGAGTCCAGCCAAAATCAACACACTATTTCACCGATTACCTGATATTCTCCAATGCCATACTCTATTCCGTATTGCTTTAGCCGATTGTGTTCGCACTTGGGACCGAGATGAAAAGCTTGGTAATATACAAATTCAATTAATATATTGTATAATAACACTACAACAAATTTTAACTTTTTTGCTATAAAGAGACGATAACCTGTTTTATGAGGCATTCACCAGTTTTATCTTAGCATTTTATTTTTTCTAGTTTTTAACTAACTATATGATTACTTTCTATGATGGTGAGTCAAATGAAAAAAATACTAAGAAACATAATTTTCTTTGTTCACCGCCTCTTTCAATACAAGTTATCCAGCGTTTAGAAACTTCTCATATATTTCTAGAAAAAATCTTTAGGCTGAGTGTACAGCCTCTCGTGCATCTCTTTGTCAGAACTCAACCTTTTTTCTGTAAATTCTCTGAAAGCAAAACCTGACGAGTACAGTGGATTTTCAAGACACTATAAATGCTGATCTTGGATCATTGCAACCGTTGAACGTACAGTATGTGTCTCAGCATTGTCATGTTGCAATAAAACACCTGCACTCAGAAGCCCACCTCGTTCTCACGAAAATCTCCAAATTTTATTTATTTATTGTACATCTTCCGTTGCAAGATGACATACATTATCCCAATTTGTTAAAATGGGATAAACACAATCAACAACTACTAAGTAAGTAGTGAGACACCAGACTGAAATCAGAGTCTGTAAATCAGTGAGATCTATTTTAATAATTACAAACTATTATTACAGCTTACAATTAGTAAATGTCACTATGCACGACCTAGCTCAATTTTATTATAATTATTCCTCACAATAATTATTCGTGAGATTAGAGAAATCTAGGAAACATAATCTGTGATGGTCGATCAAAATTATAATTATTGAATAATTACTAATTCTAATTCCACAGACATGATAGAAATAGTAAAACACAAAAGTCCATATGGAATTCTCACCCAAATCATTTGAGTATTAATCGCCAATTTATAGCATTAGTCATGCATCACCATACTGAACTTTCATTCATCGATGTGTTTCATTGGCTTTAACCCCTTCACTAATAATTCAGCTTTAAATCAATGAAATATTATGTATTATAGTATATTATAATCAATAATAAAACTAAAATTAGAAGTGATTTTTTTAACGCACAAAGTATTGTAATAAACTAATAATTTTGCGAAAATTTTTAAGAACAACATCCACTAGTACAAAAACTATATATGTATATGCTAGATATAGCTATTATTTTACATATAGTTATCGTTTTCTTTCAGTAAAAATTTAGATGTATTATCATATTTTTATACAATTTTCAGGTGATGTCTTTGTAGCTTCATTCTCGAAAGCTATCGTTTTAGACATTTACTCAGGCTTCATCAACAACTTTTCCGTAGCAATGGACCTCGCCAAAATGGAAGCAAAGCGAAAATCTGCGCTGGCCGACTTCTTGAAAGTCAAGCAGATCCACGCGCATGATCGTCTTTCATTCTTTGGTTTGATGGTAAAACCAGTACAAAGATTTCCACAATTCATATTATTCTTACAGGTATTAAAGCATATACATTAATAAGTTAATTTATTGTACTTACAATTACATTAAATATTGTTCCTTATAGGATCTATTAAAACATACTCCGCAAGACCACCACGATCGCATGTCACTCCAATTAGCTTTAACCCAATTAGAATCTCTCGCCGAAATGCTAAACGAACGCAAACGAGAAGCGGAGCAAAGTCAAGCTTTCAAAGAAATGCTGAGAAACATCAGCGGCAAGCTAACTGCGAGACCATTATCTGATAGTAGTCGACACTTGCTACGAGAAGATAACGTTACCCAACTTGTAAGTTTTGTGCATTAGATGAATTCAAGCATAATCAATGGCATACTTAATTTATGTTTTATGTAATAGGAGTTCAATCAAGCTGGAATGATAACTAAAACGAAGCCACGGCGCTTATTGCTTCTCAATGATCTTGTAGTATGCGTGTCGGTCACTCCGCGTCAATCTGAAGAGTTTGGCGCGAGTGAAAGATTAAGCCTCAAATGGACGCATCCGGTTGCAGATCTTGAAATAGTCGATAGTAGTACATCTCCAACACTTAGCAGAATACTCACTGCTGGTATGCATCTTATTTAACGTTTTAGATAAAGATATATATGATCTAATATTATATTATGAACATTTTAGGACTTCATAGAGGAGGTAGTTTGAAATCTACTAGTTCTGGAGAAGGAATCAGTGTCGGGAACTCGGCCATGGGGGCTGATTCTCTATGTACTGAAATGTCGGCTCTTATGCACGACTATGAAGTAGTGTCCAGAATATCTGATCTTGCAAGCACATTGCGCGGTCAATACAATGAATTGAATCAGGATGTCACAAAACGGATCCTTTCACAGATACAAGACAGTATTAAGGTATGTAATAATTTTTCTTTTTCAAGCACTACCTAGTTGCCAACTATCAGCAGACTTAAACAGTTTTCTCTATTTTCGAATGTTCCTTTCAATTAACTATATTTACGTCATTAAATTACATGAGCAGAGTATTAATTTGTACCTGGCTTTGACAGAGTTTAACTCTTGGTATCTTTCAACTCTTGCCCATAGACAATATTTTTAATTTAATCATATTTTCATCTGTCAACACACATGTTTCAAATGCTCTAGGACAGAAGCATCATCTCTCAAGTCTATTTGCAGTCACATAAACGACTTTTCTTGTGCTTTATTTAATGTATATTGTATAGCCACTTCACACAAAAAGGCAACTTTATATCTGGTAATGAAATACTTGGAATAAACACATACCAGTCTGAATCTTTTTCTCAATTACTAACCGCGTTTTATTGTATAGCCTTCATGGATCAAATTAAGTTAGTATATGCTGTGGTAATTCACGTAGATTCAGGGAATTTAAGAACTCAACTTAATAACTTGTGTTTCTTCATCATCTATTATCTTGTCAATTGAGTAAAATGAATGTGTTTCAACTGGCATCTTCTCTTGAATCAAGAAATTGATTTATTTAAGAGAAATATATTTAAGTGCTTAACTATATATTATTTATTGAAAGTAATAGTTGGGTTTATTTAGAAATTTGTAATAATAACTGTAGAAGTGTCATATTACTAGTGTTTCATTGAGGGCTCTTTAGTAAGGCAGAAAAACTATATATAGTATAGTCATAGTATAGATTTCTTAATATGTACTCTTTGGAATTCTGTCGTCACTTACATAATCAGTCCATGTAATCCTTTATCTATTGAATAACACATTTAAAATGCCTATGTTTGCTTACTATGTGTACAAGCAAAGAGCAATACCAAACATACACAATAATGCAATGTTCCAAATCAGAGTGGTAATGAAAGAAGCTTGCAACACTGAATATTTGTATTGTTAATATATTCTCATATGACCATCTCAATCCCCACTAGTATTTCATCATTCAGATATTTGAGATGCTAGATTTACTCAATGTCTACTTGTCTAGCATGTCAAGTACTATTTATGATTTCTCCGACGAAATTTCAAATTAACTCTGAATATAAATTATAAAGCAACAATATAACTAATCTACATGTATTATTACAGAGAAAAGACGAAGAAATGGCGTGGGTTGATTCGTGTTGTCTTCAAATTATTACTAAAAACAAGTCAGGAAAAGAGGACACATACACTTTCCAGACCGAAAATCCTACCGTTAAGAAAGATTGGATCACAGAACTGCGACTCGCTCAATTGGCTCTAGATAGCAACAACTCACCAGCATGGGAGGTGGTAGAACAAGAGCAGAGGTCATCTACCAAAATGCCGCTATTTGTCAAAGCTCAACCCGTTTATAAATCACAGCATCAAACCGAAGTATGTATTAGTGAATTGAATAATATTTTATTCTGTATATACTGTTATTTAATTGTGAGTGTTTAATTTAGGTTCGCTGTGGATGTTATTATGGTGTGAGCCCTGCCAATATAGTCGGTGGTCCAGGTGTTCGGACAGGTTCCAGAAGACGCAAAGGACCGAGAGGATACCTGTGGGTCTGTACTACGGATGGTGCTAGTAGTCATATTGCAATTCTCGCTCAACATGCCCATCATGCTGGTCAACTTAGAGATGTTGGAGCATTTGATTTAGTAGAAACTCAGGTATAAATCTTGCTAAAAAATTTTTAAACACTAAAACTATTTTATATTATTATTAAGTTATTTTTTAAATGACAAAACATATTTTTGATATAATAATACCTTGTTTTTTGCCAATATTGTTTTGACAGAACATTCAAAAATATTTTTAATTAATTTTTAAGATTGATTATTAAACATTTTAACATAAGTAATTTTCTGAAAGTAAAGATATAAGCCTTTTACATGGCTAAATTTTATGTATACAAGGTTTTTTTAATAAGTGAAATAATACATACAGCAATGCTTAGCAATTATCCATAAAAAAATATTCAACCTTACTAAAAACTATATATTCTTGTGAAAAAACTTACTTCATCACTACAACAAAAATAATTATTTTGTAAAAAAAAAGCACTAAACAAATTCCATTTAATAAATTTTATAGCAAAATGTATCGTAACATTAATTTTATATATAAAATGTCAATCTATCGTAATTAGTCATAAAAATGATTCTTGCATATTTTGTCAATGCAAAATTGTAAAAAAGCATTGAATTTGTCATAATTTAAAAAATCTCATTATAAAAAATTAATACTACATTTCAACGTGTAATTTTACTTATACATTTATTACTTTATATATTTACAGGTTACTACCATGGAATTCGTCAAAGGCACCTCTGAAGATTCTCTCCTCACTGGTGACTCTGTCTGGCTTGGAACCGATAGTCGCAAAATTTTCCTCTACGCTGCTGCAGAACCTGAAAAACAAGAACTAATCTCTCAAACAGTCGTTCCGGCGATTATTACTCAAATAAAATACCATTGCGATTGCGTGTTCGTTGCCTTGGGTAACGGCAATATCCTAATATTCCGCAGAGACATGACTGGAGCGTGGTTTCTCAAAGATCCGGTAACGATCACCTTAGGCTCTGATTCAGTCTCTTGTTTGCTTCCGATCAATATGAGCATGTATGCAGCTTGTGGCAAGAAAGTCTGGGTTATCAGTAGTTTGACTGGAGAGATTCAAAAAAGCTTCAGCGTCCAACATGAACACGTCGGATGCGTCAATCTTATGGCACATTCCGGAGTGGGTCTTTGGATATCACTGAAGAACTCCAGCACTATCTGCCTATATCATACAGAAACGTTCAAGCATCTTCAAGATATTAATCTGGCAACTAACGTGTTGCGTGTTATGGGTAGTCAAAATTGTAATGGAAGAGAGTGCTTGAATAAAGGAAATAGAAACTCTGTCACCGTTTCAGCGTTGCTCGCATGCCGTGGATTGTTATGGGTAGGAACCAGCGCCGGAATCAGTCTCACCATTCCACTTCCTCGTCTCGAAGGTGTTCCGATCATAAGCGGAAGAGTAAACATTTCGTATCACTCTCACTTCGGCCCCATTACTTTCTTGTTAGCGTTGCAACCCAAAGTATATAATGTCAATCCATATTATAATAGTCAAATTTCTAAAGAAATACCCATAGTTAATAATATCAAAGAGAAGGAAGTGGTAGATAATAATAATAAAGATGCTGAGATAATTAAGAACTTTGAGAAGAACATTGACAATGCTGAAAAGAAAGAGACTGAAAGACAAAAGTTAGAAAAACAACTGTCAGATGCTACTATGCAAACGATATCTGCTAAATTGAAACATCAGTTAACGAGTAGTCCTGTGGTTATTAGACGTCGCAGATCTAAAGATAACGAAATGGCTCGTCTCTCTAAGACGCTACCGAGAGGCTTAGGAACGGGCACTGGAATATTTTGTTCCACAACTTCTTCTCAAGGTTCTGGCGACACTTGCGATGTCTACGGTCTTTATGGTGAACTAATGTATGTGAAAGATTGCGAAGGAGAACCGGGCACTTTAGGCGATCCTGCTTATGAAAGTCTGCGCCGAAGCGATCCCGAACTGGCAGCCATTCCAGCTAAAGTGAGTACCCTAGATCGAAAATTGAGAATGAAGATGTCTCGTCCCAGATCGTTAGATCTATCAAATTGGTCGGTTGACTCTCGCTCGTCTAGTTTATGCACTTCTTCTGGCAGCGAAGAAAGTATGGCTCTTCTACGAGGTGGACTCGGCAGAAGTATTTCTAGGAACAACAGTAACGCTAGTCGCACTATACAATTAAGTAACGGATCAACAGATGTTGTTAATATTACTGTGAACGTTAACAACATCACTGCTACACTCTCTGAAACAAATAACGCTATCAATAATGGGTTTGGCATGCGTCACAATAACAAATCAGTTTCACGCAGTAACTCGGTTGTACAAGACGGAGTCGACATCAAAAATAACAAGAGCAAGAAGAACGGTAACAACAAGAATAACACTTCGAATGATACTAGTAAAAAAACTGTGATAACCCTGATGGGCGGAAGAGGCTACGTAAACTGGCGACAATCCTGCTGCGCTGTCGACAATCAAAAGGCTACAGGAACTTTACAAATGAACCGAGATCCGAACAAAACAGATGCACACATCGTCGTATGGGAGACAAAGTTGTAACGCGTTTAAAGGTCGTTATTTTTTGTAAATTTTGTACATTTTATAATAATCTTAGACACTCATATAATTTATTTTAATACACAACCTGTATTTTATTGTAAAGATGTATTATTATGTATTATTATATAAATATATATTGAAATGTGACTGTTTTGTAATATTGTATCATATAACCAAGCATAGGTGCGAAATTTTCATAAGCCGACCAATTGATCGTTCCGGCTTAATTGATCATTCCCAATTCCATTTTTATCTAACAAATATCATTTACCATATTATTGTTAATGTATATTTAAATGTATCAGTGTAGCTTCAAATGATGCTTTGTAACTACAAAAAATATTTGTTAATAAAATGTTACTTAATCTTAAAATTGTAGTATTGTATATCGTAAACTACACTTAGATTTTCGTTGCATGTTGACTGTTAAATAAAATTATAAACTATTTGAAGCTTTGTGTAATGTCTATGTTTAATTAAATTTATGAGTTTTTACTATTTAGATATTTTTTGGTTGACTGTAAGATGAAATTGTGATTTGTGTATGTGTCGATGTTATCATATCCAAATATTAGGCGGTCCAATGAAGTGAAAAATTATTTGTATGTTATATATATAAATTTAGTATACTTGTGAATAAAATATATTTATTTATTATTTTTTATTTTTAAATAATCAAACTTTAAATATTGACTGAATATATTGATATGACTTGATCAAAAAAATTGAATGAAATTATCATCAACTGAAAAAAATACAAGATGACTATTTGTTTATGTTGTGTTTAGTTAATAATTTATTTTTAAGTTTTATCCAACTACAAATAAAAATATTTTTTATTCACAATAAACTACAAAATCATCCGAAAGACTAAAATATTTTTTTGACGTCAATATGTTGGATAAAACTAACTCAAACTCAACTTAGGTTAGCATGCATATACGTTATTCTAAATTTTATGTACATAGCCGTCGAATTTTATTCATTTAAGATTATAAATATATGATACATTGCCATAAAATTATAACTAGAGTTTCCAAATAACTGTTTTACATACAATTTATTATGCAAACTCTAAAATGATTCCATCTTACAATTTTTACATTCAATCAAATGTGTGATTCGACAAATCAAATTGTGTATCGTTAAAATAAAACTTGCATCGTAGTTTATTTTTATAGTAAGCTTATATTATAAAAATAATACATATAACTTTTATCAAGTAACTATTCAAGGCATCGTTTGTTTTTAATTGTATTAAGTACATAAGTACTATAGTAATTTCTTATGAAATATGGTAGCATTATGGTATAATAGAATTGTTTAATGTATCGTTGGGTTCGTTTTGATTTTAATATTATATACGGACTAAGCCAATGTCTGTTTTTAGTGGAACTCTAAAGCAATAAGACAGATAATAATATCATGCTTGTGCTTTATTCCAAAATATAATAAAATCAATGAGAGAATGTTAAAAAAAATATAAATATGTTATGAATGGATGCAAAGAATCGTTCTATAACTATAGAATATTGATATATTGTAAAATTTTAGTTATATGAAAATGTTTATATATAACATCATAAAAATAATTGTTAAGACATTTAACAATATACAAAAATTTTCTAATATTTCCCGATATTATTATAAATATTTTTTACTCAAAACGACATTTGCCTTGTATTATTTACAATTTGATAATTTGCTATATTTTCTAAATGTTTAATGATTTCTTTGTGTGTACTTTTTGTACAGTTATTTTAATTGTATATTGTTCGCATAATTTATCACTTATCGACATTTTCTTAGTTTCTAAAATATGTATTTGGATGTGTTTTTGTGCCAGTTTAAGCTGTATATTTTTTTCTTCTTATCTACAATAAAAATAAACTACAGACTGCAACGTTAGTAATGTATTGTCGAATCACAAGAATTGCCATAGATTATTCGAATCAAATTGAACATAGTCATAGCATTTATATGTGTAAACATATGCTGTATAATAAAGTTTAGAATGTACAATACAGTAAATAAATGTTTATAAAAACTTATGATATTCTTTCCTTATCTAACCTAAAAATAAAAATGTGTCAAATTATCAATACGACTCATCCAAACTTCAAAGAAATTAAGAGTCGTCATAATACACATTAATATATGACACATACCCAGTATGATTTTTAATAGTAACTATTTTTTAACACATTTATCTATCTTACCACTTTTATTCATCCATTCCTTATCAACAAAATGACATTGAATCTTATGAATATTATAGTTCTCTACCTATTATCAACAAATATAGTATAGCAATTTTATTTAGATATTTTAATAATATATAAAAAACTATTCGAAATAACAAATAAACATACATTACTAAAATCAATATTAAAATAAATATTGATAAGTAATCAGTGACTTAGGTAGAACTGGAAAAAAATATTTTATATTTTTTAGAAAATCGTCACAGATATGGTTTTCTTATATTTTCCTTATCTTACGGATAAACGTCGTAATGAATAATTAATATAAAATGGAGCTATGTAGGTCGTGCACGATGATCTCTATTGATGTAAACTGTAATAATTGTAAAATAAATGTCACTGATTTACAGACTTTGATTTCAGTCTGATGTCTCACTACTTACTTGGTAGTTGTTGATTGTGTTTATTCCATTGTAATTGCTTTGTCATGTTACAACAGAATATTTATAATAAATAAATACAATATTAAATGTATCAAAGCGTAATGAGACATTTTATATAAATTACGAAGGTTAATTTGAGTTTGGTTGCGAAGCGCGAATGTCTTAAAACATTTATGAGTATCAAAACCTTTATCTTTTATTGCTTAAAATAAAAATATTTTTTTATTTAATTTTGCAGGAATAGCAAAAATATTTTTTTCATAATCTGCTGTTGATTTATTCTGTCATTGAACCCAACAAAGAGAAATTTAAGGTTAATTTCTAAAAAAAAAATATTTTTTTACACAGCAAAAATAAATTTGTTTTACAACGCCAGGTCGGCGAAGTGCGCATGTGACTATTAGGGTCGCGTGTGGCTGGCCCTTAAAAATATTAAATGTAAAAAACGATGTATAATAAATAGGCTTCAGACTATTGAGTTTAACAGTAATATTTATAAAGTATCCAAAGAAATTATGCTTCACAGCCGAATCTCCTCGATATTTTTTAATTAACCATCAATTTATTAAAAGAATCGTCTAAAAATCTATATCGAGTATTTTCAAAATAAAATGTCAGTTTGAGAACGAAACAAAACGAAAATTTTGCGATACGTGGCAAAATGATAAAAATATAAATTTAAAAAAATGTCCAAAAATCCGTTCCCAAACATGCGGCTTGCTGATAAAAAGTATAAGTCGAATGTGGCTCACCAGGCTGGAAAGTTCACCGAACTCTGCTCAAAATCAATCTAACTTGTAAAAATATTACATATTTATGGCTCTCGAAAAAATCTAAATCGTTGTGATGCTCATGTTTGGCTTTGCTTTCTCAAAAGTTTGTTGACACCTGGACTACGAAACTACTTTTTAAATTAAAATGTGTCCTGTCTAAACCCATGTAAATAAATAATCATATACATATTTATAATTAATTTTATATTCTTAAATATTTTTTTCATATTATTATTTTTAATATAGGAAATATCGATGGGTTTACATGTTGGGAGACCGCAGACCGCATATTTGACATGCCTGCTGTATATACGACATTGTACCTTTGGAATTTCTAATCTGGAAAACGCTATCGACAAATAGTAGTAAATGAATTTCTTAAAGACGGTCAAGGTTTCTAACTTGAAAAGTAACTGTATTAGCTCTCTAATTAACATAAATTTACTGTCAATGTTTCATATTTTCGTATATGCAAAATTATTTTTCAGTCAATTGTATTCCTATATAATTTTATTTTTCTGATTACTACGTCCAGTAATTATTTATATATACATAGGTAATAGTATTATTTTTATAAATAAATAGTTGCAAACTACTTCACAAAAATTATATTAATAAGTGTCAAAAATCTATTGAGCACGTAATAAAAATGAAATGCATCTTGATTTAAGTTTAACGGTGAATCAATTATAATAAAATGCTAAACTATACAATATATTAAGTTGCCGATTTTTTTCTCATTGGAAAACAAACTGTAATTGGAAATATATTTTTTATTTATTTCAAGAGTGGTGTTATGTTATTAATTTTTTAGGTATCCTTCTTTGTAAGAGTTCACACTGAAACACAATGCGGCGCTAGCCACGAGTAATATCAATTTGGGACTTAGCAAGATATTAGTGAGAGATATGCGATAGATGAGTGGTATAAGTCGCTGACTATTGACCTGAAAGACCTGTGCTCGAATCCCATGTGGGCCTTTGGTTTTTTTTTAATTTCTATCGTGTCTGTGAGATAATTATTGATTATTGATTTTTCTAATCTCACGGATGAATATCGTTATGGTTAATTAAAATCTAGCTAGGTCGTACGACCATATCTACATATTACGTATTGACAATTTTCTAACAATGAGTTACTTCAGCTCATAGAGAATATTTCATAAGTATTCCACAAAAAAATAACCGTAAAGCTTTGGTTCTAGAAATTTCTAACTAAACCTTGAAAATGAGCTGTTGATGAAAAAATATTGAGAAGCACCGTTGAAGTTAATCCAAAAATAAATGTTCAGGTACTAGCAGCAGACTTAGAGGTTTCTCCTGCAATCGTTTTACGACATCTAGATGCATAGCAACGGTGAAAAATGCACAAGTATGTATTGCACGAACTGACTGAAAGGAAAACACAGCAACAATTTGAAGTATGTTCTTCATTATATTACAATAGGGAATCCTTCTTAAAGTTATATAACCATTACATATGGTGAGAAATGTATCAGGACAATGTTTAGCATTAAAAAAGCTTCCAAATATGATCCTAAACTGAGTTTGCACCCGATAAAAAATATAGTGGTATTCTTGGGGAATTATTCTTACAGCTAAGTCCTATTGTAGGAAAATTAAAACCATGTATATAAAATTAACCAGAAAAGTTGCAAAATTGAATAAATTAGGATTGAAAATGTTGCTTCATTGCCTGTATTTCCATAACCTTTCTCTTAAAGATTATCGCATTTTTTAACACATAGACTTGTTCCCTCGAAATACGAAATTCAATAATCAGAGTGATATTATGATAGCCCTTGACGACTTTTATAAACAAGAGATTTATTCGTTGTTAAATCCTTTGCAAAAGACCATAACTAAAAAGTTAGTGACAACCTTATATTTTAATAATAACTCAATTTCCAATTTTATTTATAATAAAAATCACACTGAAAGCTGAAAATTAGGACCACAAAGATCAGTTGTACAGTTCTAAAATAAAAATTACCGGAATGCCATTTCCCTTTAGGGGTGATTATGTTCGAGGACGATTACCCTGGTTATTTAGTTTGTTGTGCTGTCGATAATAATTCAATTAAGCACAAATAAATGTTAATAGATCTAACAAATCGTGCCAGATCCGCTCTGGAAAAAATGTGCCGGAACGAAAAGATCAATTTAAGAAATCAAGAGAAGTTGACGTTTTTTGAATTAACAATTTCATGCATTATTTTAATAAAATAAATAATCTGAAATAAACATCCCATTTAAATTATTACAAATAAAGGCTGTCAATCTTATATCTGTATTAGAAACTTTATAAAAATGTATTCAATGTAATATTAGGCCAGTGAATGCAATTACTGTACAAATGTCAGCAACCAGCTTGATATTAAGTAAAATAAATTTCAATGCTGTATTTATTTCGGCCTAGTGCATTTAAGCATTTTATTTATAAATATAATAGTAATAATAATTCAAGTAGTATATATTCGACGTTTGTCAACTGCTGTATCTAATTTTCTGTTATAAGTAAAATTTATATTATTTATAAAAAAAAATTTAGGTAGAAAAATCTCTCAACATTAATATCAACCCACAAGCGGCTATATATGGTAATGAATATAAACCAAGAGTCTTAATAAGTTTAAACCCATCTCAAGACTATCTACATAAAGGTATGTATCTGTTCACTGTCGGGTTGCAAGGGTGTTGAGCTCACCCTAAATATTCTTAAAGAATTATATATTATTTTATAAATCGTAAAACTAATTTTTATTTTGCTTTACTTGCCGAACTCTAATTTTTGCCTTGAAACACGCTCGTGCGATGCTATTTTTCATATTATTTTAAATCATTTTTTCAAAATCAAATACAATTTTAAGCGAAAACAATTCAATTACGGAATGGAATATCAACAAAAATAGATATTTTTCATATTTCATACAGGAAGTCACAAAGATTTCAATTTAAAAATTGATTTATTTATGAGTTATTTATATTTATATATTTAAATTTAAAAATTAATATTTTTAATTTTCTCATCTACAGCCTACTCGTAAAGATGTCGCTCGTTATGAACTCCGAGTACCATCATCCCGTTTTGGATGATAAATTCAATATTAGCCCGTCAGAGTATGTGTAACTGCTGTGCAAGTGTTTTGTATGTGTGTGTCAGAGCAGTCTTTCTTTTTTCCTTCTCTTTCCCCCGTCTAGCCCTCTCGCTCCCTTTTTGCTATAGTGACTCACACACACACACATACACTCCAATACCTAACCACAGACGCCCGCTTCTGAGTGTGTATGTAATATAAAATTATACACATACTTATTCTATAGCACTCTAGCGGTCGTAGTTAGAAACACTGACGATTTACCTTGCCAGCATTGCGTAATCATTCCATATGCACATTTAACGAAGTGGCAGCTTAGCCAATTCCCAGACAGGGTGACCATACATCCAGATTTTCCCGGAACGTTCCGGTGTCTTGAAAACAAATCACTTTCAACTATAGCTAAACGGCGAAGAAACCTTTGGATATTATTGTTTAAAACTTAAAAGTATTATCACAGATAAAATAAATAATAAAATCGATCTACCCGTTATTTATGTTATTAAAATTTAAAAATGGAAATAAATTCAAAGCGCCACAAAGAAACAGCTACACGTTCGATGTTTTTTCTTTCCTACAAACAGCTATATAACCTCTATGTTCATTCTAAAAATAGTACATACCTTCTCTTTCTAACATTTCCAACGTCTCCTTTTAGAAGCCTATCATATTATTATTTATTATTTTTGTAATATGAATATATTGATACACTTTTTTGATGCCATATAACGAATGGTTATGCATCCCTGATCTGAAACATCTGTGGAGGCCCTTTTCATACTTTCCCCCTTCCGAATTAATCGCATACATACACTAGTTTTTGTATACGCATTTATTGTGTAAGTGCGCCTGTAGTTGTAACGTACTTACAACCCCTAACGGCGTTTTCTATAACTAATAAATATAATACAATTTTAATAAATCATATTTTAATTAAACTCCCCTTTGCCATAATGGGCAAATCAATAAGAAACGCGTATATAAATAATTGGCATTGATTGCTAATTTTGATAAACGTGTTTCGTTTGTGATTGAATTAGAAGTACGCTTACTCGAAAAGGTTACAGATCGCTGCACTTTGGTGCAGAGAGAAGGGCGGTGAACGCGAAGCGACGAATTTTCAAGGTCAAATCATACTACCTAATCAATTTTTTAAATAATTTTCATCATAATATTCAACATTTAAACAATAGAATTAGTCATACATTTTTATATTAGCTGGATTTGTATTAACCGATGAAACATATATTTGGGAGCAAAAAATCAATTAAATCGGAAATGTATATACCTACACCTGGATATTTTTTGATATACTGACACGCACACACACGTATAAATAATACTATATATTAATAAAGTAAGTAGACAAGCCCCAGAAAATATTTATTAAGCATCATGTTATTTTTTTGAATATATTCACAATAGATGTATTAAATTTGGTGAGCTTATGAACAAGTTTATTGAGTTGAAGTTCGCAGGGCTTTCTTTATTTTTTGGCACCCTAATCTTCGGTAAAATTGTTTGACATAATACATAAGGTTCATCAGTGACAACAGATAGCTGCCCCATTTTGTTTATTAAATTTCAGAAGCATATTCTCCTTGTACAAAGAAGAAACGACTCACTGGACCCACTTTAAAGTACAACGGCTTAGTAAACATTTTCATATCGAACGGACCTGGTAGATTGCCAACCGAGTAAAAAATCGTTTCCATTCTTACTAACTTTGTATCTTTACTTTCCGAATATCCCTTATATGTACTTATGTAATATAATATGGTTTGCGATTTCGATGGAATACAACACGCTACTTTTAGGTTTTATTGTGTGAGACTTGATATTTGTTATTAACTGGGCCGACGCCGTTAGAAAATCTGCATCGGCCCTTGTAAGATACGTCCTAAAAACATCGACAAAATATATGAAATTGATGGAGAGAAAATGTGCGATACACAAGCCCTCCTATCTCTCAACGCCATGTACCGTGTTGAACTCCGTCAAAAACAAATTTACTTATAATCTAACATATATATTTACAATTATTTAGTGCGTAAATTATATATTTGCCATTAAGGATTATAAATACACGTACCTACATCAAATTTAAGCAGTTTAGGCAAAATAAACATTTAGGGCTTTTTGTATGTGGAAATGAAAATAAAATTAATTAATTTTTGTGTATATACTTTAGCATTTTGATATTTTTTTTTGTTTATCATATTATAATAATAAAATACATTTATTATATTTAGATGGTTATCATTTAATACTATGTAAATTCTAAAACCATTATACCCAATACACATGGAAAATATGCATTTATAATTTCTAATAGCTCGATCATTAATATATCTATAGTTAGTAGATAAATTCATTAAAGTTTAATTTATCTAGACTAGACATAACTAAAATGGCTATTATCTTATCAGGCTTATTATAAGATTAAAAGTAGCAATATTTAACCTTAAAGGAAAGAACGTGTTTTATAATCAAAAACATTTTATGCAGTAGGTAAAATTATTTACAAGTTAAAAAACATATGGAAGTTACATTTTACGATATTTCATATCTAAAAGATAAAAGTAAAATCAGTATGTAATATCTAATGTTAAATTGTTAGTAAATGAATTTAAATAATTACTTATTTTACTTACTAATTTCACATGCATTTTTTAATTAGGTAAAATTCATGGTTATTTACATTTTTAATATATTGTATGATACTTATTAACATAGTGATTAGTTTTGAACTAGGTTATAACAATAATTGGATATATAGTAAAAAAAGTTATTTAGTATTCCTAATATTTAATATAATGCGAAAATATATGCTTTATTGAGTTTGGGTTTCATTTCATATTTTTTTACCACAACGATTAAATGCTCTGATTTATATATTGAATTCATTAGTAAATTTAAATCTGGTTTTTGATTTAAAATTGATTTTTTTCAAGTAATATACCAAATAATAATACCACACACGAATTGTATTACTAATAAAAGTAACTAAAAAAAACATACATGCTCGAGAAAAACCGTACTGTGATAATTTTATAATCAGCGCATAATTTTACATATATTATAAGTTATTGAATCTGTGTGGCAAAAAATATGTAATCAAGTTTAATGTCAGAGAAATAATGCATACGACTACATAATACATATATAATAAAACGAACATGACAGTAAATGCGTTTATGTACATACATATATATGTATGTATGTATTAGCAAAAAACAAACTACGGCAATAGATAAATCACTATAATAATAAATAATATAGTACAAATATTTTTTGTACAATAATAATAATAATGTTAATTTTTTAATAAAAAAAATATAATATAAATATGTTTAATATTATTTCTTTTAGATGAGAAAAAAAGATTACTTCAAAAATTCATGTTAAAATTTGTTGTAGAAGCTATATGGTTAATTTTATTTTTTAAAGATGACTTTTTTATTTAATGCACAATATCGATTACAATAAAAAAATAAAGCTTATGACTTGGAATGGAATTACATATGTGAAAAACTTTATTATTACGTAATTTTAAATTGAACTATACATAAAATTATTTCTTTGCTAAAAATATTTTTTGAAATACCATACTTTGCCCTTTCAACACCCATAGGAATTGAAATTCATAATTTGTCTTGAAAAATGTATTCTGTTGATTAAATTTAGCTTTTATCGGGAAATACCTTAATCGGTTGATTTAGGAGAAAGCCATTTTATGACGAAGAACGACATTTTACTTATATTGTTTGAAATAAATATACAAACAACAATTGTAATGAAAAAGAAAACAAGTTTAAGAGTTTCAGAGATAACAAAAATATTGATAGCCAGTAAAATTTTTTATGTTATATTTACATATACATACTAACATCACAGAAGCCCTTTAGTGTCGGAAAGTAACATACTGTGTCATTTTCTAGATCCCGTTCGCCATCAGTTTATTCCTACGATCTCGATGGGAGAATTTTGGCCAGAGAAACTTTAATTTACGATCTAGGAATCACTTTTGAGAGCAAAAGGAGCTTCTCTCTACACATAAACGATATCTGCGATATTCCAAGATGCAAGTAACGCGTTTTACTGTGACAAGCGTCCTATATAACACTACATTTCGCAGCATCCTTGAATCCGGTCCTTACTTTGGAAGCCCGAATAACCAAATACTCCCTTTCAATAAACTCCGTAAATATAATATGTAAAATTTTCACATAATGTGGTTAAAATAAAGTTAATTTTTATATTAACATATTTTTATAAGTTTTCCACTGTGACTATTGCTTGGTAGACGATGTTGTGTCACACGGTCCCTAACGGTAACAGCAGTGTTCCAAACCGAAGGGGGAAATAATTTCTTTTCTACTAACCTTGTATCTTTACTATTTATTCATCCTATATATAGTTCTCGAAAAACCCGATGTTATACTCATACTGTGCTTATCTATCTCAAAAGTTTGTCGACCGCTGATAGAATTATAATTGAAAATATAATAAATAAATTTATATTAATTACATATATTATCCTAAAATTCTACTTTTTAACTTTATAAAGTTATCTTTTCTAAAAGTATATTTAATAAAACAACTCTTCTTAAAATTATTCCAGCTCGAGACATTTGCTAACGGAAAATCTCTAGAACCTACCATAATCGATAATACGGCAGTAGTGCAACAACAGAGGAGGCGCTATATCTTTACAAAAAAATATTTTTAATTCATTCAATCTGAATTATATGTTGAGAGATATTAAATATACATATGAATCAATATACTACCACTAAATAAAGGTAATTTTAACCCTAAATAAATAAAACCATTATTGGCATTTACAAAATATAATTAGTACGCAAGTTATACATTTAGGTAGAAACGTACGGTATTGAATAAGAGAATTGAATATATTGCCATAAGATGGCAGCAGTATCCAGGAGTCATGTGACGCACGGCAATCGATGTGCGCAAGCGCAAAACGTAGAAGCAGCTGTTGCAAGGTGGCGGCGCCTCTCAATGAATGTAACGTTTCGATTTTTAGATCAGCAAATACATTGGGTGCAAAAGTATCAAAGATTGTGAGCACTGATAGTACTGCTGATGTTCTCTGGAATTGTCAAGACGTGCTGCCATTGTAGAATAACGGCTAGGACTCCTCTCAAAAAGCGTGTTACTGTATTTTCATTTCATTAGGAGCAATCGGACATTAGCAAAATTCAAGTGGAAAATTCTCGATCATCCCTCATGTGTCTCCTGCCTTGCTCTTAACGATTTCCACTTGATCGGCTCCCTTAAACAATATCTAACGGGGGAGCGCTATTTCGATAATGACAAAAGAGAAAGTCATTTTTTCGTTATAAGTATATTTTTATTATTTTTGGTTAGCTCTCTTTTTTCACGTTGGTACCACTGTCTGTGATGTCATATTTAAAACATAATTTGTATTTGACAGAGTAGTATTGACGACGCATTATGTAATTTTAGAAATTTCTTTATTTTGAAAAATTCAGTATAATATAAGTAATATTATATATATATAGTCACTTCAAAAACACCCTATCCTGTTGGTGTTATCTTTTTAGAGAAAATAAATCTGCGATTATTTCGAAAGAGCAACTTGTGTTATATTTACATACATATTTATATACATATATGTATATTTGAAGATGATTCTTCAGAAAGAGTAGTCAAACACATCGTGAAAATTTGTATTTTATAGCTTTGCGACTATTTGTTACGACACTAATATACACAACAAACTCATTATAAATATTAATAAAAACACATTCATATAATTTTAAATACTTTATAATGCAGCACAACAGATAAATGGTGTAAGTAAATAACTAATACCTAAAAAACTTGGGCTCAATTTTCATATTAACCCTAATGATTTTTTTCTATCGTGTCTAGAAGAACGGAATTAATGATTATTATGTAATTTTAATTCCGATCGATTATTGCAGATTAGGTTTTCCTGGATTTTTCTAATTTCGCGCATGAATTATAAAAATAAAATCGAGATAGGTTGTGCATAGTGACATATATTAATTGTTAGCTGTAATTTATTTTCATTTTAAGTTATGCGCGTCCGGAAGCGGAAGCGGCTTAGAACAATTATATATAAGATAATATCTAAAATAGTTGCCACTGATTTTTTGACTTTGCTTTTTGTCTGGCGTCTCACTACTTGTTCATTAGTAGTTTCTTGTGTTTACCCCATTGTAACGTACTGGGGTATCTGTCATGTGTTACTACAATATAAATAAATTACTTATGTATAAACCATTTGCATGAATTAATCCGAAAAAAAACGATCAGAATTATTGTCAAATAACTCTTGTATTTTACACCACATTAACGATTAATAATAATCACCGTAATGCCACAGTCTCCGCCTTGTTAATATACTTATTTCTGTTTCCGCAGATAAAGAGAACACTAAATAGTAAAGGTAAAATCGATTAAAGACGATTATTTGGGGACTACTTACGAAAAAATTCAAGAAATATAATGGGGACTGCTTACGAAAAAAATCAAAGTCAATACTGCACAATAAATTAATACATTTTGATATAAATAAAAATCGTGGTTATTTTTCATCACACCTCATATATAAAAATTACAACATATTAGTTTTGTTGTGACATAAATAACACTTAAAATATGAATTTAAGGTGCTTAGCACAAAGAATACGCTCAAAATTTAAACTTATAATTTAGTTTAGAATCGATTTCTTAGAACTTTTGAAAACTCCTTAGGAAACTTTTTACATCTAGTTTGCAAAAGGTTGTCGTCTCTCCAAATCTACGAGGATTATAACTTCCATCATTGATTTTATAACCTCATTAAAGTGTAAAGGTTTATAAAAAAGGGCCTCTCATAAACATATTTTTTTATTTTCGTAAATAATAATTCGTCAGCCCAGACAGTACGCAATATTTTAAAGGGCGTTGCCAGACTAGGGTAACATAATACGATATTCGAGGGTTTTATTCTGCACCCTGTACAACTTCAAGTTTTTGAGCAGAAACTACAATGAAAATCGATTATGGTGCCATAATCTATTTCACCCCCATGCTATCAAAAACTAGATAATTTTTTTTTTTTAAATAATATATATCTATGTATTTATGTGCTACGTACATACATACATGTAATATATGAAAACCGCATTACTTGTCGAGCATCTCCTTATTTTTAAACCTTTTACTTTATAAAATTGTATTCCTTTCTATATGTTTTAATAAAATACCATTATTTTATTAAAACATTTGTAGGTAGGAATAAAAAATATACCTAAATAGGATTAAATTATTTTCAAATTCAAATATTCAAATCAAATTATTTTAATGAGGAATTAAAGAGGGTCAATATACAATTTATTAGGACCAAATGAACCCTTTTATGTCCAAAAATTACAACGTTGCCGACGAGAGGTTCTAAACGTGGAAGGAAAATTCGTTTTGATAGACATAGCTCAGTTTGGCTACATCGCGCACATAACACACATTAAAATTAAACTGTATATGTATATTTATACACATATACCTACAGGCAGTGATGTTCAACCAGCGACGCCTATTACGCAGTGCAACTGTGATTATTGTTTATTAAATGCGAATAAATCAGTATGGAAAAAATGCATTTTTTGGCTCACACCCATATCCGATACACACAATCATAGATACAAGATTACGAGTGTGTGTGTGTGCTGCATGATCTAATGCAGCACACCACGCAGATATATGTTGCAACGTCACAATTTGTTCGCAGTGGTTAAACTTTTTTCCACTAGGGGGCATAGGAATCGCTCAACACGTGTTCCGTTCGAATTGATTTAGTGACGTCATAATATTTTTTTATTATAATAAAAAAATGTTGCCATTCTGCAGTGATATTACGCGGGAAATTTAAATTTGCAATCTCCGAAATTGTTGCTTGTCCCTAATTGAACGATATTTTAATTTTTTTGTTAATTATACATATTAAATATCGCAATATAATATAGATACTCTGCCTTCGACTCGAACTCCGACTTCTCAGTGTAGGCAGGGGCACTCTTAGAAGGTTGGCTGCCCGCGTGCAAATATATTTATTTATTTATTGTGAATCTTCCGTTGCGTGATAGGATTTAGCCCAAATACGTTACAACGTGGTAAGGAATACCTTGACATTCGACCGAACTTGTCGTGATTTTTTGCGGCCTTCCCTCTTCAGGGAGTATTCATAGAAATAATTGGATCTCTATTTTGATTTTCATCCCATACACACATGATTTGTCACCTTCTGTGATGCGTTGGAGTGATTCTATGCCATCAGCGACTTCGTTCGACAAATGCTGAGCAGTTTCTTTACGATACTGGTTTTGTTGAGAATTAAACAGTTGGCTGCTACTCGTTTCGTGTCTATAATGTCAGTTAATAATGCTTTGCAGAAACCTTACGAGATACTGACTCAATTTATTTATTCAAAATCTACCGGAGCAACAAGACACGTATTACATCGGAGTAAACACAAGCAACAACTACTAAGTAAGTAATGAAACACCAGACTGAAATCAAAGTCTGTAAATCAATGATAATATATTCAATAATTATTAACTACTATTACAGCTTATAATCAACATACACGATCTAGATCTATTTTATTTTTAATTATTCATCACTTCGTTATTATTCACATTCGTGAAATTTTGAAAATCTGATGATAAATCGTAATTATATTTATTTCCCTAGTTCCGATCTCCCAGACACAATAGAAGTTGAAAAACACTAGGGTACGTATGAGATTCGAACCCAGGTCTTTCAGGCATTAGTCACCGACTTCTGCCGCGGTTCTATCGTGCTGATACATATATATTCTTTAATACAAAATTAGAAGTTAAAAAACTGTGCATTTGATTTGGAGTCTCTTAATTGTGGCGCCTGCTTTTATTCGGCACCCGAGTAGTTCAGAGCTTTCGATAGTTTAAACCAGGCTTGGCAAACTCGATCACTGGCATGGGCTAAAAATATAAGATATAATTTTATGTGGGCCGAAAAAAATAAAAAGGTCACCTATGAGGTGTAACTATTTTTTAGCTCTTACCATCATCCGTAAACGAGAAATTTTCGATGTGACCTTTTTTGCCCGGGGCGTTGATGGGAATAACTTGAGGTCGCAAGTTTGACAGGTTTGGTTTAAACAAACTGTAATAACGAAAGGCTTTCCATTTCTTCTTCGTCATAAGCTCACGACACCAAGTTTGTGATAAATTTCAGCACCAGTTTTTTTTACCTAAAAGAAACTAATTACTAAACGAACCTCTTACTTAGCGAGATTATGAATTGTATAAATGTATTTCGACGAAGGGCCCTGGTAAACCGAAGAAAATCCGTTTATATTTCAACTAATCTTGTATCTTTACTTTCAGAATAACCTTCGTATTGCAATTCTGAAATTGAGGTGAAAAATAACATATCTATCAAATAAGTGAAAAAATATCAATCTATATAGATGTTATTACTGTATAATTCTCGCAAACATCTGATAGAAAACCTAACTTTCCGATAGAAATTAGACTTCGTATCTATAGAATGTCTAAAATATAATGCCAAAAATAGGATGTGTAAGACAGAATGCTAAAAACTAGAACGCCTATAGTGAAATGTTTGATGGTCTCAAAGATCGATAAATAAATGTACGCCAATATTATAACGAGCGGTCGATCGTAACTCTATGCCTAGATAACTACAATCGTACAATAGCCTTTTAGTAGTATGGTTATATTATGTTATATGTTATATACTAAATGGTTGATAAAAATCATATAAAAATTATATGATATTATATATCCTAAACGGTTGATAAAAATCTTTTACAAATAATTTTATGAAATATATACGATCAATTGTATTAAATAATGAGAAATATATCATACTTAGGCTGCATACTGGACAAGTGCAAATTTTCTATAATGTTAAGATGCGCACAATTTCATAGACATTATATAATTTTAGTGTTAAACGTCATTTAATTTTGAATAAAGCAGGAGGGACAAAGTACTAAAAAATGTTGAGATAACTAGATGCAATTCTTTCCACTGGTTATACATTGATTGTATTAAAAAAATCAACTTATTTTATTAACTAACTTTATTGCAGAGCGACTAAATCGCGTCATCTTCTTTAAGAAAAATAGTATTTTTGAATAATCTCGCTGCACGGCCAAATAGCTGGCGAAACAAACATGTTACGATATAATCGACTTCAAAGTTCAAACCAGTTAGATTTTCTAAGTAAAATAAATAGTCTAACTCTAACCTGTCGAAACCCGTCTAAAGACTATCTGCATAGAGGCAATGATTTGGTCACAGTTGGGTTACTTAGTGGTTGAGAAGTTGCTTGTTGAATTCGCCCATAACAGTCTTAGTTTTGCTATTTTTTTTATATATATTCAGCATAGTGCATTGGAATGCAAGATTTTTATTTTATTTTATTCTCGAATTCATTATGGAATTGACTTTTTACTACGCTACTCTTTTTGAAGAATATTAGTATGAAATAAAACAAATAGCATAGTTGAATTCATCATTAATATTCTAAACGCTTCATATATAAGTTTCGATGTAGAAATCCATAGCGAAAATATTTTAAAAATAAAAATTCAAAATAATCTTATTTAGTCAAACGATTTACATGACCCTGAAGAAGTCGGTTAAGATAACTTTTGATTAAAAAAACTCGAAATCTTGGCTCACTTTTAGTAGGTAGTTAATTTGCCTTATAATTTATATCGAGTTTGACGACCACTGATGATACATATTTGTAAGACTATGACATAAGCATTTGTGTAATTAAAATTATTTGGTATAAATTAAATCGTTTCTTTTAACACAACATGTGTTAAACAATTGTCCCGAATTGAAATTAGAGAAATCTGGTCACCTTAATTTAAAAGCACCGGAAGAATACTATTATGTCAGAAAATACTTTATACTTTAATAAATTTTCTATTGTATGTTTTGTTTTCAGAAGACGCCTTTCAATATTTCCTCAGAATCTTCAAACGATATTAACACTTATCATTTTTACGATTCACATTCTCATAGTGTTTCTTAACTTTTTTGAATACATATCGAACTAAGAAAGATCATTTGAATAACACATACAGATAACACTTATTAAATTAAAATTATACTATAATAATACAAACTACGTTAGATCTTATTATTGAATACGTTTTAAAAGTTTATAAAATCTTGGTATTGTATTACATGTCGTCTTGAGTAATTGTTGAAAATCTGGCTCACATGCATATACTAATACATATGTATGTATATATGTTGTAAAGGGCAGTAGTACTTTCAGTACTAGATTTACTATATTGGGTTTTCGATATATTTTAACCATAATTATAACTGACATATCAATAAATATCACGTTACTGCGTATTATACGCATCAACCCTTAGTCAATTTATTTTATATAAAAACGGCGTACCAATGTCGATATTAATTTATTGTTGAATCGTTTTTTTTTTTAATATTTCGCAAACCATTCAATATGGCAGTCATTCCACAAAATAGATCAAAAGCTTGTATCTTGGCGCGAAACGTTAAGATTCAAATCCGACCGGGCTTCCTTTCTAGATTTGGCCAAAACGCTAGCGAAACCGTTCATCACAAACGTGCGCGTGCGCAGTGCTAAAACATTTAGACGAATGAAAAAAAAAGTAAAAATAAACAACAATTTGAGCGATAAAGCTTTATAAATATGGCTAAAAAGCGGGACGAAGGTCACAGGCGCCCAACCGTCGGCCCCCGAGCGCCGAAAGGGGGGTAAAAGTAAGCGGAAGCGCGAAAATATTCAAATTTTCCACCGCTATGAAGCGTTCGAGGTGACGTTGAACGGACGCGCGCCGGCTTTTCGCCTCGAGGATCATCACGCCCGTTTCGCGCGGACCCGCTCGTCGCCGGTCCGTCCGCGCAAAGTCGCCTCAGACGACTCGAGCGTTCGGAACGTCCCGCGAAGGCCACGTCGGCCGGCGAGCTACGTCACCGAAAGCTCTATCGATCTTCGAAAGAAGTTATCATGACGAGAGCATAGGCCTCCGGTCGTCAGGTGAGGATCAGCCCCCGAGACTCCGGCGCCCCGCGTCCCTCCCCCGCCCCTCGCCCTTCGCCCCGCGCGACGTCGCGCAAAGTCGGCGGGAACGACGGCGCGTCCGTGCGAGGCTACGTCGGCGGCGACGACGGGCACTTCGCGCCGGGGGGGCCCACGGCTCGGATCGTTCCGCGCCGCGCGCTCTCCGCGCCCCCGCAATCGCTGGTGCTTCGCCCCTCGACTTGAGATTTGGAACGCCGAGACGGTGAGCTTGCGCCCCCCGACCTCGGGGACTCCGCCCCGCGTCGATCGGCGTCGCGCTGCATGCGCCCCTCTGGCGCCTACGCCCCCGTTGCCCGAATCGGAGTGGGGACTCGGGGGCTCGGCCTCCGCTGCGCCCCCGTCGGTCTTGTTCCGCCGCAGGTGACCCCCCTCCCCTCCCCCGCCGCCCTCGCCCTCCGCTCCTCGGACGCCATCTTGAAAAAAACGCGGGCGGGGCGGGGCGAGGGGCGCCGACCGGCATCGCGTCGCTCCCGATCCAATCCGCCTTTCCCGAATTCGCTCTTCAATTTTCGAGGAGGCGGATCTCGCCTTTCGCTTAACCTCGTTCACAGTGACCAGCTCCAATTCTGGCAATTTTACATTTCGGCGCGAGTTTATCGCTTCAGGTTATATACTAAAGTCTAAATCCGAACCACTTTTCCTCCATCACTACAATTCGTCTCTTGGCATTCACTGCTCTTCTCGACTGCCGACTCGCATCGGCTTGTCACCGTTTGTGTGTGTATATGTCTCATCTCTCAGCACCTTGTGAATCTCACCACCTTTCATATTTAATTTTCAGTCTCAGATTTAAATATAATATACTTATTCCTTAAGTAGATCTCACCGACCCATACAGGCAAAAAACTCAGCTGCCGGCTTGCTCGATACGCCTCAACCTCAATCAGCTGACATGTGAGCAATCACAAAGCGTAGACATGACTCACGTCTCACCACCTTCTTCGAGTTGTATGCTTACGAGAGTTTCAGAATTCTGTTAAATGCAGCATATATAAAAAATAGTAAATCTTATATATTGTTCAATTTCTTAGCATTACAGTTCAAAGTAGACTTATCAATTCATACATCTCTTCGCCTTACTTTGTATTCAATACTCTTTTCAAGAATATAGTTCTAAATTTCGACACGCATTTCATGTTATATCCAAACTTTTGGCATGTCAAAGCTCAGATGACCTGTTACATGTCTCATGTCCAAACACCTTTAAGTCGTCAACCTGCGGAATAATCAGAATTCTAATATTGCTTCTTCTATCAGCCTCATTTCTTTATATTTGTTAATTATTAAGAATTTATACACAAAATAGTCTCAATGTTCTCTAAGCTAACCTGTTGTCATAAACCATCTAAAGTTGCTGAAAGTTGTGCTGTCATTTATAAAATGAATGATATACTTATTAGGACTTATTTTCCCCCTCAAATATGTCTTAAAATGACACCTTATTTATTTTCAGTATGACAAAGCCATAAATTAATGATTAAATTTATTTATAAATATTTTTTTTAAATAAAAATTTTCGTTTTAAATCACAGATTTAAAACTTGATAGAATAATTTTCAGAAATCAACACTATTTCCATCAAGTTCATATCATATTTTTTCTTCCAACTTAGCGTTTAAACTTTTTCTGGCCAAATTCAGGCGGGAATGAGGGCATTCGACCCGTCGATCAAGTGCTAACAGTGATCACTCAATATGAAATATCATGTTTCTTATATTTTAAAATAAAATAGTAAACCTCACTGATTTTTTTTTTATTTATTTTCCAGTCAATTTCTTCGTGTCTCAGCTAGCAGCGATCGCTCGTTATGAACGGTACGCTGGAAGAGAGCGCGGACGCTTCGTCCGATGCGACTAACCCGACCGAAAACGGTCAACCCGAAGAAGAGCAGATGGAAGTCGACCCCAGCGAAGAAGAGCTCGCCGTGGCGATGACTCTCGCCGAGACTGCAGCCAAGGCGAAGAGTTCCTTTCAAGCCGCCAACGAGCGGAAAAGTGGACTCGACCCGCTAGCCGAGTCCAGCGGCGACAGCTATCAAAACATGCGGTTAAACAACGGCGACAAGGCTAATGCAGTTCATAGTACTACCACCTTAGGCGAAACAGAAAACAGCAACGACAGCAGAAGTTCAGTCAGCAATTTAACGGCTGACAATAGAAGGCAGAACGCCAATAATTGCATCAACAGCAACGACTCCATCAACTCTGACTCCATAGACAGCTCGCACATAAAAAATAAAAACGAATCGATCAGTGAGGACGAGAGTGACGTCGAAGAAGTCGTTCATGAAATTAGGTCAGATTCGGAGAACGAGCCAGAAAAGCCGGTTACGGTCAATGATGAGGTTTGTAAACCGAGTTCAATTTTCTTATTTCTTACAACATCGTAACTGAATTAGTCATATAAGTTTTGTAATATAGTGAAAGCTAATGGCTAATTGTCCTTATCTAAATATGATAGACAAGTACATGCTTGCATATGTTGCAATGTTTATGCTGTGTATTAAATAAATATTTTTATATTTGTGTTTAATAAAACTAATCTCAAAATGTACTTTAGGACTCAGACGAGGAAATGGATTCGGAAGAGGACTCTTCTGACGACGAGGCGTCGGATCAGTCAGACGTGGCGCCCGAAGACGTGAGTAGCTGTCAGGAAGAAGGTCCTGTCAGTATTCACTCGGACAGCGAACCCGAAGCTGTCGGCGACGATTCTTCCAAAGAAAGCCACAACAAAAACGACGCTAACAAATCTAACGAGGTCCTCTTAGTAGACGATGCATCTAATCAAGAATCGACCAAATCGAGTCAGAAAAATGTAAAACAACCACACAGTCCGATTATACACGAAATCGCCAGCGACAACGACGATTGCATTTTGACCGAAGATAAATCTTCCAACGACGAAGACAGTAAAAAAGACGACCCTTCGAACATCAGAAGGAGTTCGCGGATCATGGACAAAAAATCCTACAGATCTCAAAACTTCGGCTACGGTGACAACGAAGAGGAGTCTGACATCGAAGAAGTGATAACGGACCCCTTGAACCATGGCGCTAAAAATAAAAACGCTATAGTCATCCACAACACTAAAAAATTAGTCGATTTGGCTACGATCAAACAGAACGGGAAATCCAACAGTAACACTCCGAATCAAAAGAAAGAGCCTACAGTCGTAATAATCGACACGAATACGATTATGTCCGCTAGTAAATCTCAAGTTCCGATACCTACCAAAGTTCCGTTTACGAACATGCCATCACAGACTCTTTACGAAAGCATGGCCGCTAGGGGAACAACTGTCACTCCCCTGTCAACGACTAAACCGGTGTCTTCTACGACGCCTTCCGCGCCGTCCACGACCCCTGCTATTTTGCCTTCTTTGACCGACGACATGTTCGTTGTGGAAGCTCCGTCGTTCATCGTTCCTTACGTATACGAAAAACCTTCCATTAAACCGTTCAGAGAGTTCGTCGACATTTTGGGAAAAGAACTCGACGAACAGATCAAGAAAGAAGAACAAGACCGTTTAGATAAAGAAAAGGAATACAGGGAAAAGAGAGAAGCCGAGAGAAGAGAGATAGAAAAGCGGAGAATGGAAGCAGAAGCTCTCGCTAAAAAAGCAGAACTGTCAAAAGAGAAAGAATCACAAATGGAAGTCGACAAAGAACAAAGAAAGAACAAAAAAGGTAAATACATGTAAGGTTACTCGGGCGAGAATAAGAAGGATGTTATAAGGGCAACCGAACACCATCCTGTCTGCTGTATATATTTAGATATATAAAATATTTATGATTTTTTTAGGTCGCAATAAAAAGGACGACGACGATGCTTCGTGGGATGGCGAATCTACTTCTGATTCGGACGTTTCCGGCCTGAGCGACGACGATAGACCCAAAACTATAATAATTAAAGAAAAAGATGAAGATTCAATGGATGCCTTGAAAGATCCCATGATAACGGACTTGACGGTCGATAACAAAGACGCTCCAAAGTCCAATAGTTACTTTGATAATTCTTTAGGTAAGTTCTTCATCAACATCGGAATGAACTTGGTGCAAGAGTTCGTTCAGAGCGATCTGTTGAAACAGCAGAAGCGAAAGTTGCAGAGAGAGAACAGGTCGGGCTCGGGCAACGTGAAGGCGACCGAGTCCGCCATCAACTCACTGATGAAAAACTTGGAATTCAGCAAAGAGAACAACGCTCCATATAAGTTTCAACAGAAGAAATGCGAATTTTGCAGCTTCAAAACGGAATCTGCGCTTATGTTGGCGCATCACATGGAGACGCCGCATATGAAAAATTGCGTCTATAAGTGTAATTTCTGCCCGTTCGAAATTCGCAGTCCACACGATATACTATTTCATATGGAAGCCGAACACAATATGCGAGGTCGGTTAGAGAGGGCCCCATCATATCATCAATGTCCTAATTGTCCTTTCGAAGATAACGGTAAAGGAAAACTAGGAAGGCATTTAGTGTCATGCGCCAAGAAGTTCAAACCCGAGCATAATCTGATGCCGGCTATCGATTGGGAACCTCCTGCGAAGATACCTAAGGTAAATATATTAGATTGAACTACATTTATTAATGTTTTTAACGTTCAAGTCTAATATTTATGATTTTTTTAGGCAACGCACATACGAAACACTGCCATAGTGAACCCTTACCAGAACGTATTCCCTAAGTTGCAGGCGAACGCGATGGGTCCGATCATACCTCAAATGAACAGAGGCCGAGGACGGCCACAAATGATGCCGAGCATGAAGCCCGTTCAAGGGGCGCCACTGATTCGAGGAGGCGTCATATTCAGGCCGACTAATCCTCAACAAGTACTGCAGACTCATTACTATTTTAATTGTGCCTTTAAATGTTACTGATGGGCATGATTTTTTTTCCACAGACACAAGCAAATACTCAAATTCCCAAAGTTCTGCAACATCAACCTTCTATATCGATAACGCCCCTTCCTCGCACTTCGGGCTCGTCTACTTCCGCAAGCGCAATGGCTTCATCGCAGCATGCATTAGGCAACGTACCCGGACAGAAGAATTCCACATTTGTGATATGTGAAATATGCGACGGGTACATTAAAGACTTAGAACAATTGCGTAACCACATGCAGTGGATACACAAAGTGAAGATTCATCCCAAGATGATATACAATCGTCCACCTTTAAATTGCCAGAAATGCCAATTCAGGTTTGACTATTTCTTTAATAACGGTTAAAACAGTAGTAGCAAGTTTTTCCTTCAAAATGGGTTTAACAGTATGTTTCGAATTTTTATTTCAAACGAGTAATATTCGCTAAAATTCAAGACGACTATAATCTTTATATGTGCGTATCTTAGATACTGCATTCATTAACAATAATTTTCTCGTTTTGTTTTTAAAATTGATTACAAATATAACTTAAATCCAATATGATTGTTACCAGTGGCGGCTCGTTTATATACGCTGTGGAGCTGCAGCACCCCCAAGCAAATCGAGAAAGAGTTAACAAAATAAATATAATTCCAATGCGTATTATGCTTTACAGTGTACATTAATAAAATAATAATACCACAGCACTCCTAACTATTTTAACCATGAGCCGTCACTGATTGTTAACCTATTTTTAGTAAACTGGTGAAATTGCTTTTCTTAGTACTGTTTCACTGGATCAAGACCATTGTTTTTCGTTTGTTTTATTAACTTAAATTCAAATCTACATTGCAGTTAACACAACATTAATTATACATTTTAGGTTCTTTACGGATCAAGGTCTCGAGAGGCATTTACTCGGTTCGCACGGACTAGTTACCAGTTCGATGCAAGAAGCTTCCAACAAAGGAAAGGACTCTGGTAGATGTCCGATTTGTGGAAGAGTAAGTATATTGGTGTTTTGCATATTATTGGAGTATTATTTTATAGAATAGATATATTTTTTTTTATCTCAACAGGTTTATCAATGGAAGCTGCTGAATCATGTGGCGCGTGATCATAATATGACTTTGAAGCCGGCGCATTTGTCATACAAATGTACCGTATGCACCGCAACGTTCGGAATGTATAGACAATTTGAAAACCACGTATACTCAGCGCACAGTGTCGTCGCCAAAAGGGCCGCCGACAAAAACAAGGGAACACCGGGACCTGGTTCTGGCTCTTCTGGGTCTAAGGGCGGTTCACTATTGAAACCGTTAAATTAATTGATACGTTTGCCACAACACCTACCTAAAAATTCTGCTTCCTGACCGTACCTAATAGGTATTTGATAGAAAATAATAATTTATTTTAGTACTATTTTTTTGACGGTCCAATAATAGTCGTACATTTACAGAAATATAATTATTTGCTACCATCCCAGTATATAAATGTTAAAACTATCATCAATATTTTTAAGTAAGTTCAAACGGAGTAATAATATCTTATTCTATATTTTCACTTGAAACGTATTAAATCGATTCTTTTTTATTTTCAGATATTTTTACTCTATAAATAATAATCAGATTAATGATATAAAAATGAATGTATACGTATTCCATCGTTTATATCGTTGATATGCGAGTTCTTTGAACTTATAAGATATAATAATATATACCTCGTGGAATGTGGAATATATTGTAGGCTTGTGGTAAAATCAAAACTAGTACAATTTGTAACATAAGATCGATTCTTTCAATAGTGACGTGAAACAGTGCTGTGCATAATAATTGATAAACGTTTGTATCGGCCCAGATTCTGAAATTAATTTCATACTCTTTGTGAGCTTGGTTACAGTATTTTAAGTCGAAATTATCGTTAATTTAAAAAAACACCCTAATATATATTGCATGAGTGTGAACAATACGTCAGATTCCAGTAGAGTTCTGCGATCGCAAGAGACGTTCGGTTACGTTCCACGCAGTGAAAATAAAATAACCATATATATGTGATGTGATTAAAACCAAATTTGAGATGTTTTATAAATATATAAACTCTCATTTTTTAAAACCTGATTGCTATAAAGTTTATATAAATTGAACAATTATAATTTATAAGAAGAAATTAATTTATCATTTGACTGTGCTCGATTTAGTGAATGGAAAAAACTTTTTTCTATAAAATATTTTTAATATAAAACTCGTTTTTATTTTGTTCTGATTACCTTATTTTGAGTTAAATTGTGAAGTGTTCTTTATACTTTAGATTTATTCTCTTTTTATATGTGTACTTTTTTTCCATATAATATTGATATGACCCGTTTACATTCGCTTTTTTATATACAATATATGTTGTGTGTTTATTGATATACGAATAGTGTTTAGTTTTAATGCGTTATCCCCGAGACGTCGGAATAATTAAAAGTGAACAGATGATGCAAATTCGTTTGTATATAAATGTATATTGTAACCACTAGGTGGATATTTATATTTATTGTTACAGAGAAATTATTCAGTTTCACACGTGTATTTTTATATGTATTTACGGGTTATGTGTTTAATATTATAATTTCAAAGGATGAAACGTGTAAATATTAGGTTTTTAATTTAATTGTAATAAAACTATTGTTGAGATAATAGGTGTTTGATATAGAATGCTTTACCCAATGAGACTGAATCAATATTCCAAAAAAAGACTAATAATAATGTTTATTTTTTAAACACAAACATCTACATTTATAAACGTAGAAAAGCTAACATATATCAATACTTAAAATATTTAGTTTCAGGGATAAATGGGTACCAAACCCCGCTTATTCGTTTATCCTTTTTCATTAACAGCTTAAAGGGGTGAGTACTTTCAGTCTCGAATTCTCTTTTTAGAATTTCAACACACTTTTCGCTTTTCTGCTTTTCTTCTGTCATGTTTTTGTGATGAATGATCTTTTCTCTCTCTATTTCCATCTCCTAAGGTTTAGAAAGTAACAATTTATGATTCATCTTATGATTATAAATATAAAATTCTTACCTTTGAAAGGATTACGTCTCTCATTTGCTTCTTTAAAAATTCATTATAAGATTTCTTCATGTTAGCCGATTGCTGTCTTTCAAGCTTCTCAATTTCTTTAGTCTTATTATGAATCTCAATTCGATGGACTCTCTCCAACTTAGCTTCTTCCGATTGTAACTCCATCAGTCTCTTCCTCTCTTCCATTTGTGAATTACGCTCCTTGATTATGTCCTTCAAGAAAGCGTTTCTTTTCTTATTCAATAAAACTCTATCTTGCTCAATCTTTGTTGTTAATTTGTCTGCATCTTCATTTATTGTCGATTCAATTTGCTTCTCTCTGTGTTCCTTGCTGATTTTAACGTTGATCAAATGCTTATTGAAGAAATCAATTTGCTTTCTTTCCTTTTTCTGTTTAAAAAAGATAATCAGTAATTTAAGAAAAATGAATGCCACATAAAACATACCTTGTCGAGAAATTTCTTCGTCTCGTCGAGCCTTTTCTCAGTCATTGATTTTTCAATTATAGAATTTTCTAAAACATCTTCTTTCATCTTCGATTGTAACTCTTGATCTTTCATCACACTTATTTGTTTGATCAAGTCTTTTCCCAATGAAGCCTTAATGGCTTTCATTTTTACTTTTTCTATAAATTAAATTTATTGAAAAAAGTTGTTGTTAAAAGAATTTAAAATTACACACCTTCTAAATCGACTTTGTTTAATCTTTGTGTCAAATCTGCGCATTGTTGTAATTCTGCTTGTTTTTCATGTAGCAGATTCTTCCATTTTAATTCATTTGAAAGTTTAATTTGCGAATCCAGGAACGCTTTTCTAATCATTTCATCCTTTTGAATTTTGCAGATTAGTTGCTCTTCCATTTTTTTCTAAGAATTATAAATATAGTAAAAATCTAATAAATTAAAAATAAACACAAACTATTAACCCTGGATTCTGCATCTCTCAACATTATGTTATGCCACATATTATCCTCATTTTTCTCCTGCAGTTTAATCATTTCTTTCTGTTTCATTTGAAATTGTTGCATCGCTTTGGTCTCCACTTCTCTGCGATTTGCCAAAATTGTTCTAACCTCTTTACATTTTGCCCTAAAGATACATTTTATAATTAGAAAATAAATTTAATAATAAATAATTATTTATACATTACATATCAAGTTCTAATATCTTCTTGGCAAGATACTCCTCTTCTTCTTTCAATTTTGCTTCATCGATTTTTTCGTTTTTCTCTTTTTCTTCTTTTCTTTTCCTTTCAATCGAAATAGCAGCTCTTTTCTTAAACTCTTTATTCAGTTCATTTTCTTCATTGTTTAATAATATCTTTAATCTGAAGAAGCTTAAATGTAAATACCTTAAACTTTGAATGATCATAAAAAAAATAATACCTATTTCTTCTGGCTTGCAAATTTTTCTCACAATCTTGTAGATCTAATTTTACTCTTGCTTTTATCGTTTTTGATATATATCTGAACATAATAAATTAAAATAAAACCCTTTGATTTATGTATATTGTATAGTTTTTACCTTTTATTAACACCTTCCAGTACATTGGAAGCCTTGACTGTGTAACTTTTTTTGATGTTGTCTTCTATGGTCTTCTCTAATTTTAGAGATCGAATTTCAATTGCTCTGCCAATGATATCAGTACCGACGTTCAGCATTATTGCAGTAAAATGAGAATAAGGGCAAGTATGTATTGTGTGATCAATACGGTTTCTTTAGTGATTAATAACAAGGTGTCCATAAAACATCTTTGAAACTTTTAACACGGAGTTTTATACTGCAAGATAGTACTTTTAAGTAGATTTCTTAAAAAATACTAGGTAGATTTGTATATGGAATATAATGAAATTTGAGGACAAAATAACCGCCGTAGTTTTTACCATATTGATATGAAATTTGTACTAAAAATAGAAATTTTAAAAATCTCTGCGAAGTTCGCAATAAATCGAATCCAAATGATAAAGTATCACTGATTTCAGATGCCAGAACGTGTCACTACGATTTCAAAAGTAAACTGAAGTTAAATCAGTGAGTTATGAATATAAATAAAACCAAAAAATCTATTAAAAATGTTTTTTGAAATAATGATACAACACAGTACTCGAAAAAGCACATAAAATTAATAATTAACGATATAATTCAATATCTAACCCTCTGATGTTGGACGGTGACTGAATTAGTGCATATGTGATACATAACATTTCAAACCAAGATTATTTATCAATTAAAATTTATTTTCTTTTTAATATATATTAATAAACAGCGATTAACTGAAACAGGAAATTGACAAAAATACATTAAAGCAGGTGATGTAAGAATAAGTTGAAGCGAGGCAGAAAAAAATACCGACCCGTAAAGCGTTTCGAATTTCTGGATATGCATTATCTTAAAAAATATGTAACGAGTGAGTGTTTCAGAGGATAAATGATGTAAGACTTGACACAAGACTATTATTATTTTTAGTTTTGTATGAATGGATTGTCTTGGGTTATTAATATACACATATTTGGCGATCCTCTTAACCTTTTCTTATCTTAGCATTGAAATAAATAAGTAATAATAACCACTCATCGGCGCAACCGAGATATTTTGTCGAAAATCTGGAATAAATTCACCAATAAAATAAGTATTCTGAGATGAATTTTTGCAAACGGATACAAACGGGACTCAGTCGTGTTGTTTCAGTTGTGTTATGCACTCTCTCACTCACTATCGTCGCTTAACACGCAACTGAGCGAAAGGAAAAATATCTCCCGAACCGGGCCTGGTGCAGTGTAGACTAGTATCTCCCGAATTTTCCATAAAATCTGTCTATTCGTCTGTTTGTGCTGTTTAGCTAATGATTTTTTTTATTTTCAGCAATTTAATTTCACTAATTATTACATGTTGACCTCAACTATGAATAATTAAGGCGATATTTATGAATATACTGGTTTTCAATCATTAATCTTTGCATGCATATAGACTACACGGCACAGTAACGCACGGATTTACCTTTCACAGTGAGGGAATAGTTAAGGGCCCTGTTTGCCCCTACGGTATAGTAGTTACGTAACTGTATTTAATCCAGTTTTATACGTGTTTTTATTTAATTAGTTTTAAAATATTTTAAGCTATATTTACTAATTTATTGCATATGAATAAGTTTTATAGTAAAATGTCTAAATATAATGACTTTTAAAGGAATTGAATCTGTTGTCCTAGTTATCGTTTCAAAACAAAGTATATTATGATTTTATGTAAAAATACATATTTTTAAAACTAGATTAATAACTAATTTAAATATACTACAAATAAATAAATAAAGAGCAAATAATATTTTTAATTATATCGTTATTTTTATCAATGGTCAAAAAACGTTATGTTATGGCCAATAAGAAGGAGTAGCGCTTGGTTTGACAGCGCGCACGTTATACTATAGTTCAATTTTAATATGCACTGATAATAAATATATTAACAATAATTCTGAAACGAAAATGTCTGACGAAATAGATGAAAATCTAAATTCTCAGCAGTTTTCTATAATGTACTTACTACTATATAAATATTTCATAGATAAACAATCAAGTCAATAAATATACCTACATGCGAAGAAAGCATCTAATATAATTTTACTTATACAATAATTGTAGATGCTATGATGTTCCTGAAATGTTGTTGGGGAACGGCGACACCGCTGTGGAGCATTTCGGTAAATTTGGAAACATAGCCAAGATTGTCCTCCAGCCTAAAAGGAGGTCGTGTATTATTGAATATAACAGTCGAGAAGCCGTCGAAAAAGCTGTTTTAAACGCTGGAGCTTACGATGGTTTTATGTTTGATGTGATTAAAAAGAGGTATTACACATATAAATATTAATTATGTTTACTTAATTTGTAAATAATATAAAACTAAATGATACGCAGACGCCCTAAGGTTAATAACGATCCAGAATGGTTGCCAGATCCTGAAGTAGCCGCAGAGCTGGCTGCCTTGAGCAGAAACAATCCACAACCACCTCGTCTCAATAGACAACAAAGTATATTTAAATCAATAATGTAGTTAATTAAATGCGTATATATTATGATATAATTATGTTCAGAAATGGATATAGAATCATCGCCAATCCTACCGAGGAAAAAACCAGCACTTAAAAAGATTACACAGAAAAACATTGAACGTAAAAGGACCAAATCTATTACTAAGAGTGAAAAGTAAGCTATTTATTCTATAAGATTATTTTATCATTACCACTTGTCACTTTTTTCAATCCGGATTCACATAATTTTTATATAATAGTTACATTCTTTTGTCTTAAAAATATCCAATCTCTAAAGAAAAACATTGCTGCAATAAAACAATTAATTTTTAATTATGGAGTATACATTTTGTGTGGACTAGTATTTATAAGGAGGGTAATTTAATAATTTTTTTTTTTTAGTAAACCAGTGAAAACTACGAAAATTGTCAAAATAGACAATGACGAAATCAGGCAGTTGTTGAACAAACAATGGATAACTATAGAAGAGAAGCTTGTCGCCTTAGAGCTTCGTAATAAATTACTTCGTGTTAATTTGCCTAAAAGGGAAGGAGCACTCAAAGGTTGTTGTCCCGATATGTGTGCAGAGAGAGAAAGGCTTTTGCGGCAATCGCAGAGACAGGTATTTTACATTTATATCACATTCCAATGTATACGATACTAATATTTTTGTCCATATTAATCTTAGATAGCTAGCTTTGAAACGAGCGAGTCAGACCCGAACAGATTTGATCCAAAAAAAGCTGTAAAAGAATACAGTAGAAGCTCTGCTGATCAAGAAGAACCATTAGCACACGATCTACGACCGGAGCCTGTTCTTCATATGACTTTGTTATATTTATTGTATTATATATCTGATCTCTGCGATGATCTTGAGGTATATCTATTGTATATTTTTATTATTTATGTACTGTATTTAATTAACTATTATTTTTTAGACTTCATTATCAGATTGGTTCCATTTCATGTGGGATCGCTTACGAGCGATTAGAAAAGATATTACGCAGCAAGCTCTATGTTGTGAAGGTATTTTATTATAAGATTCATAAACGATTATAACATATTTATAATTAAATATATTTATTAAGGTTCTGTGTTACTCGTCGAGGCGTGTGCGAGGTTTCACGCTCATTGCGCTGCCCGTTTGACTGAAGAGCCACCTTCTTCGTTCGATCAGCAATTAAACACTGAAAACCTATTGAAATGCCTTCAATCTTTAAAGTATATGTACGACGATCTGAGATTACGCAATGATTCAGGGGCATGTAAAAATGAAGCTGAATTTAGAGCTTATGTTATATTGCTCAATATGCAAGACTCTAATTTTATGTGGGAGGTTGGTCAATTTTACTATTATATTATATATGAGGTCCTTTAAAATGTTTTTCGAACTTTAGTTTTATATTTTTTTGCGGCTCACCAACATCTTAATTATTTTAATGCTATTAACACTTTTTGAAGATTATTTTCTGGATTGTGTAAAGTCGAAGATATTTTGAACGGCCTATGTAATCTTAATTTTCTACTTTATTTTATGTATTATTTCAATTTAAGGTACAACAACTCTCACCAGAAGTTCAGTCATCAAAAGAAGTTAAATTCGCAATTAATATATTCACGGCGTTAGATAATAATAATTATGTGAAATTTTTCCAGTTGGTAAGGCAAACTACTTACCTCAACGCTTGCATTCTTTTCCGATATTTTACATATGTCCGTGCCAATGCATTGATGCGTTTAGTCAAGGCTTATTCTCCTCGCGGTGCTTCTTATTTCCCTGCCAACGATTTGATGGATATGTTGGCATTTGAGAGCTTGGAGAGTATGGAATATTTTCTCAATCATTACGGCTTGCAGATGAGCGCCGATCAAAACGGACAATATGTAATACTGGATAGAAATGCTAATCAAAACAACACGATGCAATACATGCAAGAGAGAGCTTTCAACTTAGTTGAATCTAAAAGGAAGTGTCCTTTAGGAGAGACAATATACGGAGCATCATTGCCGAGATATAACTTCAATAACTATAAGCTGCACTCTAGTTTCGACGCTAATAATTATTTTAAGCAAGAGTCCATCTTAGCTGAAGATCAAGGCAATGCGCCACCAGCCGATGTCGTAGTAGGCATCAGAAAAATTATTGATAATATAAATAAACCAGATAATCAAATTACAAATTTGAAAGTAAAACCAGATTTAAGCGAAGTTCAAAAACCTGCTCCTATGACCAGTTTTGTATTTGCTGAACCGAAAAAGACGACTAATGCAGCAAATCTTTTCAAATCTGCCATAGAAACGATGCCATTTGAAAATGTTAAATCCAGTGCATTTATTGTACCACAGAATAATTTCATATTCTCAAAGCCTGATATCGCTCCGCCTTTATTTCAATTGAACCAAGGCTCGAGTGTTAATATTTTTGGTAAGCCTACCGTAGATCTTGTGCCAGAAAACAAAAATATTTTCAGCTCCGTAGCATCGGATTTATTTTCTTCATCTGCACCAAAAAAATCCAACGCCTTTGAAATGCAGTCGAATAATGTGTTTGGAGGTAATCTGATTAAAGATGCGAATCCATTTTTGAAAAAAGAATTACCAAAGACAAACATATTCGAGAATATAAATTTAAAAATACCAGCGTTCGATAATAAGAAATTTGAAGACGAACGTATCAGAATCGAGAACGAGAATAAAAAGAAAGAGGAAGAAAGACAGTTAGAAGAGTTGAAAAAGGAAGAGTTGAGAAAAGAAGAGTTGAAAAGACAGGAGATTCAGAAAAAGATTGAAAGAGAAAAGGAAGAGGCAGAGAAAGTAAAACGAAAGGAAGAGATGGAGAAACTCGAAAAAGAAAAAAAGATCAAAGAATTTGAAGAATTAATTGAGAAGCAATCCAATCGCATCATGTCTAATATTGTTGAAGATTTCGTAAACGAAATATGTATAGCATCAATAAAAGATGAATTGGACAGATTGGACGAAATAAAGAAAGAAGCTCAAGAAATATGCAATGAAGTTATCATAGATATCTGCGAAGAGGAGTGCAGGAAAAGAATTATGATAGCTCGACGTTTATCGGAGATACGATTTCAGATATTGGCTCGATCTGTTATTAAGAAGTGGAAGTCTACAGTCGTCAAATCTAGGAGGAGACATTTACTTTTGGTTAATACCCCGTCTTGGATGCCTACTCAGCCACCGCCGATAGCTTCTACTAGTCAAACGGCTGCTTTAGAACGGATGAGGAACTTCCATCGCGGAAGAGTGACCGATTTGAAGGTTCCTGATAATAGAAGAGTTGATAAAATCGACGTCATAGATGTAGTAAAGAAGAATCTCTTCAACTATTCGCGCGATATAAATAAAAATTCTTTTTCTATAAATATATTTTGGAAAGTTGCCGTGTCGACTCCGAATAAAAATGAATCAGATTGTAATTACTATAATATGTTTATCAACGATGCATTGAGTGACGCCGAAACGATAAATGATGACGGTTTAATATATCTAAAAGAAACGTATTGCTTTAAAAAGATTCATGTGTCAATATGCAAATCTGATTCAAAATCTAACATAGGAGCTAATGGTATGATCTTTTATGGCAATAATGATCAATGTGATATATTGTTAAAGAGAATAAGGGATTCTATTAATAAAAAATCTGAATATCAACAATTTCCAATTGCTTTAATTCTACTTGGAAGAGAAGAATTGACAATAATTAAAAAGGAATTGATGGATTATAAAATTAATGGCACTATATCGTCGTTTAAGATCATTATAATCAATCGAATTGCTGATGTGATAGTATCAATGGCTACAAAAGAAGCACTTAACTGGCTATCAAAGAACATTTCTCAAAAACCGCCATTAGAACTCAATCATTTACATTTGTATTTAGATCAATGTATCGGTAAAGAATTGTGGTATAGATTTAAAACTGCGTTACATTCGCCCATCAGAGAAGCTTTCAAGGATATCAAAATTGTCACAAAGTTATATAATGAAGCTGTCGATAAAGCGATTAAGATAGCATGCAATGATAATTTACATAAATACCCTATTTTTCCTCCTGAATTTGAGAGATATCTGACGAGCAACTTTATATATCCAAAAGAATATGAATATGCACCCAAGAATTGGATGTCAAACATACATATGATTGAGAATTTAATAAAAAGCTTCAAAGTGATCGATTATAATAGCGAATGGCCGCCGAATGATTGGGAATCGTTCCAGATGTCAATCAAAAGCTTCATCGATCGTTTAAGCTGGTTCAAGAACAACGATAAAATCTTTCTTAAAATCTTAAGTGTCTTCATGGTAAACAATGATGAAATTAATGAACTTAGGATAGAATCTTCTTCTTGGTTGAATATTATGGAAGTTTTAGTAGAAGAAAAGATAAATTCATGTAATGCTGCTAACGAATCATTGAAAGTGGTTTATAACAGAAGAGATTTAGATTATTACCGGACCACTCCGTGGTGGTACAGATCGACCGTCATTAGAAATATTTGTCCATTTATAGAAGAAATCGATTCAAACTTTTTGGACGATACGATTGAAGATTTGGGTATATCCAGTTCTAAAAGAGCTAAGTTGGATTCGACTGTGGATTCGATTCCGGATGAAGAGTGGGTTTCGGCGGTCATGTCAGATCTTGATAAGTCGTATCAACAAAGGAGTGCATGTAATGAAATTTTAGATGAATTGGAAAAATCCATCGAGATGGAGAGCACGAGACAAGCTCAGATTGAAGAATATTTGAAGTCAGTACTCAATGAGAAGTGATGTTATTAATTTTTTTAATATTTAAAATATTTTTGTAATACTTGTAATTCAATTTAATATTTTGTGTGTAATAAAAAAATAATATGAATAATCAATTTTTTTTATAAATTAAATATTTTTTTATGAATTACTGGTATATACATATACGTGTTGCAGTTTAATTCCCAAATTTATGCTGCAGCCACAATGAAGTCAAATGGATAACTGAAGAAATAATGAGTTAAATAAAACATATATGTATAATATTTTTTTTAATTTGATTTAATGTAAACGATTTTTATAGAAAATAATACCAATAAATTAAAAAGTACGAAAGAAATGAACATTATAAAAAATATTGAGTCTCTGAATTGATACAAAAAAATCACAAAAGCCGAATAATATATAAAAAATATGTAAAATAAGTTAACGAAATTTAATAATAGAAAATTGTTAATAGAAATTATTAAAACAAAAAAGTAGTTGTATAAATCAAAGCAATAAAACGTTGAAAATCACTGATATTTCTGTATAATTTACTATAAATGCAATACAAAATAATAATAAAGAAACAACAACAGAAATTATTATGGAAAAAAAAGTAAAATTAACTCACTCCCGTGTGTATACTAATAAATTAATAAATGTGTATAAATTAACTCGCTACTAAAAGGGTTAAGGTTGTTTCTTTTTTAGTCTCTGAAGCATGAGATTAGTGTGGTTACGCGAAATCTTTCTATTGTATTTTCTGGTAAGGAAATGTTCACATGAAACGGTGTATTAATCCTTTGGATGCTATGATGTCTTAAAAATTCCTTTTTTTACATATTCATCGGTTCTTCCTATACTTTATTATAATTCAATTCATTAAAAAACGGTTTCATGCCATTGTCATATCAATGGGGTAAAAGGTTTACAAATTAATTTACTTTTTCGAGCATCATGGCGTCATCGGTCTAATGCTCGCGGTAACAGAGCCCTTTAGAGTGAAGTTTCAATTTCATGTGCTCATTAATTTTTAGTCCAGGTGTAAGCCAAGGTATTTAACACTAAATTTCCATTCTACGTTGTTACCACTTTAGGGAGGCGATGATTACGTTTCGCAAATATATTTCACTTTCAAACTCGAAATATTTATTAATTTTTTCTGTTATATTCGCAATTGGTAATACACTACTTAAATTCTATACTCGGTTAAAATAGCTGTGTTGTCAGTTTTTATTTAATATTCGATCTTAAGTATTATTTAAGCTAGCTGTGTTGTCAAAATACTAGATATAAAAAAGTTTGTATCAGAAGCCTGATGTTGTCAAGTATGTATATTAAAATACAACGATTCAAATGAGTCGGATATCTGTCCTGCATGGATAGCTTTAATTCTGCGAAGCAGAGTACAGGTAAACTACGACTGCATTACCTGGATGGAATTGTAAAGAATCTTCGAACGTTCTTCGTCACTGACTGGTACCGGCCGGTGAAAAAATTTGCTACATTTTAATCGTATCTACGCCGACAACCTGAAACGTTGGAGCACCTAAAAACCCTTATAGCTGAGAACGAAAGGATCGGCTGCTGCAAAAGGTCCAGAGGTGGCCATTTAATTGTTATTATTTTTCACAATTAATGAAATACAGCAAATGTTCGTTCAATAAAAAAATCTGAAGATATCCTTAAATTTGTTTGTATGGTTTTTTTTAAATGTTCGGAAACTGAAATTTGCTCATCCTTTAAATTAATAAAAAAAAAAGTTTGTTATTTAAAAGTATGTTATTTACTTAAACTAAAATGGCACTTTTGTAGATTATTGTAAATAAATATCACATATTTTTGAGATTCAGTTTTTCATATACACTAAATAAAACTTGTTAAATAATATTACGAAATAATTCTGCCTCGACTCGTTCCGAGGATAAATTAGTATGAATTTTCAACTTATTTTTCCTATATCTCGAGTTTTGGATTGCACAAAATATACAATATACAAAAACATGGTCTTCCGTTGACTGCATTAATCCAACTAAAGTCAATTCTACGGCCTCCTGTTGGTAATGTGCTAACATAGTCTTAAGTGTGGTGTAATTTTACATAATTGCATTGTCAAGTTTGTGGTAAAAAAATTGTTATGTTACTTTTTACAGCATATTTTAGCATTGTTCGTGGCACACAGGCTTTGGAGGTCTTCACACCATGGGAGACAAATTTCATCATCTATTTCACAAATTAATTTTTGAACCATGATAGTTTTCATTTGATAGATTTATTAGAGTATGTAAAAATATTGACAATAACACTGAAACCTTCTCATGTGTGTAAAATACGTCAATCAAATTATCAAGATTATGATAATTTCACGTCATAGAAATAACAAACTACACTATCCAAGAGGTCAAAGTCAAAGATCTATTCTAACCATTATGAGTTGTAATTTTTTAAAAATAAAACAAACATTGCTATTTAACAACATAATTTATTAACATGTTTAATTACAGATATTTTGCACACATGCTAGTTATAGCGAAAAGAACAATACGCAATGTCATATTTTCACTATGTTCTTATTAAGCGCACTACATGTTTTTTTCAACAATCTATAAAAAATAAACTTTCAACTAAAAAATAAGTTTTTCACATATCTGAAAAGAAGGAAAGTAAAGTAAATTAAAATAAAATAAAATTATAATATTGATTGACGCGTTGGATTGGTTTAAAACATACGATTGGATTGTTTGCATTGTCTAAGAGCTTCGTTGAAGCCTTCGCATAGAGTTAAGTCCGATTGGCCTTGGGCGCATTGCAAGAATTGTTTGATTTCCCAGGAGCAAGGGCCGCTGGGTTCCTGCGCCGCTGGGGCGCTTTGATAGCCTTGGGCCGGTGCAGGGGCGGCCTGCTGCGGTTCAGCTTCGGAACCGCCGCCACTGAACATGCCAGTCAATCCGTGACCAATGACATGACCCTGAAAAGTTAAAATCACATTGCCAATTATGTTTATATTTAGACTGACGAGTAGTGCAGTTATGTAACATATATGGCAGTATAAAAATGATGCAATATTCAGAATTTTGATATGATAATACTTACGACGGCAGAGCCTATGGCTACACCTCCAGCAGTAGCAGCCATTTGACCCATGAGTCCGGGGCCTTGTTGTTGGGGCGCAGCCGCCATGGGGGTCGCGGGCGGCGGTGCAACGCGAGCGGGCACACGCGACGGTGGCGGAGCGGCCCTAAAATTGATATATTATAATAAAACAGATAAAGATGGCTGCCATGTAGATTGAGGTTATATATTGATTTCAAGCTTAATCGATAAAACTGCGCATCATGAGCACATTTCGAATTATGTTGAGTACTATATTTGACTAAAATAAACCATGTGCGTCACTAATTGCGTGAAAAAAAATCTATGGCTGTCATTACAGAATTTAAGTTCAATATGTAGATTGGATTAAAAGTTAGGCTATAAATTATGGCGAATTTTGTGATTCTCGATGCTGACCTGCGGGGCGGGGGGCTAGCGGAACGTCCTCGTCGAGGCATTGTTGAATTCGTTTGAGCACTAGTTGACACTAATGTTACCCGTCAGCGTTCTGGAAGGAATCTGCCAAGATTCGTGAACGCAAGTAGTCATTCATTATTTTTGGCCATAATGCCGCAATTTTCGTCCATTAATTTTCTAGAAATTTCATTTATATATTACTTATATTATAATTGCACACTTGAAAATCAGCTTAGACCATTTCCAATAATAATCTTACAAAATATATTTTGAATACACAGCATTTTCTCGAAAGCAAGCCGACTCTGAGTATTAGACCTAAAATATAAGCCGAGTTTGAAAATGGTGAATAAAAGTGGAGGCATACTCCAAAAATCAGTCTAATAAATTTACTAATTAAAAATGTAACTTGAGTTACATATATGTATTTAAAGGAGTGCTTTATAGTTGACTATTTAATAGAGTAGAATATACTTTTATTTAGTACAGTTATTGAAGAGAAAGAATGTGATCAACCAACAAGTATATTTAAAATCAAGAAAGCATTTGAAGAGAATAGTGATTAATTATAATAAAAGTTCAGTATAATTATCTGTATACTTTATATTTTTGTGAAGTTTTCTTTATAATTTGAAAATACAAGCTTGTAAATTTTTAAATTAATTAATAGGCTTTATTCATTTAAATGTGGATATTGTCCTGAAGTTTTCAAGTGTTTCAATATATCAATTTAATCAACTGTAATTTTAAATTCTCCACAAAGATTGAAAGAAAAAACTTTGCGATTGTTAGAAATAAACTTTGGATATTATTTACATGTTTAACCGCTACCCAGGCGCGCTCTCACATATGAGCGCGAAAAAAATGTATAATTTTGGGCGAGCACACAGTAGTATGCTGCTATAGGTTCGCACCAGCTCGACAGATCCGGTTGCTAAAATAATATTAGTTCTTAGAGCCGGTTCTTAAATCAGGGAACTAGAAACAATACGTAAAAAAATTAATGTTTTAAGTGTTCCAAAACGAAAATAAATATCATGAGATGTTGTATTTTTCATTATGTCCGGTGAAATGTATAGATTTGTACACACATTATGTGTAGTGGCGACTGGCTGAATATGCTTGCACTCGTTAGCTAGGCATACACGGCCATTGCTGAAACGAGTGCAAAGTAACGAATTTATATTTTTTAAACAGACTGGTTAACGAATTTAGCTGAAGGTTAAAGATCCTCAAAAAACGTCAAACATATACGAGTGATGTACATATATACAATATATAAGCATGCCTGAACGTAATCACGGATTCTTCTGGTGATAGTAAAAAAGATATTGAAGTTGCGAAATGATACCCTCTGCAATAGGTATTATTCCTATCAAAATCTATCAAAACGAACTTATAAAGAATTTTAGAAACCTTAAGCAATTTGTAATTTCTGGTATTTTATATACCAGAACTGCGTTATAGTTTACTCCGGTCCATTATAAGTAATTTGAGAAGATAAATAAAGGCTGTTATTTAACGTGCCGGTCACTGGTGACCGGCACGTTATATATTTTACATTTTTTATTATGTCAAATCGATCTCGCTAGCGGGGATAGTTTATGTAACTTATGACCGCTGAAGAATCATGCAATGCTGAATTTTCATACCAATCTGAGCTGAAAAAATACAGTTAAGAAATCGTATAATAGTGTCAATATAACAGCTACTGATATTAAGCAACATTGTAAAATGGTAGTTTTTATTACTTTATACGTTTTATAACACTTTTTCTGTTCGTTAATGTGTTTTCACAGAGGCGGCAAAAACTCGACGCTATTATAATAATTTTAATTAGGGGTGGAAGTTAAATTTTATTTTACTTTATGTTCATCATAGTTTAATATATTTGTTGGCAAAGGTCGTGGAAATTTATATTATTTTGCTAATTGCTTTTTTTGACATATTTTTGCGCTCCTTTAATACGTATAGCAGAATTTCTCGGCGTACTTATTTTTGTCTGTATTCAAAGAAGCCAATTCTATGATATAAAAAAGTGAAACATAACTGTATTGTATATATGTATGTATAAAAAATATTAATTAAAATATTACCTTCTCGGAATGGTCTTTGATTTATTTTTAAAGGTTACGTCACTTAATAATTACATTAATCTTGGTATATGGTTTGTCTGTGCATTCATACTAAAAACGAATAAAATACTATCGTATGTAGTTCGGGAAATAACAATTCTTAGGCGGAAATTTTTGTATAAAATAATGAGATACTATACTTATAAAATTTTAATTTTCGTTGGTTTTAGTGTAGATTAGATTTAATCATCAAGAAAAAATAAACTCAATATGAAGTTACTGATGATCATGCCGATTTAAATGTTTAAAATATGACATATATGACACATATGTATAAAATATGACGCAAAATTTAGATTTCTGGATTTAAAATAAAATGTATATTTCTATAAGCAATCTATTGCATAGGCTCTCTTGTTACGACGTCAGGAAAATCTATCGCAAAACCACCCACCCCTCCTTACAAAATTATTATCTATTATTTTAGTTATATTTTTTTATTTAAAAAGTTATCTTTCTCGCCTTTAGTCAAAGTCATCTATAATTCTGTCAATATCTAATAATTGTGTTATATTGTTTTTAATTAAAAGTATACACATATCTTAAATATTTTTTTGACCATTTTTAGTTTACTGAAGGATTTTTTCACTGAAGAGGTGGTTACTGAAATATTAAATTCTATATGCTTTTAATTTGCTGATAAATTAAATCGTAAAATTAATTAAAGAATTTTTTAGAGGTTCGTTAATCTGGAACAATTTTATGCACTAACTATCTCACTTAAAAATCTTTACTGTCAATAAAATTTGGCCAGCCCCATAACGTCAAATTATTTTAAGCCCAATAGAGAATGGCGTTTATTATTGAAGTTGAAGCATTCGTTTAAAATTAATATTTAAAGTTCAAGTTTGTAATGACGATTTAGGTGCCCCTTTCGCCCCTTTGTGTATCGCTGGTGATCCATGGTGATTATTCCACAAAATATATGAAATATACATAAAATAATACTTACTACTCGTATTTCAAAAGTGGTTAAACTTCTATCAAACAACGTTTTTAAGTTTTCAACTATTACCATACAATAATTTTTCTGCGCAGATAAATACTGGAATCAAAATACGCGATCGTAATAGATATTAACAAATATCCGTGAGATAGACAAGAAATGTCTATATAAAGCAGAGTAAACTTAAAAACCGGGCTATTTGGGTGAAAACACCAAAAAAATGGGGTTTTCCCATTTTTTTGTTTATGCAAACTAGAGTTGTATGATGACACATTGACGAGGAACTGATAACATTCTTATGAGATAAGACATTACAACAGCTGAAGACTAGTATAAATAAAGCAATAGAAAAAATCTGTCATTTTTGAAATTCATAACTTTACTGTTAAATTCAGAACAGCTGATTGATTGCAGTCTTATAATAAGTCAAAAATAGTGTAGTGGCTGTCCCTTAGTGGACTTATCTGGAATTTAAATGAGCCATAAATCAGTTTAGAATTAACGCCATCACATTTTTGGGGAGTTATATAAAAAATAGGAAGAAAATAAAATATTTATACAAATATAGTTTCTTTAACGTGATTCTCTTTTTTCATATGTAATATGTACATATTTTAAAATTTTACTATATTCAAATAAATACAATAAGTTGTATTAATTGTATCATTATTTATAGAAGCATATAGGTTCTTCGTTTTCTTATACCTACTGTTTTTTTTTGTTTCTGACAAAAGAGAAAGTGAGAGTGAGTACATACTATTAAATAAATAAAAATAATTATTCTGCTAGTAAAATAAAACATTTTTTTTACTAATGCAAAATAATACTGAATTTTAATTAAAATGAATATTAGATTTCTTAACTGGGTGAAACCATATACATAGTACAAACAATTTCATTTTCTATTCGTCATAAAAAAACGTACTGCTAAAAAGACTAATTAAATAAAAATTGAGTGAATACATCAAAGGTCTGACGTCAATATTTGTTTTATTGAATCTATTTATGATATAAAATCACATGTTTTTTTTATGAAATATGTAAGTTTTATTCCACTATCGAAGATATACTATAGATATACTATATCCACTATAGAAATATGTAAGTTTTATTCCACTATCGATAGAATATTGCGACGATTACATTTACGTTTAAGGATTACGTATGGAGCTATTATTGTATCATATTATAATACTTATATTGACATAATCAACACATACACCCGTTTCTTACAATTAACTTAATAATAACATTTATTTATCTTGGGATTGTAAATTTATAAAGTGTTATATATTCTAACAATAAAAATACTGCCATTATAGACGCACGTCTTTATTCAAAAGGTGCAATTTATATTGAACAAGTTAAGTCACTTATAATAAATGTATTATAGGATAAAATGCTTCATTATTTTAAAACGTATCTAGTTCAACTATTGGAAGCAATTATTTATGTAAAATTATTTTTAATATATTATAATAATACATCTGTATGTATCAATTTAATACGTATCCACGTATTACACTATTTTAATAAAAGTTACATTAACACCTTTCTAAGAAAGTCATGTAATCTTTTTATCGATATTTTTATACCCAGAAAACATTTTTAGTGTTAATTAAACATGAGAATTTTACAATTTTATAATTTAATCTAATTAATTAATTTCTCATATAATATTTTTTTTTCAATTCTCGCTGTCTCGATTATCTCTATTTTATTAAATATTTTGAGCTTTATTTAAAACTCAAAATATTAAAATCACTGACCTTGTTTTAAATTATTATTTATCTACACTTTAAGAATAATCGCCCTATGATCAGGCCTACCGAGAGGGGGAGGGGAGGGGACTAATTTCCGGGGCCCGTTTTCTTGAGGGGCCCAACTCTGGAAAAAATCACGGCAAGAATATATTTATAAAAAATAATAAAAACCGACCTCAAATAATGAATCTGAACTAAACAGTTGTTTGAGATGTACTTATTATATATACTGATGTATTTCAGGTATAATTTCCTTTAACTCTTTTTTATACATATTATAGAAATAAAAGAAGCGAAACTTTGCTTTCAAAAGCACCCACTTTCTAGGTAGTACTTTCACAATAAACATTATTATTCAAAGGGACAGATTATAGCTTTTAGACGCGGCTCTGTTTGTGTTACAATTTGTTTGTAAATTATTGTAAACTTTATTACTTTTTAAAAGTTAAAAAAATATTAGACATATGAAAAAGTATTCAAAGAATGTAAAGTAATAGCAGAAAATTTAGGTCAAATACCTAAGGAAAAAGAAAATAAATAAAGAAAAATCAACAACAGCACTAGCTGAATTATTTAAATTTAATAATTTTATATATAGTATCATCGGTAATTTTACAACTTGATTTAATGGAGCAAAATAAATAAATAATACATTCAGTTTTATATATTTATTCCTAAAAGAAAATCTAGAATAAACGGCCTCGAATCTATCCCAAAAATAATTTAAAAATATGCATTTTCACCAGTAGTAGTAGTTTTCAACAGTGAAATTATAAATTATCTGGCAGGTGTTAATAAAGTTATATGATTTAAGCTCTTCTATATGGAGTTATATATATTTTTACATACTTATCATTATTTATTTATATCCGACGTATAAATGTTGCAGTGAATGTGTATTTTCAGTAAAGTTATATTTTTACTAGCTAAGTCCAAATACATTTTCACCAATAGATTTATAATTCTACTAGCGAAAATATAATTTAACTGTTGAAATGTCTATGAAACTCAATTTGACAGTTGCGAAACGTCTATTTGCTGTTCAAACCCAAGCCTAACCAAACCTAACCTAAGTTCAAAATACAAACTAACCCAACTCATTTCTCAGGGGTAAATAAACGGAAGAATAAGCAGAAACATACATCGCGTCTTACATATTGCTCCATAGTTTATTTGCATTTAGATATTACACTATATTTAAAAAATATGATAGCTATTTTTACCGATATTAATATGGACTTATAATATAAGCAGGCTAATCAAAGTATTTTCAAACCGAATTTTGATCAATAGGAGGGCGTAAAAACAATTATCACTTCTCAGAAGGCCAAAATTCACGCCAAAAGCAATAAAATCGTGTCGTCGCCGTCGTAGTTGGAACGACTACGATGGCGATTTTATTGCTTTTGACTTCTGAGAAGAGATAATTGTTTTTTGCGCTCTCCTATTTGTCAAAATTCGGTTGTGCTACTTTCGTAATCTCATTTGTAATGTTGTATATATTGATAATCGATAATATGGCAACACTGAGCAGCAAAGAAAATACGACTAATTATCAGGTAAATATTACGAGTAGATATTTTTAATAATTTTTAATGCCTAATTAAAATATTTTGCATAAAATATGTCGCAACGTTGACTACTTTTTATATTTGTGCATATTATTTATTCAAGAAATTACATTACGATGTTAAAAAATATATAAAATGTCATTTTTTTCATGTTTTTTTCCCAAGGCTCGCGTAAATTTCTAAAAAACCATATGCATTTTTATTTTAAGTATTTTTTTTCGATTTGTACTTAGTTCTTATTGTGTATATTTAGAGATTGCTTTGACTAAAATAAAAACTTAAAATTTCAAATATTTGTCTCTTTCTAATGAATCGCTTTGTGATATATGTAAGTAAATATTTAAGAAAAAACATTCTTTCTGAAAAATCGCCGCCAAATGATAGATATACCTAAATATGTAACAAAAACCTAGGCTTTAAATTATTTGAAGTATTTTCGTTACAATTTCTTTGTGTCTAATATTACTATAAAAACAGTTGATCCTAATTATAATATAAGCTTAGTAGAATATACACAAGTTTATTATATATGTATATGTATATTAATCATAATAGACAATTTAATAATTCGTTCTAAATCTGCTGAACTGCTCCTATTTTTTCCATTGTATCGCTCGCTTTACGTAACTCTTTTGAATCATTATTCGTAACAATCGTACGTGTGTTATGTATATTTTTAGTTGCAAATAATAGATTGACGTCTAAATAATAACAATACATACGTCATGTTTTTAAATATATTCATTTAGTATATGTACGTCGGTCAGTGAGTGGTGCGAATTTTCCCGTCGCTCTTTTCAAGCGCTCCAGGTACAGGTTGGGTATAAAAGGGGCGTCCCCACCACGGCTCCCTCAGTACCCTTCCGACTGTGAAAGTGAAAGGGTGTCGCGGCGCCTCCTTCGACCGCCACTTCGACTACCGCCACCACTCGTTGCCGAGCTTCAGTCAACCGTTAGTTCTTGAACTCGTGTGTGCATTTATTCAACCCCAGCAACAGGATGACATTCTACGACTGCTTCAAGACTGTATCGCGTGAAACACAATTATTGGAAATGAGGCGGACCAGACAAGAGTATAATCGTGAGTTATTTTATACATTTTATTTTATAATCTCATTGATGATGGTGTATATATGTATTTTATTGTTTTTAAAGCGATTCAACTTCTTTATAATTCTCTACGTTTCATATATAATATTTTATTTAGAGTTCTGCAGAAGTATTATTTAAATAAATATAGATAAGTTGTTATTATATTCCATATGCTTCTCCAACATTTTACAATGCGGTATTCAAACGGGCTTATATATTTGTTTTGAACTTTTATTATTAATAAACTTAAACTTCTACAGATGTTTGTTTATGCTTTAATTCGTTCCATATGTTCTATTTTTTATGTAGTCTGAACTATTTTATATATTTTTCGTCAATGTTGGCATTTTTATTACACACTTACTGTTCAATAATAATGACACGTCTCCTCTGATATTCCGTTAATCGCGTTGATTATTCTTATCGATAAATATTCCGACGCATTATAAAAATAATTATTATTTTTCAGGGTCTTTTATTCCTAACACGAATCTTTCGGGGATGCAATTTAATGGACCTCGAAGGGATGATTATTTATTTACTGAACCACTCGAACAATCCATAAATCTGAAACAACTTGCTTCTTATGAAGCAGAATATAGAAATCAAGCTTGGAAGTTGTATTGCCAAAGGACAGAAATACGTGAGTTATTGCTAATATTATGTATTTTTAAATATGTAAGCATCTAATTTTATTATATTTTATTTATTATTATTATTAGGAAGTGATATTTTCGCAGAAGCATTAAAACACAAAAATGCATTGGAACAACATCTTTTTGAAAGACAAAATGCATCGAAGATGTGGTACCGAGAGAATAATGTACAAGAAATAAGTAAGCTATTTCGCAAAGTTTTTCTATAATTTTTTATATAATAATATTAACAATGTACTAAATTATTATTTTTATTTTTATAGAATACAACTCTTGCGTCCCCAGTAACGTTCACAAATCAGCCCTACGTGACTTAGAAGATGAAAAATCTCGCCGAGAGGAAGAAATTCGTAAGTTGTTATTATATTAATTTATTAACACGTATGCTAAATCATATACAATTGAAATTGACATGGTGCTTGAAGGGTTGATATATTGATTTATTTATTATTTTGTTTCGTAAATTTTCATACAAATAATACTTATTTTTTATTTTAATTACATAATATTTATTGTATAATAATTTTAATTTAATTTATTTCGCTCGTATCTCCGTTGTTTATTATTATTATAAACGTCAGATGTTTTAACATAAATATGCCACACCTCTTCTAATATTCTATCGATATATATAATATTATAATTTTACAATATTTATTATTTTTAATAATAGAATACGAAAAATAATTTATAGTTAAAACTAATAAAATGATATTTTTTTATAAATAGCGTCGTTGTGAAATCTTTAGATAGGGTTGTTTTATCAACAATCGCATCAAAAGCACTTAACGGCTAATGTATTAATAGCAACACTTTCTATTTTTAATGCCTTCTGTAACACAAAAAAACCGTTAAGGGTCTTGTAATATTTTGCGATTATGAAATATGTTTTGTTTTAAATATATTTAAGGTTAATATAAAAATATCAAATTTAAGAATATTGCCACATATGACAATAATGAGAATTAATAAATAAAAATATTTATTTATTTTGTAATATAATATATTAACTAAACATTTTCGTTAATTATAAGCGCTTCCTCAAATATAAAACTTGACTTAAAAAAATATTTATATAATAATAAATACTATATAAAATATTTTTTTCCTTCATAATATTGCAAATAGATTGTACTAAATTAAAAAAATGATACGCTGAAAAAATATTAAAAAAAATCGCAAAAGATAACATGCTTCTTAATGGTTTTTTTTATGTAAATATTACCGCTATGTTATTTATTAGCCGCTAAGTGCTTCTGATACAACTGTTGATAAAACTACCCTATTCAAAAATTCGCAACTATTTATTTTTCTCATTCTTATTGTGCATTGAATTAGAATTAATAACAAAGCATCATATGTTAAATTTAAAATAATATGTAAAACATCCTGATAGCATTATTTATGTCATATAAATGCGTAAAAAACAGCAGATAAAAAACTGTGTCATTCTCGCGGATTTTTGACATTGATATTAATTATATCTGACTTTTGTTTATAAACAATTCTTTAATTTTAATACAAGATCAAATTAATTATAAAATATAGTACGCATTATACATATTTGGGTACCTCTGTCAGTATTACTACTGACCCTCGTATTCTGCTTTATGTATCCGAGACCTTGCTGCTTTCGTCGGTATCTGTATATGCAAGGTTTATTTTTATCGCAGTGCAGTACTTGATCATCCCAGTCATAGCTGATCATTGAACTGTACTTAAACAATAAATTTTCGCCAAGGTTTCATATAACAAACTATCGCAAAACAGTGACTCGCCGTATTTAAGAATAGATTTAATTGAATGCATTATTAAGTTTATTATTTTAATTTTCAGAGAAGATAGTTAAGAAGACGAACACGACTAGCAACAATTGCGGCGTAGCGGTCAAATCCTGCCTCTCGAAAAACTTGGGTGAGTTTTATTTATTTTTACATTTAATGGTGGTAAATATTCATGAAAATGTCTTATTGCGTAACTTATATTTGTCCATCTTTTGTGTCATATCCTCAAAAATACATAGTTAAGAGCAGTCATCTCTAGTTAACTTATTTCCAAAGATATATTGTCAAAAATAATATGTGCTATTTAGGGTATTGCTAAAATTAATGAAATTGTTTGACCGCGTGCACACGATTGGAGACAAGTGAGAGATATTTTCAGTCTCAATATCAAAGTAAAATATATTATCCGAAAACTTAGCGGGTCTTAAGGCGCATTGTATGTATTAAATCGTTAAAATATCAAAGTCTTTCAAGTCTCTAGAATAAGCATTAAAATAATTTCGCGAATAAGCAAAATTCGTGTCCGAAAAAATTCGAATCATATTATCAATAGAAAATAAAATAGCCCAATAAGTTTATATATCAAGTATTATTTATACATGCGTAGGCGAGAATGCCTAATTTTAAATACTTAATTTATATATAGATCAAATTCGTAGAAATTAGCGGTTCTTTTTTTACAATCACTATTATTTTTTAAGATTATAAATGTATTTTTATTGCACTTGTAAATAGTTTATAAATTATTTTCGACAATCTGTCAATTGCTCTCTTATATTAAAAATTGCAAAATTATAATAATCTATCTAATTTAATTAAATAGTCTAATTTATATATAAATAATTTCTCAAACATTTAAAAACCCCCACAAAGATTTTGTTTTTATTTATATTTAAAACTGCACTATAATGTCTTATTTAATACACTAAGATAATAATTTTATATGAATTAAAAAGGTATATTTTTAATACTAGTATACTGTTGAAAATATTTAACCAACCATATATTTTATTCTCTGCACCTCGTCATTCTACTATGCACAATTTGGTTGAATACTATTATTTTATTTGCTATGTGGTTATCATACGGTTATTTTCACTGCTAGATTTGTGGCGTTGTTCTATTATAATTTAAGTTGTGGATCTGTAAATGTATTATATTATTTTATTATGAACCTAAAAATGCTCATTAATCATAAAGTAATATTTTATTATTTTAATTTAGTTCAGCTCATGTTTTGTATGTAATAAGTTGATAATATATAGTCATTAGGAGGGGGGGGGGGGCTTACAAAATTTTGCCTGGAGCACTAAATAATCTAGGTTCGATTCTGGTGTTTGATTTAACAATATTATTTTCTGGATTTATATTAGGTATTACCTTACTTAGTACGTATGTATGTATCAGGCGCGTGCGATGAGATATTTTCTCTTTTGCTCGCTCGCGTGTTAAGTGACGAGAGTGAGTGAGAAGAAGTAGGCGTGCGGAACGCATGTAACGTACTTTATCTCTCACTCACTCTCGTCACTTAACACGCGAGCGAGCGAAAGGTAAAGTATCTCACCGCATGCGCCTATTATGTATGTATATGTTTTAGTATTTTACATGTTTAATTTGTTTCCGATAAATTATCGACATATTTTTGAACATTTTGCATGAATTGAAATTTGTAGATTTTCATAGCATGTTTATTATTTTTAAAAACACTTACAACTAAATATGGAGTTTTGTAGTATTATTTTTGTTGCAATATTTGCTGTTAAGTCTATAATACTATTTAGTCAGTAACTAATATTATTATTATTTGAGTATTATACAGTTGTTTCTTTAATTAAAAACAAGTTATTTATAAATATTTTTTTTCTTTGCAGAACATGTCAGAAATGTTAAACTGAACGATACACATGATTCTGATGCATCTTCTGATTCTGAATGTAATGGAAGACATTCTCCCGAACTTCGCCCTCCGACAAGAAGAGAAAATAAAAGCCATACTCAAATCATAATTGAGAAGCCTTGCAACGTTATTCAAACTGCTACAAGCGTCGAACCTTTGCTCAGATACAAGCAGATCGACCTCAATGAAAGTGATCTCGCTGGTCTGATGAGTTTCTATCTGGTCGCTGAAGAACAACTGGGTTCTTTGGGATATCCAGTCGCTAGCTCTACTCGTCCAGATCGGGTAACCATATACGCTGTCGATTTTTCGAAAAAATCAAATAAGTTTAACGTCGACGCTCCGGAATTCGTGCCTGGATCTTCTTCTTCTTCTTCTTCCTCTGACGAAGATGATGTTTTGGAAACTGATAATGTTCGAGTCATGCGCAAATGTGCTAGGTGCACCAAAGGATTCTTTATGACAAATAACGGCTTGTACCTCACTGGAGAGAGCTGTCAACACCACTGGGGACGTTTGCATAAAAAGTACGATCAACCTCCAGCGCTTTGGAAATGGTCTTGCTGCGGAGGCACGTCGGAGAATCAAGGATGTTCTCGAGCTCCATATCATGTATGGTCAGGAAAAACTGCGGGTATCAATGGCCCGTACCAAGGATACATCGAGACTAAACCTCGCAATAAACTGAACCCGGGAAAGCACATTTTGGCTCTCGACACCGAGATGTGTTACACAGGCACCGGATTGCAGATTGCTAAAATAGAAGTAGTTGCTCCTGATGGTAGCCGAGTCTACGGAACGTATGTTCATCCAGAGCTTCCAATTGTGGATTACAACACCAGATACTCTGGAATCACCGCTGAAGATATGAAAAAACCCAGCAAGTCGTTGAAAGATGTCCAGAAAGATTTACTCCAGTTGATCGATTCTGATACTATTTTAATCGGTCATGGTTTGGAGAATGATCTTCGCGCTTTGAAGATGCTGCATGGAAAGATAGTGGATACGGCTATCATGTTTCCGGATGAACGAGGTCTTCCATACAGAAAGTCGCTGAGGTCTTTGGCGGAGATGGTGCTGGGAAACAATGTACAGAGGAATCCTCATTGTCCTTTGGAAGACGCTCGTTTAGCTTTGGATCTCGTGCTGTGGCGCCTTCAACGACAATTCCTTGCTTACACAATACCAAAGGAGAATACAAGTGATTAGATTATTATTTTATATTATTTTAGCATTTATAACCCTTTAGACTTGTGATCTAGTTCAGTTTTATCGTATACATACAATAAAATATGTGATATTAAATATTAGAGAATTGAGACTTAACTTTGTGATATTTTTGTGTAGGGTTTATTATATTTTTAATGTAATTTTATAAATATTATTTAAATTAAATAACTTTGAACTGATTAGAATATCTTAAAGATTATATATGTAATTAAATATTTTCATACATACCTATATTTTAAATTTAATTTTGTGTATTATAAATAGGATATTTTTGAACTGAGTAGAATATATAACTGTTATTTATATAATAATTATGAGACCAATTTTTTGTATTTTTATAAAAGTTAAAAATTAAAAAAAACCAATAGATTTTACTAATAATATTCGTTTTAAACGTTGTATGTGATATTATTATAAATACGTCCTATTTTTTTACAAATTAGTAATACATGTTTAATGTACTTATTTTATTGTAAATATATATATGTTGAAATGATGCAAAACAATTGTTTTTTTTCCCTATTTTTTGATTTTTTTACCACTAAAATATCATATAGATGTATATATATATATTATTTTTTAACAAACTTTATAAATACATATGACACAGAATCGATTTTTTTGTGTATATACATATATAAAATATAAAATACATTTAAATAAAACCACAATGTACAAATGGTGAAACCTAGGAATACTTTAATATGAACTATATTCAGTCTTATCGTTTTTCACTATAAATGACGTAACAAAAGTATAAATTGTCCCACCAACAATTATTTATATAAAAATATAAATTTTTAATTTGATTTTACCGCAATTAGGAATAATTTATGATAAATTGGACTACGACGCGACGATTTCTCTTTATAAATTATTTATTTGTTTAATATGAACTATGATAAAGAGATCATTTTTATGTTTTGGGCCAGTCGGCATGTTTAGGATTACTTATATCAAAAATCCATCAATATTCATAAAAACACCCACATATAAATACATACATATGTAAGTAGAAAGGGTTTATTATTATTTTTAAGTTGACTAAATTTATTGTTAATTATTTCTTTAATAATAATAATATTTCTATATTTATATAAAATTTGATAACACACTGTTTTAATATAAATAACACAACAATATTATTCTCACGCGTTATATTATTTTTTTTTAAATTAAATTATGTTTCAGAGACGTTAGTATAAAAAATATACAGTGGGGACATAAACACGTGAGAAAGGTTTCATTACTTAAAATCAACGCTAAATATAAAATTCTTATGAAATTTATTTTTAATGCATACATTAAAATAGATAATCGTACATACGCAATGAAGTAAATTTACATAGTTTTTGATATAAATTATTCAATCTTATATGAAAAATATATTCATTGAGTTTTGCTTTATATAATATCTATTTTTATTATCTTGTAAGCAAAGATTATAGTGAAAATTAATTTTGTTTTCTATGTGTTATTTTAAGCTTCGTGCAAAAAGAGAATCAGATGTGCTTTTACGTACTCTTCTGATTTTAACTTGTAAATGCAATAAAAATAGCTTGTTTTATTTTTGGATTGCAGCCATAATGCTGTTCCACGGCAAAATAATAAAACTTCCATCTATCTTGTGTCTATATTCAATAGCAAGGGACAGTAACTTGATAATGTAATACAATAACACTTTCTTTTTGTATAACTAGTTAAAATAAAGTTTGTTTTTGATTATAATATTTTTCTTTATTACTAATAATTTGTTAAAACTATAAATTTTCCTTGTTTTGTATAGATTACAACCATATAATAAAAAAGTATTATTATAAAGGAATATTTTCTGTGGGTACAGAAAGAATTGATTCTTATTTAAATAATTGCTTCGACTTACGGTCGAAGGTTAAGAACTGTAGTAAAAAACGCATTCAGTTCGTAGCCCGAGGTTCCATTATATATGTACATAAAAAGGTGATTTTTGTATATACTGCCAGTAGCGTAGCTGAGAGAAGGAGGGAAGGGGGAGAAAGTCTGTTCCGGGCGGCACTATTTTAGGGGTGGCATTTTCGCGATGGAAAGATCGTTCGTGTATTATGGTTTCCGGCTTCCGACCTGGGTAAGTGAGAGCAGTGTATCGAAAAGGGACAAGAAATTTCTATTTAACAGTTCGAAAGTATTGTTTCACAATGTAAGTTTTATGACACATTTCGATTCGGCATCCTCAAACATTTGCCGTTTAACAAAAAAATAAAATGTGAGTATTTGCTAAAAATACCCACGGCATACTTCAGGGATAGTTGTACAAAAAAAAAATTATTTAAGTCTATTGTTATTATTTACCGTCAATGATTTATGAATTATGTTGATGGTTAGCTCTCTAGCAACATTTTTTTTATACTCCAATGCAATTTTGATTTCAATTACATAGAATAAATTATTTGATTAGGTAATAAATATTTATTATCGACTTAAAAGTATCAAAAATATTTTTTCTTTATTTTTGCAAATATGAAAAGAGAAAATTCTGCTTGAACAATTAGGTGATTCATAAATAGAAAATTATAAAATTTTAATTTTATGATCTTTTCAAGTTTATAATCCGCGAAAGTTGTCAATGGTTGGCACTTTATAAAGTTTATGTTATGTTATAGAAACACATTTTTGCTGTCAGCAATATATTGGGACGGGTGAGCCGTTTCACGTGTTTTTACAATAAGCAAATTCATATATTTAAATAATCTCACGCTCACGGATAAAAAGCAAAGCAAGAGTGGTTCTGAAATATTTCTTTGCCATTATTTGCCATCTTACTTTGGTTTTATGATGAAATTGAATCTCCTTTGTGGACTTTAAAATTTATATATTATGACTAAAATTTAATCTTTATAAAAAATACATTATTTTCATATGCAGGAAATATCTGTTATTCTACGAATATTTTAAAACTGATAAATTTATCAACCTTAATATTTTTGTAGCAAACAATATTTTTAGCAGTTAAATTTAGGAACCTCTCTCCCTCTTTTTATTTACAATATTTTTTATTTTAATCATTTTATACTATACAATACTTATTGAAGGTAAAAAAAACTACAGAGGTAAACAAATTTGTTTTTTTATCTCAGGTGACGAAATATCTAGACCCGGCATTATTACAGAACGGTTTTGGCACAATCCGGGACTCATCACTCGTTATGCAAAATGACGCTCGCTAAGCGAGTCATTTTTTTATAATTTGTATTGCTCGTTATGCAAGGTTGCACATATACTCGTATCTGAAAATTGGAATTTGATAACTAACATGTAGCATGAATGCAATTGCTTTATCACTATGATTGATTTATCGCTAAGCTTTGATAGTACATGCATTTTAAAATGGGTTCATTCGTTCGTTCGTTTTGTTGCGGGCTCTTGTGCAACGTAGTTCCGCCATTGACTTCCAGTTTAGTAGCAGTGCCTTGTTGAAAACCTCAAAGTGACATTGCAGATGTTCGAAAACTGCGCTGCAGATGGAAAACCCCTGGAAACTGTTACGCGACCGTCGAATTTTCTTTGTCTGGCACGCCGCATCTTTAGGTCAACGGCTTTAAGTTCAACGCCAGATATTCTGTCATTCGTTACTGACACTCAGGCGTCTCCGCACGGTCACTTCTTTGTCACTAAACAGTGCAATTGTGCGATTAATATACACATACGTGCTGTTGCGGCCCGTTATCAGTGCACGGCCAGCTCTTCTGTGGCTCACACGTACCTCTGCCGTCAGCTTCAGTGCTTCGTGGACTCTAATTTGGTAAGTCTTTCGAAACATAGTGGATGTGCAAATCTAACGGATCGATTAGTGAAGGTCAATTAGTGAAAGTGATGAGTGAAAATATTGCCGTGACCCACGGCTGTTTATACATAATTTTTAAATGTGCAAGATGTGATGAAATAATGTTTTGATCAAAACAATGCGAATGTTATAGGAATAATAGCCACGTGGTTTATTGTTGTGTTTTATACAATTTTCAATTCGCATATATGCTCCGGTCTTAGAAGAATACGATCCTCTTTCATTCAGTACTCATTAGATATATCTGCTGTTTCTTACATTAGTTTAGTAAATAAAATTGTATATGTTAGAATTTACGTATACATGTACATGACGATATAGCTAGCAAATATAAATATACGATATACAAATTTACTTAATGAATTAGAAATGCATGCACTTAGTGGCATTAAGTAATGTACATAATGGTATTAGGAAACAATCGTACGATTCGTGTGATACAAAGATTAAAATTAATTTATATTATAAATTTTATCTTTAATTGGTTAGACTGCTTTTCCAGCAGATATTAGCGCTAATTTTTACCTATGGTTGAAGGTATGTTTTCTTTTAACCTAATGTATATAAAATATTTATTATCTGTTCAAATATAGATTAATATTATCTCTTGACTTTTACTATATTATAGATACGATTTGCTTAATCTTAATCTTTAATTTATTCGATATTGTCTTTGTTTTAATAATATTATTTTGGGGTTCTTTTCATAATTTTCATAATTAAATCTAATTAAAAAGGTTAGTTAGTGCTTAATCAAATAATGTTGTTTTTTTAATCTGGTACAAAGACAAACATTATAAGTTTTATTTATGAATCCTGTAGTTGTGAAGGTTTTGAAGAGAAACTCAGCGACTGGTCTTAGCTTCCAGGTTCATCGTAGAGTTGAAGGTCTTCTAATTAAACTATCGATAATTCCAGATTCCAGGTCTATTGATTAACTTTATACCCGTGTATTGACTGACCGCTTAGTACGAAAGTTGTACGAATAATACTGTTAGAACAAAGGATACCCTACTTATACCATTATGTTAATTAGATGTGTTGAAATCAAAGGAGGCGTCATTGCTTCGTCTTCCCGATTAAAATAATTATGTAACGTTTGTTGCTACAAAGATTGACCTTCGCTGAAGTTAATATTGTATATTAGTGACATTAATTCTGCAACCTAATCTGCAGATTAAATTAGCTGCATTTTCAATTTTAAGGTTAGCTTAGTTTTTAACATAACAACTTATATATAGGTAAGCTTAACTTAATTAGTATAACCTACTTTATTTTTAGATGGGTTTGTTCAGCTACATGTTAGATTTATACACAATTATGCAATAATGCAATTCTTTATATTTTTTAAATTTCAATAAATAAACCAAAGATGAAAACTTGATATTGTATTTATGTATTTGATAGCTTATCATAAATTAACATATACTGCATACTTATCAAACTCACCAAGGCGCATTATTCGATGCACGTCCTTCTCCATCAGTCGCCTTCTCTTATCTTTGTGTTTTGTTTAACATTTATTTTAACAATATTTCTTTATCCAAGTGGTTATCGTAAATACACGCACATATTTACATCAGCGATCTGAATATGTATCACAAGGTCGTCCGTATACGTGTCGTATTTTCCCTTGGCGTCATTTGCGCAAAATTCGACGAAACGGACCATTTCTCGACTTACGCGTTTATTTCGCGGTGTCCGCTTTAAATATTAAAATTAAAAATTTCTCTGAATTGTCATCGTAAATTGGAAACCAAGTGCGAGTCAGCCGATGTAAACAAAAGCCCGGCGATAGTCGAGACCGAGTCATCAAATTCGCATTGCAAACACAAATGTGTTAGTCATACTTGTAAGTCGAGAGGCGGCGGCCGCGTTTCGATAACTCGAGCTGAGTCATCGTCTTCCGGCGAAAAAACCGGAACGTGAATCGCGTAAGTCGAATTAGCAACAATTGCGTAATTAGCGGAAGACACACGCGGTTAACTTGACCCTTAAAAGGCATAAGAACGGTAACTTTGTATGCTATTGTTCTATTGATATGTTATATATGTATTTATGTATACCCTTTCACATGCAATTATTCAATATTTTAGGAAATCTCGGTATATTGTGTGTAAACATTGACGATAAAACTGTTTTGATAATATTTTATCAACGGAACTATTTTTATATATGTATTTTTTTTTATCTAAGATCTAGGTCAAATAAGTTATGATTATAAGTGACCTATCCCAACATTTTATTTTAGGTATCTTTAATTAAGTATACGTAATTACTTTGTTGGTATAGTTATTTTGAAAGTGATTTATTAAAGAAAAATGTTGCGTTAACATATCATTTTTTAAAAGACGTACATATATTCAGAAGATAAAAACATGGTGCGATTAACTGATTAGAACTCTTTGAGGTCGATGTACGATATCAAACTCTCTTTAACCGAAAACATAACATACAAAATAATAATTTTATTATATTGTTATGAATTTGACGGCTCTCAATGATCTCATCAAAGCTACCAATTGTCGTTGACGAATCCTGTTTTATAGTGAAGGTTTTGATGAAACTCGGCGACTCTCCTAGCGAAGTATTCTAGCTAAACTTTCGATGGTTTCAGCTTCCAGATTTATTAATTAACTTCATAGACACGCAGTAAAATAATTTATTTTCTATACGACCTAGTTGCGACTCAATTAAGATTGATATTATCAGTGTTCTGACTGACCGTTTGGTACGAAATTTTATATAATTATGCTACCAGAGCAAAATAAATTCTTTTATTCATATTCTAGTGCTAAATAGATGAAATAAACATTTCGATTTGAAATAAATAACCATTAAGCGCTTTTGTGACTACTTGAAAATTTGTTGCTGAGTGAGAATAAGCTAATTTATATAAGCTTATTTTTAATGCATCAATTTTATTTTATTAGCTATCCTCTCTTTCAAGCAATTATGTTTTGTTTAATGTAATTTTCATATTTTTTTTAAACTACCCTTATATGATAAGTCGTATAAATAATTTAGTACGCTGTGAATTTTGAAAGCACATTGCATGGGCAGTGGGAGAAGTTCCATATGTAAGTCAAGTGCAAGAAGTCGGAGTAAACCACCGTGTTACACAAGTGGAATCATATTTTTGGTACTTAAAAAAAATGCTTTCTCTTAATCGCATAAATCGAGGTATAAGTGTAATTCGAGTCTTAATATACGAAGGATTTTCTTTATTCTCAAACCCCGTTTTTTTTCTTTATTTAAACCCCGTAAATTAATATTTTTCCGGATTGTTCTAAGAATATTATAATGTAAATTCACACCTTTTCTATCTATCTACCTTTTAACTGTTTATGTTTCTAGTGCCAAATTTAAGTTAATATTTATTCATAATTGAAATACCCTGGTAACTATTTCCTAATTTACATAGTATATATTATTAAGATTTGAATTTGCTTTATTGCTACGTTCTGTTGTTTCGACCAATGAAAAATAAGCATTCAAATATAAAACAAGATGGCCGACAGTACCGTGACAACAGTTTTAAATAATTGTTATTTAATAATAAAATTTTGATACGTGACAATAATTTTCATTAATTCGTCATTTGCCTGAATATAAATAATCAGATTGTAAATTAACTAGGTGTGTAATAACCATGAAAATTAAATATATACATAATGTGTTGAGGATTAGAAGAATATATTGATTAAACTAGATAAACAATCTTCGTAATGAAATCTTCAAATTCTGAATTCACGGCGACGGGCTCCGAAGCCGAAAAGTGAGTTTTTTCTTTTATAAATAATCAGATTGCAAATTATCTAGGTGTGTTATAACTGTGAAAATTAAATATATACTTAATGTGCTTAGGATAAGAAGAATATATTGATTAAATTAGATAAACAATCATAAAACAATCTTCGTAATGAAATCTTCAAATTTTGAATTCCCGTCGCCGGGCTCCGAGGCCGAAAAGTGAGTTTTCCTTTTATATTACATAAACTTTATCATTGCTTTCTGATTAAATGCACATATACGTTAAATTTTAAGAATTGCAAATAAACCAGGTATGTTTTAAACGTGAACGTGTAATATATCCTTAGTATGTATGAGGATTGAAAGTTAATGTCGATCAAATCGGCGCTGTCGCAGTGGGAACGCTATATATATCATCCAACGGACAGCTTATAAATGTGTAGTTTCTTGGATGTTATCTAATAAACAACATTTTACAATGCTTATAAACATGTGATTGCATACCTGGAATAATTGATAGCAAAACTATCTAAGAGTGGGTTATTTTTAATTCCGATGTGGCAAAATATGTATACATCATGGTTTTTATTCAATATTTGTTCTGTGCCATCATTCCTCTTTCGGAATAGCCAAATTCAAGATATTCAGTTATATCAAACTTATGTAGTATGTTCTTTATAAAAAGATAATACTTGCTGACAGTGACTTCAACATGAGAAGATTCACTTTTTGTTTATATATACCAATTCTACGTTGTAGCCATGTAGGTCATCAAATTGTTCTACTATTGCTTCTGAAAAATAATTAAAAACAATAATGTTATCAAGAGTAAACATTGAACACATTATTACTACTAATATAATCCAGAAATTAAATTTAAACGACAACCGAAGGACAAAATTGACGGAAGTTATTGTAGAGGATTAAACACGTAGATTTGCATTTCTTCTTCTTCAAAATTGTCGCAATATGTCATATATTAATTGTTTGCCATACGTAAATGTTATTAGATCTATCATTTCTTTTGAAAATTAACTGTAAACGATACTATATAGTGGGTAAAATATAACTTTTTGTTTACACTAATACGAGATTTTTCATTATTACTAGCATTGTAATAACCGGTTAACTTAATTTTAACATAAAATATATGTAAGTTTTGCTTTGAATTTAATATAAAGACGAGTTTAGCTTTGTTTTCAACCTAATAGATAAATTGATTCAACATTTTTTTAGAAAAATATGTATGTGTTATATCACATGTTTTTAGTAATTAATAATGTAGATATTAATTTAACTCTTAAAGGAAATTATGATTTCTGTATTTAGTTAAAATGTATGTACATATGAGAGAGAAATTGCAATCGTCAAGATGTTTTTTTATAAGATAAAAATATGCGTATAAAGTTGCGATCGTCAACATAATCAAAGTTCGTTTAAAACGTATCAGATTTTATGTATAAATGACGCACGTGTCAATAAATTTTGTCAACGATAGTAAAAACAATAACTAGTTTGCTTAAATTTATTGAAATTGATTTTTCTTAATAAAACGCAGTTATCTTATTTTTTATTAAACAATCTTTAATCATAAACAAAATATATAAATAATCCTTTTATCGATTTATAAAAATTCTCATAATATTGAATTTGCTTTTTTTTATTCCTTATTTAAAATACCGTTTTTAGACAACACTGTTTTTAATTTGATCGGCAATGAATCATTTACTGTATAGTAATCAAACTTACAGTAAAAGTAATACATTCACACGGTTTTAGAAACAGGAGAACGCGTCGGCTATGACGCAACATGTGATTTAAATGATATGTTTATTATTTATAAAAATCTAAGCATTGTTATTTGACCAAATCATACTTAAAAGTAATATAATGCTATTAACAAATTACATTTGATAAAATATAGCATAATATATTTGTTCTTGAAATTTAACCCTTAACATATCTCTTGTATACACAGTTTTGATGACAATGTGTTTCACTCTTTTGTAAATTTATCTTTTTTCAAATATGATAATTAGACAGGTCTCTGTAGGGTCAATATATATTGTAATGCTAATGAGTTTGTCTCCTGGCTTTTTTACCGTCTGAATTAACATCAGATATACATATGTACACCCATCTGTCTGACCTAAGTTGAACTCTAACAAAACCATTTGTTAGGCAAATCTATGCTATTTTTGGGTAATTTAAATCTGACGTCTTGCGCCACGTGCCTTGCTAACATAACGCCTCGTTTTCTTATGCAAATAACAATATTGAACACGAAAATAATTAGCACGATCTTAACGATTGAACACAAGAAATATCATCATGTCGTTAAAATAAATGTGTAAGGTTAACGCGTTGAATGTAATTTATTCTCCAATCAATTTATGATCATTGGTTTCGATAAATTTCATATAAGATAAGAGTTAATTATCTTTATCACACCGATAAAGATTAAATTTCGTATTATTTTTTCGTCAATATTTTTCTGTCTCGTTTTTTGACGCTTGCACTGTCATTCAATAAACATTTTTTTATCTTTTGCAATTAAATAGTATGAGTAAGTTTTATTATTTCAACGCTAACGAATTTTCTTGTTGTGTATTACGCATCTGTATCATTTCAGGGTTACGTGTAGTATTTCAGGTGAATTAACCTGAGACTTTTTAATATAAATAGTGCTAACAAATTACGTCCACTTCTTGGAAACTAGAAGCTCAGGAAAAATGCCAGGGATGGCAGCCAAAATCCCAGAATAAAAATATGAACTCAGCTGCCTTTTCTAAAAGTCAGTAGTACGTGTGGAAGCACACATTCGACAGTTCGCTGCATTTACGTATTTTATTATTATATACAAGTGACGTACATTCTAAAAAAATAAACGTAATTTGTGGCGCGTGTTTATTATAATATATGCATATTTTTTTGCTGCGTGTTGTGAATCGATCGTTAGAATCTTAGAAACGATGAACTTTCTTTGTGTGTAGGAGTCTGCAGTTGTGCCAAAAGTTCATCGGTCTATTGAGCGCCTTGAACTTGACATTGTCTTAACCCTGATGTGACCGAGTACATTGGAGAATGTTTTATTTTCATTGATTGATAATGGTAATACATATTTTTTAAGCATAAACAAGGAAAAACGTTCCGATTATCGTCTATTCTATTTAAAGAACTATTGTAGATAAGGAAAAAATCACCTACTCGATAAAATACTTAAAAAAACTAATTTAAGCGTTACTGCTATTTTTCTACACTAAAATAACATCTTAAACAGGAAAAAATAATTGTTAATACTTATTGAATTATTTAATAGTAACACGAGGAAGAGATTCACTTCGCATTTTACTCGTAATACTTATATTTCAAATAGAAACATCACTTTTGATCTATATTGAAGCTCGATTCACCTCATTAGGGGAGAAATTGTCAAGTGACATGTTTTCTTTACAATCGTACTTAATGACGATTGTTCAATATTCTTCCCTTTATTGGAAATTATCCCTTTTTCCATATATGTGCATATACTCAATATAGAATGTTAATCGTGAGTTAGTGAGAGATCTCTCATTCACTCTCGTCACTTAAAACGCGAGTGAGCGAAGGGAATAGTATCTCACCGTACGCGCCTAAATGTATACTAGTGAAAATATAACTTTTATGAAATATAAACATTCACTGTAACAGTTGCGATGCATCCATTTGCTGTTTAAAATCTAACCTAACATAAATGAGTTAACCAAATCCTATATGACCTAATGGAAGTTTTAAAACTCACTATTGTTTGCGGGGTACGCGGCCGGAACAACGTAAAATATTATAAAGTATATTTCCATTAACAATGTTTAAGAAAAAAAACTATAATGCAGTCATATCTCGGTTTTCGCTGACTTCGGTTATCGTCGATTTTTTCCGCGAAAAATTTGTCTTGGTTTTCGTCGGTTGCCTCGGATTTCGTCGGCGTACGCGACGTTATATTTTTGCTTTTTTAATGTATCGTTCTATCAAATTATTTGTATTTATTTTGATAATATTAATAATATATATTATAAACACAATTCAGGAACCCAATAATGATTTATGACTTTCGCCTGTGAGTCGCGATCGCATTCCTTATTCTTACCTATCGCGTCCAGGATGCCAGCGCTTGAGAACTCTCGTCTTACACGTGAAATCCAGCTTCTCATTGAGCTTGCCAAACAAAATGTTTCTGGCAATAGTTATGAGAAGTTGGAAAAAAATATGTGGGAAGATGCTCATCTATTTTAGGTGTACACCATTATTTTTCTTAAGGTATTTCCTAAAATGTTTATCATTGTTTGTATAATGTCCATCATGGCGGATTGAGATAACCTTTAAAGTCATGATGGTCAAAATTATTTATTAATTTATTTAGCGTAATATAGCTAATTTTTACATTGTATTAGAAAAAATATCGGATGTTTAAAATTTTATTTTTGATTTTAAATTTAAAGTTTGATCTATTCTTGCAAAATATAATTGGAAAATTATCATTATATAATTGAATACTTATGATTCTATCACAAAAATATAAATATTTATAAACTAATACTTGTTTTTGTGTAAGTGTAAATGTGTCATTTACACTAAATAAAAACAAAATAAACACGTATTGTAATGTTGATATTACTATCAAAACATAAAGGATTTTTATTTCTCTGTTGAATCACGTACAATGTTAAACAAAAAGTATTATCTTCGTTTTTCAATATATACATACATACATCCACATCTATATAATAATAAGAAACATCGCCTTGGCGTGTGAGTTTTTCACGTTGTTGTTACATTTGTATTTATTCTTGAACGTGCCTTTTGTGCGTTTCTCAGATTTTGTAACCTCGTTGAAGCATATTTCACTCCACGTGTATGAAATAAAAATTATAATCTCATACTTGCTCATTAATCAGCTCTCCACTTTTGCAAATTTATATTGTCGAGGTTGTTTCTGTTCAACAAGAGGTGGTTCTATTTATATTTTATTGAGCCTTTGCCCTAGTTCTCCTGGGTGGGTTCGAAAAGGACGTCTTTGTATGTTGAATACATACATATCAATAACGGTGCGATCATATAAGCAATGGAAGCCCCGCTTCTCATTATTAATTTATTTTAAAGTATTTACATTTATATAAAATACAAATATTGAATTTCGCCATATATTTACTGGACTCTACTTATAAAGTAACCATTTTTGAACGCTCAGGAGCTGGGCGTAGTATTATATATTATTGGAAAATTATTTTGCGACGACGTAATACCATATGTGAAGGCTGCACAATAGTGTATATTTTTATATGCTTACTCTTATATTTATATCAATGTAAGACTTAACAGCTGCATATATGCGCACGTATGCTAAAATGATTCATGTAATAATATTATCAGTATATAATTCATAATGTTTTGTCAGCAGTTTACTATTTAAAGCTTCGTCACATTTCTAGTTATCGGTTTGGCAATAATGCTTTTGTATAAAAAATGTACATAATAAATTTATCGCACGGTTGTTGATTAGTAGTATTTTTAAAGATTTGCATTCATACCATCATATAGTTTAATTATAAGTACTATATTCCGCAAATACCGCAAGAATTTGATAGATTTATGATGTAAAAAAGTATTTTATTTTATTATCAATTATAGAACATTTTTGGTTTTGACTTTTTTTAGGATTTCTTAAGCAGAGCTAGGATTTTTTCATTTTTTTAAAATGAAACTTAATAATTATTTCAAATTTATTTTTGTTTTATTTTTTTATTGTAGAACGTTTTTGCTGCAGTAACAGTTTTTTTTTAAAGCCACTTTTTTGAAAAAAATGACGGATTAGACGAACTAACGAGCTTAGCTAATATTTACAAGATCTATTCTTAGCCCAAGTTTTATGACCATATGATTAAATCTACGGCATTAAACGTGTTCTCAAAAACCGTTATATTATATTTTGTGAAAACATTAAAAAAAATATTAAAAAAAATTCAATTTTAATATAGATTATTTAACATTTTTAACTTCTTTACTATTTTCTCTTTTTAGTTATTTTTAATAGATACCATTTTGTAGGCAAATAAAAAAAAATTCAGGGAAGATCATTTTTGTTAAATTTCCGTTTAATAATATTTCATTAAATGTTATTTTTCTGGGCAAATTTTAAGGGCTTAGAATCCACGCCAAAAGCAATAAAATCGTGCCGTCGCTGTCGCAGTGGAAACGTTCGGTTATCTAGCGTTCAAATTGAGACTTTTTAAAACAATATAAAGCACATATAAACCTAATTTTGACCAATAGGAGAGCGCAATAAATAATTATCCCTTCTCAGAAGTCAAAAAATTACGTCAAAAGCAATATAATCGCGCCGTCTCTACCGCAGTGGAAGCGCTCGGTTATCTGGCGTTCATATTAAGACTTTTAAAACCAAATAATGCATATCTAAACCAAATTTTGACGAATAGGAGAGCGCAAAAAATAATTATCTCTTCTCAGAAGTTAAAAATTTACGTCAAAAGCAATTTAATTGCGCCGTCTCAATCGCAGTGGTTATTTAGCATTCATTTTAAGACTTTTTGAAACGATATAATGCATATCTAACATCTTAATTAAATGAAAATAATTTTTCTGTCCAAATTCAAGGGGAATTTAGGTAAAAAAGTGACAAATCCAAATGACGTTTGAAAGGAAATTAAAAATAAGATGAACATTTGAACGCTGTAACATATTTAATTTTAATGCTAAATAATGCTGAATATGAATATATTTATTGGCAAATGATTAAGCTTTCTCAACCAAGGCGAACGTAAGCGATACATGTGTTTTTTAAAGATAAGATCAAAACAAAGAACAACAGCCGGGGAAGATAAGCAACAGGTTGTCTTGTGTTTACAAGCTTGGGCGTTGTTGCAGTATTAGGTCTTTGTTACAGTATTGGAAAGTTATTTTAGGCGTGAATTGGATTTAGAAGCTTAATCCACTGCGATATCATTAACTAATAATTATTTAAAAATATGTTTGATCGTAGTTCGTTTCGCTCTTGTGTTGACTTTGATAAATATTTTTGTACGTACATAAATTTTAAGTTCTTAGTTTCTTGCCAAATTATACTTTTAAATATTGAATGAAATGCTTTTAGCTACTTTCATGCGTAAGATCTTGCTTGTTATTTTAGTATAGACTGCTCGTGGCGTCTGTAATAAATAATACATTGTTACACAAAGGAAAGATAATAATCAGTTTTTAATTCACCCTATCTCCCAGACACGACAAGCGCAAAACATTTGTGCGCAACAGGTCTGTCTGCTACGCAAATTACCCCATCCTTCACAATCCAAAAATGCACGTAACGCGCATGATTTTCCAATAGTCGATAGAGCTGTGGCCATGCGTCTGGGAAATGAGTCCTTGCACAACTTGCTCCATGGTAACAGACGACAGGGCCGCCCCTATTAATAACCCATTTATGTCTACACTCAGCGCGATATAACGATACAATTTATGAAAGTATCGAGCCGCGCTGTGAAATATGTTTTGTATGGTATCATACTATGGTTGTTTAATTCAGTGGGTTACAAAAATTAGGTATTTTTTATATAAAATAAAGTACATTTTTCGTATAAAATAAAATATAAAAACAACACGCGAAAATGAATTTATTCATTTTTTTACTAAAAAATAATCAGAAACATAAGTGGCATCGTAATTATTATTATTGATATAATGACTAAAATTTATAAGACGTAATTTTGATTTATTGGATTGGATCATTACTGTTTTAACATCGTTGAAGACTAATACTGTCTAAACGTCAACAACAAGCTATATATTAGATTGATGATTGAAGTAAGGATGCTTTTCCTTTTCTTCCGCGGATGAATTGAGTAAAATTTATAACAATTTTCATTGTATGATAAATTTTATTAAACCTCAAAGTTGTTTTTTAGTTAAATATTCGAATTAATCGCTGCTGATTAACTTATTTTAAACATTTTTTTGACACAAATTTTATGCATTTTGCTAGTATAAAAGGATTGCCATTTATGCTATGTCTTAAAATTACGCTATCAGAAAAGTTTGAATACCGCTGATTTAATTGACCTATTGCTACGTTGAATGGCTTATCTGCGATTTGCGCATTACTATTTCAGCAATATTATTTTATAACGTCATAAAATCACATTTACGTATATTTTCAAAGAATAATTATAACGCGCATGGGAGAGACAACCCTGTAGCCGGGGTGATAAACCCCTTATATAATTTTCTCAGTAAAACAACGAAAATATAGTCTAAATTATTTTTTTATGCAATTTTATGACTTATTGAATTTATTTAGTACTACCTTTGATAATTTTCGTCATCATCCCTTGCAATATAGAGACAAAGGGTTGGTCTAACGCAGACGCATCGGTGCGCGCATTTGTGCATCCCGGGCAGCGAGCTGCGCGTCAGATTTGTTTGTGTTGTGGCGATAACGCAGCTAGACGTGTTCACCGTGCAGTCTCCGTTCGTTATCAGTGCTATTTTGCATACATGCATATACGAGACAAGTGTGTTGTGAATTTGTGTCTCCCGTGATGTAGTTGGTTTTTCTTATCGAAGAAATTCAACAGCCTATTAAATTCGGGAGCCAATCGAAACTTGTTCGCGTTTTCCGATTGAACATTGGCTAGCATACGGTGACGTGGCTGCGTTAGAATCACTCACAATAACTACCACCTCTTAAGATACATCATCACACAACGGATGTCCAATCGTGCCCAGCAGATGCCCGTTCGAGTTCGCCGCAATCAACCGCCATTTCAAGCGCCTCGGATTCCGGAAATGTCAATCCGAGCTCAAGCTCCTCGAGCACCTACCCCGGTACCTCAAACTCTACAAACCCAAATCCCTTCAACTTCAACTGAAGTTTCTCAAACCCCAATCTCTCAAACGTCCGTCCCAGCGTCTATGATGTCTAACCAAGGCATTCAAGCGCCGGCTCAAGCTCCTCAAATAAATGACCGAGCTACTCAAATGCCTTCCCCTGTACCTATAATTCATCAGATGCCTTTTCAGAACCCCCAAACTTTTGTTCAAGCTCCTCGAGCATATTCTCAGCGCCCTCAAACGCACATCAGACCACCGCAAATGCCATTCCAGTTTCCTCAAACTTCCGTCCAGGGCAATCAAATGTCCTTTCCATATCCCCATATGCCTACCCAAGGTCCTCGAATGCCTTTTCCGGTACCTCATCCTTCTCAAATGCCTAACAATGGTCACCAAGCACCCATGAGATTCCATCAGATGCCTATCCGAGCTCCTAGGATGCCTATGCAAGGCCCTCAAAGATTCAACCAAGCTCCACAGATGCCTAACCAATTCCATCAAAACCCCATTCCATTTTCTCAGGCGCCTCGAATGCCTTTTCATGGCCACGATACGTCTCAGATTCGAGGCCCTCGAATGCCTATTCGACCCAATCGAATGCAAATGCCTAACCGAATTCCTGAGATGGGCCCCCGATGTCCTCAAATGACATACGGCTACCCTCAAATGCCTCAGATGATCCCTAATATCCCTCGGATGCCTTTCCAACCTCCACAAGCTTTTCCAGCGCCTCCTATCATGTACCAGGTGCTCTACGATATGCCAGTGCAGTTCCAAGAGTACGTCCAGTTCCCTCCGATTTATTCAGCACCTTATCCTCAAGGATTTCCCAGTTCTGTACGCACGAGTCTAATATCGCAGCACGTCCCGCTAGAAACCGGCGCCACCATGGTTTTGAGTCGCGTTTTGTACGCGCCAGATTTGAATCTTTCGTTTGAGTTCGACAGACGTGAGTTGATAAATATTTGATGCTGCGATTGTATATGTTGTATGTGTTGTATACGAATGGGCGATAATACAAAATAGTAAATTTTACGATTGATAACATAAATCAGGATTTCTGTTTATAAAGTCTAATTGTATTCTCGGTCATCCATATACCATTCAATCGAGTACAATTTGATGTTGTGTGTCTTGAATTATTATAATCTGATTCAGTTACAGCGCGTGTTTAAATTTATACAGCGAGCGAGTTGAAATTTATAAAAATATTGCATCATCTTTGTATTATATTATATTATACATACGTACAGATCTTCGACTCCCTTTAGTTATTTTTTTACTCGTCATCTACATAGACGTATGACACATATGATTGTAGAATCGATTGATATAAGACTAATTTTTCAACCCTATGTTATCGAACGTTATTTCATTCATGTTTCGCGATCTTACACAATGAAAAATTTCTGCCATATGGAAGCTCGTAAAACGCGTCACGGCTAATTTGATAAGTCAAATTATCGTAAGTTGAACGAACGACTTTGAATTATTGTTTAGTAAATTTCGTGATAATTTTTAAAATCCGTCATTGTTCTCAAAGTAGGCGTATCTTAATAACAGCAATATTCTGCGCATCAAAAAATAGATTGGGCTATCTTTAAGTGCGTCACCTGGATATTTATTTCTAGTTAATGTAATTAACGCATTGAATATCGTATACACAGATTGAGTCATTAAATATTCATACAATAACAACAAAAATATGTTAAGCTGAATATTTACTGTCCGCATTTATTGCGAACGATGTCAATAATATCATAACAACTAATACAGCTAAAAATCGATATCCGCTACTCCATATACTTTGTGATTCCAGGTAATAAACACGTCTCGAATTCCTTTGTTAAGACAACTAGCTACCATATGTCGGCCTATCTACGCATATTCATCAATATCTAACTTATCTTAAAAGTTTTCTCGATATTTAGCCTTGTATGGATGTCAGTAGCTCACAACCTTTTTAAAATACATTTTATTATTATTATTATTTTTATTATAAATTTAATTTAAAATTTGACTAATAAAAACGTTTTTGTCACAATTATCACAAATGAGTCGCGGATAATAAAAATATAATTATTTATTTTATTGATATGCGATTATTAATTTTACAATTGAGAATACAAAAAATCATTAAAAAAATTCGTTTTAATATGTTAACTAACTAATAAAAAATTTGACCGGGAAAAGACACAATAATGATATACAATAGATTTCTGTTTATATATAAAATAAAAATTGTACTATTTATTTATTTTTAACTTTTTTAAGCAGAGCTATAATTTTTTATTTTTTTATATGCTAATTAAAAAAATGTATTATTTTAATTATATTTTTAAACGTGTTTTGTCTCCTTTTTAGCGAATATATTTTTTTTATTTTTTTGAATAGTCGCCATTTTCAAACACTAATAAACTACTAATACAATTATAAAAAAATGCGGTATTATTAAAAAAAAACTGGCCCCCAGTGACATCTATTGATTGTAAATTATATTACACATATTAATTTATAATTATTAATATATGCGTCACCGATTCCCAGACTTTCAGTCTGGAGGTTAATACTTATTTATTTGTATTCATTATATCTGATTCAGTTGGTACAGATTTGTCCCGTTATAACGCATTGGGCTTATGCCTGCCAGATATGCCTAAAAGATATTTAGGATATCTATTTTTACAATAATTATCATTATGATATCATCAATTATTTTAATTTTTTTTTAAGTGGCTTTAAGATATTTTTTAACGGAGTTATAGCTGCCATTTTGCAACAAAATAAGGCTGGCTAACAAACTTATCTGAGATTTGTAGAAAAAAATCATATCGATATGATAAAAACCAGGACAAAAGATTTACATAAAAGTTATAATAATTGAAAATAAAAATTGTCCTATTTAACGCAAATAAGTCGCGGTATTCAATGTGTTAAAAGTCATGGTAATACTTTTTCATATATAATATTTTAATTTTATGCCTAATAACTATATGACTATACATTATTATCCTAAATATTATATTTACACATACTTTATGAAAGAAATATGGATTTTGACTTATGACTAATCATGAATAAAACTCTTTTCATGATTTTTATTCAAGCTGCTTTCATTTTATTAAATATATAAATACGCACATATGTATATACATATATTAAGATTATGTGCATTCAATAAAAACAAATACAGGAAAAATCAGCAATATCCAACTTTTTGCGTGGTGTTTTTTTCAGACAGCTGCCGCGTCCATTGCAATGGTGCATTGATTACTGAAATTAAAACGTATGTATTGATATAGTGCTAAATGCTACATATTTAATAAAAAAATATAGTATAATTTTATTTGGGTTGAGCTATTTTGAATGCGCCTTTTTAATATTCATAACTATAATAGACATCGGATACGATAATGCAATTAAAAAAAATGTATATAAGCCATAAATCTATTTTTCACGATGCTTTTTTCAGACGTCAGCTATTTGCATTGCAATGATGATTTGAATTTTATAAATTTAATAAATAGCTATATAGATATGTACATAGACCTTAATTATAAACATTATATAATTTATTATATTTTATTTTATTTAGATTAAGCTGATTTTAAATGCGCTACCTTAATATTAATACTAGGTTTATTAGATCATAGCATGAGAAGTATATACAAGTTTTCCGAATCGTGGTTTAATTCGGCTGGTTAGAAAATTCCAGACAAATTGAAAATCCTAAACAAGATTACTAGACGAAAAAGCTAAAATCTTCTACTACGTAAATGCCATAAACCAAATGGTATTTTTTAAAACAACCATCTGCAATTATGCTATGGTGCTATGACGTATTTATAGAAGTGATTTTGTTTTTTCTAATGTAACATTATCTGTTAACGAGATATTAACATTTAAAGTAATATGTTTTTTTACATGGAAAAACAAACTCCAATGAGTATAATCCTTTGAATTACATTCCATTTCTCTCGCTCGCGTGTTAAGTGGCGTGAGTGAGAAGAAGTGGGCGTGCGGAGCAGATGTAACGCACTCCCTTATCTCTCACTCACTCTCGTCATTTGATACGCGATCGAGCGAAAGGTAGTGTATCTCACTGTACGCGCCTGGTATTTATTATTATTTTCAACTACATCTTGTTACGATAAAACCGTTACAGAATCCAAAGGATGCAAAGTCTTTTAACAAATAAAACATATCATAACTATAAAAAAATAATTTTACAAATTAAATATTTGGAAATTAAACCTAGTTTTTACCATTGATTAATTTGGTTATGTGTTATATTTAGTTTAAAAACACATATTTCTTCGTATCGAATATCATAATAAAAAAAGTAATTTCATAATAAATCACTGAATATTGTGAGTCATTATTTTTGTTAATGTCAGGTAAAAATAAAAGGAAAGATCAAGATAAAATGTGTTTTTATTACTTTTATATAAAAATTGACATCCTTTGTATTTTTGCTTTTAGCTTTAGTGTACCTATTTATGCAAACATATTTAACTTTTTATCATTACTCATGATTCACATTCAAGAGCTGCAGACGTCCGTTTACATTAAGCACACTTTACATACGACACGTGTACGATATATTTTACGCACATACATATATGTACATACTAAAGAACTCCTTGTCCATTGTTTGATAACAACAAGGTAATACTTCCGCGTCTGATAATTATTATTGTTTTTTTTCTACTTTTTATGTCAAGCAGTTCTTTAGTCATTTGAAAATGTTGTTATTATTTCAAATGCGCACTAAAGTAAACTTTTTATACCAACAGTATATTTGCTCTCTAAATATAATAACTTGACGGCAGTGACGTTCGTTTTGGCACGTATTTGCATGATAGACTAAACATGCTAAATGATGAAATAATGTTTTTATTTCACATATGAAGTTCTTTATTGCTAAGTCTTATTATTTAAACAAAATCTGATAATAAATAATTAGATTTTTTTTGTAATTATTTCGTCATCATATAGCAAATAAACACTCACCAAAACTCTTTTATTAATAAGTACAATTCTTTTTGGGTTAAATTAGTCATAAATTGGGCCATAACGGTCATGTGTTACACTGCAAGGCCACATCGAAAGCGTTGCATGTCATAATTTATAAGTGTCTTTTCGAAAGAAGATGCTTTCACACGTATCGAAATTTTAACGCACCTACATCATTTTCAGTTCCCTAAACCTAATATCTATTATGTATTATGTTTTTTGACCTGATTAATAAAAACATTATCAATAGGCACGTGACTTTTTCAAGCAGTTTCTTGAAACAATTGACAGCAGTTAACCTGATTAAGTCTTTTGCGTCATTTTTCATTGCCATATACACAAGTGGTTATTGTTCGTAAATATTTTGTTATTCTTTTCCGTTTACGTCATTTTGCCAAAAAATATATTGAATTGGTACATAGTACCATAACAACATATAAAGTATTTTAAATATATTAAAAATATTATTTAAAATAACTCCAATGTGTTACATCGAATGAAGAATTTACATACCATTGGTATAAGTCAGCGTTACCTGAAAGACCTGATTTCGAATCCTTACTGTTTTTAATTTTTATGATAGCTGATAGGTTATAATTATTGATTATTATATAATTAAATTCCGATCGATAATAACAGATAAGGTTTTCCTATATTTTTCTAATCTTAATAATTAAAATAAAAAAAAATTCGATCGTATGTAGGGCCATCTACTGATTGTAATATGTAACATTAATTTATAATTAATAAAATATGTCACTGATTTACAGATTTTAATTTCAGTCTGCTGTCTTAATAATTAATTAGTTGTTGTTTATTGCGTTTATAAATAATACGTTAATTATAAATAAAAAGTTATAAATAAGTATTAGTCGTCCAATTTTAATTTTAAATTGAATAATAAATAATTTTATTATTGTAGATATTACGTAATAATCAGCAAATTTAAGGAAAAATAATAATATATTGTAATTTTAAAAATATATTTGTATATTTAAGATCGGAATAGCGTTGTACGTACGATCTAGACTGGGTTCGAGCCACGGCAGCAGACTCCAATTTGTATTTAAAAAAATGCACTATTAATAAAAACCGGCTCTAACTGCAAAGTGACATCTATTGATTATAAAAATTAAAATATATAAAATAATTAATAATTATTTATAAAATATATTATAATTATGAATAATAATTTATGGCACTGATTCTCAAACTGAAAAGTCTTGTCGTTAATACTTACCTGTAGGTATTTGTTATGTTTGATTGACTTATCCAGTTGGTGTAAATTCACCCTGTTGTAACGCATTGGGCTTATGAATGTCAGGTTATAATGAAAGAGTAATAAATAAATAATTTAATTTAAAAATTTCCGTTTTTAATATTGAATTTATAATTTATTCTTTTATAACTACTTAAAAGCTTATAATTAAAATAAATTACAAAAATAAATTGTTAGATCATTAATTATTTAAGTTATTCTCCAATGCGTCACGGTGGTCAAAAATAATACATAGTATATACCAATTTAAATTAATAGAATATCAAATATTAAAATTAATTGATTCAAACCGGACCAGCTCCTCAAAGTTAAAATTAAATAGATCAATTTGCAGCGCAGCCTTATAAAGAGCTTCCTGTCTCTAATGGTCGTTAAAAGAGGACGCGATCGTGACTCTCCAAGACTTTCAGGAACCAAATACTGGAATTCTTTGAGATAAGTTAGATTGTCAACAATACTTTCTGTAGTTTGAAAAAGTGCTTCGCGAAATACAATTTTTTGCGAGAGCTCAGTGAATCGTATCCCAACGCTCATAAATATAAGAAAGACGCTGGGATCAAGAACGGATAATAACCAAAAATCTCCAGAACCTTTTATAATATTTTTCGATTAGGATAAAGTTTTCGAATACTCTGATATTCTAAACTATTTGTAGATCCTGATTCAAGAATGCTGCAAACTTAAGTGTCTTGAAAGATTTTCCTAGACGTCGTTAAAGTGTAGAGAGAAATCTTAAGTGGAAGTTTTTCGAGTCATAACGTTTTTACCGATATCGATAAAATAATTTGATTCTGAATGAGATCTAGAAAATGACATAATAAGATTTTTACGATACTCCCAAAAGTCCATTACTCTGTAGAGAGAAAGAGTTTGCAACGGATAAGGTTCATCTAAGCAATTTTAAATCATCGGCATACAAAATAAATCAGTATTTTTTTGTATTTATATCATTTATAGGCAGATGTTAGACCCTCGAGGAACTTCCGAAACATTAAAATATTATTTTGACAATAGGCTATCATGGGTTTCGAACTGTCTAAATAACTCAAATAATCGAGTTATATCATCTGAGCAACTGAGGTCCAATTATATCTCTGGCAGCAGAATATTGTTTAAATATGATAAAGCATGATTCGGAGCCCGGCATATTCTGATTATGAATAGAAACCTTGTGGATGACACAATAATGGCCGCGAATTTAATACTATTATAGATATGTCAATAATCACAGTGATATATGTTTATTATACATCAAATCAAACAAAGAATAGAAGATAACTAATCCACTTGTAAATTTGCATTGTTAACGTTTATCGCACACGGGAACTAAATTATATCTTAATACATAAACCTTCGTTAGATATGTTTATTGATAAGAGTTATTTTTAAGTAATTTTATATTACATTGATAGTTTAATTTTAACTTACTATTTATATAAATAAGCACAGTTTACCGATTTAATAGGTAGCGCATTCAAAAGTAGCCCGTTTAATATTTTTAATAAAATATAAAAAAATACAAATAAGATTTGAGTTTATTTTTTACATTAAACTAAAAATCTACGTAAAATGGGTAAATAAGAAACATTTCTCAGTTATTTATTTGTATTGATACAACTATTATATGTAATAAATTACAAGTATAATGTCATTTCTTAACTATATATTATATTTATATGAATAATACAATATGTTTAGGCAATAAAATAAAATTTGAAACAATTGTCTTTATAATAAAATAAAATTTATAATAAGTAGTTGAATGCTCAAATAATATCTATACTGTATTAATTAACCCTTTTCTAGAATTATGCTAATATTATATTTTTAGGTAGACTAACTAAGAAATACTATTTTATGATAGTATCAGGTAGCAGTAAAATTTCATCGACAGGTTGAAAAAAAAAACTATAGAAAGGATTGTTTAGATTTTGTACTTAAATTCTTGCAATTTCAATAACACTTACCTGAAAGTTTTACCTGAGCGTTGCCTAAATTAGTATAGCCTTTTAAAAGTAAATATGCGCGAAGAAAAATGAATTTAGAATTTCACGTGATTTTTCTCGCTGTACCCAGGCCCGTATTTGGTAGAATCACGAACTTTTTTTATTAAAAAATATGCAATATACATAGTATAACAATATTCTTAGCAATATCGATCTTACAATAATATGATTTTAATATGAGAATTTTAGATGCACGTTATTTTTAAATGTAAAGAACGGACTTAAAATGTAGATACCTAAAAGCTTTTCAGGCGTTTTAAACTATCAGTACTGTTAAATAAATGCGATAAAGTTATTCTTTTCAAAAAGAGACGTAAAAATAATTAATAAATAAATAAAATTGAAGACTTTGTTTTATATATATATTGACAACTTTAATAGTATCGCTTTAATTTTATGTTGATAGAATTAAATATTTAGATATTATATACCTAAATATTTATTTATTTATTATTACCATACAAATACTATTTTTCCCTAAAAAAAAGTGTATTTTTTCCTTAAAAAAGGTGTTTTAAATGTGTAGTATCTACCAAGAATAAGAATAAAAATAAAACGTAACACTGATTAGTATAAATTATATTAAAAATATTACCTAATTCTTTCACATATTCGTCAAACAGCCGAACAACATTTATTATCCCCACATATTCAAATGTAAAAACATATTTATCGTAGGTACATTATATAATACATTACATAAGGACGGAATAGCGTAGTCCATAACGTTTCAGACTAAAAACTATAAGGTGGCGGGTTCGAGCGCCGGCAGCGGCACACGAATTTTTAAAAAAAATGCGCTTTTATTAAAAAATCCAGCCCCAGCTGCAGTGACATCTCTTGGTTACAAATTATATTACACATAATAATTTATAAATATTAATATAGATGTCACCGTTTCCCAGTCTTTTAGTCTGGTGGTTAATACTTACTTGTAGGTATTCGTTATATCTAAACGGATTTACCCCGTTGTATCGCATTGGGCTTACGCCATCGCAAAATCAAACTTCAAATTAAATTGCCCTTAAATCTATAAATATCTGTGCTGTGTTCCTCAGAAAGCCTGACCCATTACAGTGAATAAGTGTCACCATGCATGGTGACACTTATTCACTGTAAGGTGCAATTAAAATTTATAATTAATAAAATAGATGTCACTAATTTACAGATTTTATTCAGTTTGATGTTTAGTAGCTATTGATTATGTTAGCCCAGTTAGTAATAAATAAATATATGTATTTTTATGAACATTAATAGGGAGACTTTCTGACTACGCCAGTATTTCATTAAAACTGTTTAATGTGTTTTCATATGTGGGCTTGAAATTGCGCACGTGTTTTTATTTCGAAAATGTTTTCAAGAGGAGAGTGTTACAGACTTAATCTTTTTACTATATAGTTTGCCAGTAAAAATATGATAAGAATTTTAGAGGTAATTTATTTCATGCACTACAATAAAATATTATTATATATTTTAATCGTAGAATTTCTTCAAATGCCTTACGTACCATTCAATTTCTGTCTTTACAGATAGCATTAGCTGCAGTTTTAAGATTTTTTAAAATTGTAAAATCTGTATATCAAAAATGAAAATTCTTCAAATCAATCAACTTCATAATATTTTAACGCGAATGTATGAATTTTTCTTCATTATGAATCTTAACACATAACGGTCCACTGTTTTCGCAAAATTTTAAATGGACACATTTCTATGTTTTGTAAAAACGTGAAATTGTAGTATGTATACATGGCCATTTCTAATTTTTTTTTATTACGTTAGCATGATATTTTTATAAGCTTCAATTACATTATTTTTAACCTTCGAAAATGCGTGAACGGACTGACCACAAATATTTTGCTAACGGACCGTATTGTGCTAAGATACATTGTACAAAATCTCGGCCATTGAATATCAATTTATGAAAATATATATTTAAAAGTAAATATAAATATATTAGTATAAGTCGTTGCAGTTTAAGTATACATTCAGGCAGTTTTAGGGAAGAATTCATGCAGAAGAATAGAAATTACTATTTAAATTCACGCGAATTTTATTAATAAAAATATGCATATTTTATTAATAACTGACGATAAAAATCCCGACTATTATGCAACATTGATATATTTTTACTCCACGGCTCGGTGTAAATATGTTTAACTAGAAAATATCAATTTATGAAGTAAATTATTGAATATATAATACATATAAGAAAAAAAGTTTCTTTAAATAATAAGTTATATTTTTACCATCTTTGTGTGAATTATGTTAAGAATTTTTCTGACTGAATTAACTTGCAGAGAATGCACATTTTTAAGGATAATTGTGAGTAGAAAAGCAATGACTGTAATGTAAATCTGGAATTTATCTGAACCGAAAAGTGTGTTTTTTTATGAATTAAAAATATCCCAGTTCGGTCCCGTCCTAGCAAATGAAGAGACACGTCACCTTTCAGTCATGACCGGCGGCGGTGGGGGTAACTACCGTTGCAGACAGAATATACGGCGTCTCGAGTACGCGCGGTTCGTTCTGGCTACCCAGTCGCAGTCGCTGTTGCACCGCGGCGCGCACTACTCGCTCGGTATAATGTTAGCTCCGAAAGCTACCGAAGAAAGCGCAACCCCCGCCGTCGGTCATTTATCGCGCCGATATCGCACGTTACACCCCGCCGCCGAAATCAATTTACATTGAATTGAAAACAGTTTCCGATTATAAAAAGTGTATCGAGCGTGTGTGGGGCCGCGCGAAAAAGCCCCCGCGTGACTCAGTCGAGGGCGCAGTGTTCGCAAAGTTTGCACGTGTGTGTGTTCAATATTCAAAAATGGATCTTAAATCGCTCGCCTTCTGGCGCGAAGGCGGATTAACATACGTCGATCTCGTGTTCTGGACGGGGCTCCTACTCTACGTCTTCGTATACAGGCGCTACGCGGATAGAATCATCCCTTCTTTGACTAATAAAAGTAAGAGATAGTGATGTGCTCGAGCTTTGGAGCTGCGCGAAATTTCGGTTACAATCAGACGGGACCACGTGGTGCGCGAGGTGCATCGACACGCACCTGTCAGCCAGGTGCGATTCCGTTGTTTTTCTATTCAAATCCGGGCTATTTATGTCAGTGTTGCAAGGGTGAAAAATAAATCCACCATCCGAGCCCGTCTTCTCTAGAAGAAGAAGAAGCGAGCCGTTATACGGCTTTTTGACCTACAATCTCGCCGTTCGCCGGTTATGTGCCAATCGTGTGCCATTCGTAGAGGAATCGATGAGTGTGATTTGTATAATCCCAGTGAAATATAGATTTAGTGCCGTCATAACCGTTAAATGTTTTTGAAAAAATGTTCTTCACCTTACTAAATAACAGCTGCTGTAAAAAGCTTTAAAATTTCTCGCTCCACTACTGAATTTGTTTATTCATGTTTGAAAATGACTCAACAGTGCCAGTTTGAGAGCAAACTAGCATTGTTGAGTCATCATTGGCACTGTTTTGTTACATTTGTTACGAAAAAATTCACATATCCGAGATGAGGAAGATGACTAACAAGTCTTTATTAAATCTTTATTAACTGTGATTAGTAATCAGGGTTTTAATCAACACCACACCCGTAAAACCAGACCCTTATACAACACTAATGCGGGACATATTCATTGACTTATAAAAAATAAGATTTTCGTGCAAAAAATCTCACTTCCCGGAAGCTAAAAATTCACATAAAAAGCAATATAATAATGCTATAAAATCACTGCTTGGTCAAATGGATTTTTTCTTAAAGATATAGCACTATTTTTTGTATCCTTCGCATTTTTTTTATACTAAAACAGTATTTGGGGGTATAGTGGTCTTATTTACGAGCCCAGTTTTTCTAGTTACGCCACTGAACTAGTTTACTCGACACCTAAGCTTTATATTCTTAGGTATTACATATTTACATTTACATATCGTTGGCTTATATAATACATTAACGGTAAATAACTTCTTTGCTCTCAGTATTTAGCTAATTATGCTGTGAAATGTCTAATCTCCAATATAGCAAGTAAAGAAATAAAGCATAAACAAGTAAGCTTTGAAAAACAACAAAAAAATTTGATAATCTAATAAATAATGAACTGAAAATAATATTCTAGTGTGCTTAATAACATTTAGTGACACACCTAATTTACGCTGTAGATTTTCACCGAAATTTGATGATATCAAATTTTCGAAGAATCTAGACTATGTATGCGAGAGGTAAAACTGAGGGAATTTGATATGTTAAGTTTGTATTTCCGCGAATTGTTCATTCGAGTAAACAGTATGGTGTCTAAACCTGTTTTAACTGACCTAGGATAATAACTAAGAACGTCTGATATCGTGGATTTCCCCTGTCTAACGTATGTATTTTGGGTTTTTCTTGTTCTTAATGTTTCATTTGTAATTCTTAGTCGTAAATTAGCATAATTCCATCAAACTTGTACTTTCCAGAGTACCATTTTAAAAGTATAATTAATGAGCATATTATATTAATATCGTTTATTTAAATTTATTATTCTCTAACTGCCTCTTTACAATCATTAAAATAGGTTCAATTTTATTACATTAAATTTACTAGTATCTAATGTTTTGCAGTGTCCTAGATCATAAGTACATACATTTTTCTTATGAAGATTTCTTAAAAAATCTTCATATTTAAACGTTATTTATTTTAAATTGTTCTGCGCTGCAGCGGTGTAAACACAATCAACAACTACTACTGATACACCAGATTGAAATTATAGCGTGTAAATTAGACATCTTTTTATTAATTATAGATTATTATTACAACTTAAAATCAATCTATGCAATTCTATGTTGTCTTACTCATATTGTGAGATTATAAAAATCTACGACAACCTAATCTGTGATGGTCCATCGGAATTAAAATTATATAATAATCATTAATTCCGATCTCATAGACATAATAAGGTTTCGACCCTCCCAGTATGAAATGAATATTCCCGTTTTATATATATTTTTATGTATGTAACATAGTAAATTATTTTTGCCTATTTTAATGTATTATATAGTACATATTTAAGTTTTATTAAGGATATTTTGTTAAATTTTTAAACTTTTATTGCTGCAGCCTATTACTGATTCGATCCCAGGTTTTTCAGGTGTTAGTCATTGACTATACCACTCGTCCATCTTGCTAGTTATAGTATATATGTAGGTATTGTAGTAAAAATAAATGTGAATACATTGTTAACACAAAAAGCATCTTCGTTATGAGAAAAATTAGAAAGTGCCGAAAATACGTTATTTTCTTTTATTTTATTTTAAAAGATTTTATGAAAATTAAAAATAATTTTAAAATGATGAATTTACACGAGTATTACATCATCATTTGATGCTACATATCATACGTCATAAATAGTTAACAATTAAATAAAAACTTATTATTCATATATTAATTAATTGCTATCATTGTAACATTGTCTGGTTGAATTTGTTGGTTAGTTTGCATTTATGAACTATCGCGTACACATTCTTACATACCTTATAGAATAAGTAATCCGTTATATTATTATTTATTAATTATTTTATATTAAAAGAGTGAGAGGGTGTAATGTATTTTAAATGATTTATTAATTTGTTTATGTTATAAGAAAATAAGTTTTGTTATTGTTTTTGTATTCGGAACATATTTATTTGTATTTATGTGTGTGCCCCAATCTTGCTGGAAAGACGCGTCATAAATATTTAATGAGTAGGCCACCGATCGCTAAGATGGCTCTGATTTCACTTTTCTCATATGGCAACATCGACCAAAATTTTGACAGGCGCACGTGACACGAGACATAACCTATCGGTGTATTTTGTTTACAATACACCTTTCCTTGTGTATGAGGGCGGTGACACGAATGTCTAGACAGAGCCGGTTCAGCGAATTACGGGACTTTTTTCATCTCTATATACTCAGCGTCGAATTTTTCAATCAGTGGCGTAGCTAGAAAATAATAATAAATATTCAATAAGAGTACGTATTTTTTTCTATATATAAATGATATTCTGTATGAGCTGTAGTAGCTTATTATTAAAACATTTTATATATCTAATATGCTCGCTTTTATAACGATGTACATCCGTGAGATAAGAAAAATCTAGGAAAACGTAATCTTGATAATTGATCAGTGTTTTTAATTTCTAAATTAATGATTATTATGATAATTATATATTAATCATTAATTTAGAAATTAAAAAAACACTGAAGTGTATATGGGATTCGAACCCAGGTCTTTCAGATATTAGTCACCACAGATCTGTCGTGCTAGATTTCTAACGTATTTTATATTTCTAACCTATCAGACGTTTGCTTTCAAAATAAATAGTCGCACAGCTATAACAATTAAAATAAATTGCCGCTGTGCTTACTTACCCTTTCAGAAGAACCACTTTCCGATCTCTGTATGTAAATATAACAAGAGTAGCCATTTCGAACTAATCGCAGGTTTATTTCTATAAAAATTAACACCGCTATGGACAAAAGAACAGGGTGTTTTTTAAGTGACTATATATTACGTTGATTTTTTATTATTTTCTCAGTATGTTCACCTTATTTATAGTTCTCTTTCAGATGCACATCAATGACGATGAATGTGCGTGTACGATTTTTTGTAATAATGTGCAAGATAAAAGGTATGAATTAGAATATAAAAAAAGTTTTGGATAAATTTTCATAAAGCATAATTCGTGAACTTGCTCGTGTATTTCGCGAAACATTAGATGCATTGATAGTGACCACTTAGTGGATATATACTTTTTATATTTGAAATGTATTTTTTTATAATTCCTATTATTTTACAAAGCTTAGAATTGTATTTTTCGATGCAGTTTTTGGAATTGTCTGCTCCATATAATATATAGATTCTTCTGGTTCGTGCAGTTAGTTATTTTAAGATTATTTAAAAAAATCTATATTGTTTGAAAAAACGTCAAAATAAAATATTTGGCCACACAAAGAGAAATGTGTATTTTTTTCTTAAAAATCTATCGCTATTAGTAAAAAAGGTCGCGCAGCGAAAAAAAAATTTAATGATGCATTTTAGCTACTATTTTGGGATAAGATTAGAGTGTATTTTACCAGAAGTTAGTCATTTATTCATATTGGCATCTGGACTTTTTAACAGATGTTATACAATGTCGCCAAAATATTTCTCATTCAAAACAACAACGAAAAACTACTAGTGTTGATGTTAATGACATCTAAATTTACAAATAGTATACAATATATATATAAATAATGAAATATTTGGTAATGGTTCGCTTTGCTTTGCTATACACAAATCTTGTTGAGTGCCAAATATATCTAACTGCCTTGATAATGACTCATCTATTTTCATGTCATTTTTAACTGCCAAGCTTGGTGTAAATACACACTGGGCTTGCTTATGCATGAGTTTTGTAGAAATTTATTAGTTGTAGTGTTTTTTTGTTAATTTTATTAAATTGTTATTTTTTATTGTTGTAGATGACTCGACGCCTCTGTCGCCGGTAATAGAGCAGGAGTCCGAGTCTGCATCTCCATCGAATGCGAAGCCGAGCAGGAATAAGAAGCAGTGGAAACCGACGAAGACCAACTACAGCCATCCGTACCTTGCCGCCAACCTGATGGGTCATACTGGCAAGATTATGAGCATGGATTGCTCCAACGACGGGAAATACATGGTGGCCTGCGCTGAAGGTACATGTCTTTAAAATATTTCGATGCTGAGACGTTAAGAGACAAATACAGCTATAAACCCTTAAATAAATTGAGACCATGAAATATTAAGTCAATATAAACTTGAAAATTGGTTTAGCTGACTTTGCCTCTTGACTAACCAAATGTTTTTAACGTGAAAATTTAAGATCCAAAGCAAGAATAAAAATAACATAATTGACAACAATAGTATTTTGATCAGTTTAATTACATATTTATTTACAAAACTATTTTTGTTGAAACATTTTTAAAAGGTTTGTCATGTTTATAAGTTTACAGAGTAGATATCTCTTAGACACATAATATATTTTTTGATTAACTATATAATTTCTTATTTACTAAACTATTTTTGGTAAGGATTGTGATTGAAACATTAAATTAGTCCACAGATAAATTTTTTTAGATACGTAATATTTTTTCCATCAAAATAAGTACTGACATGTCATAACAATATACCACAGATAAAAATTACCAAAAATTATACATATGTATGTGACATCCATTTATAAATATTGGACAAGTTAATAGTGTATGGTTTCTTTAATATACATTTTTAAGACTGTTAGTTCAATATTTTAATATCCTTGAAAAGTCATACCACACTCTGATAAGTAAAACCACCAGAAAAGTCCAGTCCAGATAGTTTCATTCTCAGATCAATAAATTATAAGTTTTTGTTAAATTAAATACATATGACGTAACATACAAAAAAAATTGTAAAAAATATTAATATTTAATGACTTATAGTATAAATGGTTTTTATTATTACTCAGTTTTTATTTTTTTATAAAATTTCCTACACTTTTTTAAAAATCTATTTATAAGTAATGTTTGATTTGAATAAATGCATTTTTACTTAGATACCTGAAACTGATTTATTTTAATGACAAACTGATTCCAATTTTCTGGTTAAAGTTCACAATATTTTAATGTAGGTTATTAGATAAAAAAATTCAATTTTTTTTATAATAACCTAAAATAAAAAAAAACAATTTTTTTATTTTAACCCAAGAAAATATTAACCACAAGTTGTATTGCTTGTATCAAAAAAAAATCATCCACAATCCTCCATCTTTATAATTTTAAGAATTTTTTAAATTACACATGATTACAAATATATTTTTGATTTAAATTATTATGTTCTTGCTATGGAGTCTTGTATTGTATTATTTTGTTTGTAAAATTTTGCTTCTGTCCGCAAATAAGTTATTACTGAATTTTACTGCATTATAGAATTTGCAAAGTGGCAACATTTTACAAAAGTTTTGTTTTTTTTTAAGTCGCTTTAAGTATTTGTTTAAACATATATGCACACATAATTAGGTAGTTATTTAATCGCTATACATCGTATTTTGATACGCCTATATTGTAACTAACAATCGATTGAATCGATGCAATTTGATCGATAAGAGGAATATTGAACATTTGTTTACATTTACACCGAAACTGCATGGTTATAAATGATTCATTGAAATCCGCTTAGCTTATAAATTATATTATATAATAATGCATGCCTCTTTTAGATTAACAATATTATAATATATGAATATGTAGATCGCATGTTAATAACTCTCTATCTTATTGTTTTAATACGTGATAGGATATGGTTTACGTATCTTATTAAAATATCATGTTTCCATTACTTTACCAGTTGTTCGGATGATTCAACCGCATGTTTCCTTTTTTGAGTCACACACTGATAACGCGATTGCTCATTCATAAATATAAAATAACGGAAGACATCAAGTTACGACTTAGATAAAACTTGTCTTTCTATACGTACCAGTATTATAAAATAACACGAATGCTCATCTTCAGTCGGAGAAACAGTTAAGTGCCTCTGAACGTACAGTTACCTTAACGCGTGTCTTGGTCGTTAACTTATTAACTTATTATATGACATGATGTACGATATATTCATTGTTTATATGACGCGTGTCTTTAAAACAACTAAATATACCTGCTACGGATTGTTCTTGTCGAGTGAAAGCAGTGATACCAGTTCTCTATGGTAAACGTGTGTACGCTCGATTGCTTCTCGATTGGCGTACACGACAAGGTGCTATTATTTATTTTAATTATATCGATGTTTCGCGATGGACTTGGATAGAAGAATATTCGCTTTGCTCGTGAACACGGACGATGTCGAAAGGCTTTCACGTCGAGTATCTTCAAGAAAAAAAAATGAAAACTTGCACGAAAAGACGTGATCTTGTACGTTTAGAACTCAGTTCGCAGTGTAAGTTGTTTATCTGGAGTGTAGTAGGTAGCAATTCATCAATAAATAAGCCAATATATAATCTATGGTATTACGGGTAAATTATCTAGCTTAATAAATGTAAAATTTACAAGAAAGATAAAAATTGTGTGACTTATTTTAATTTAGTGAAATAGTAATCAAGATTTTTTAAATTTATCTGGTTATTTTTTATCTCTTGTAATTTGCAAGGATAACATTTAGTTCACCAGTTTAACCAAAAATAATATTTTATTTAAGTCAGCGAAAAAATAGTGGAGCTATTTTTTGTATGTTTTGTGTTGTTTCATAATGGAGATTAAGGCCCAAGGGGTGTGACTTTGCAGCCCGTAATACGCCGGAATCTTGTAACGAATTTTATTGTATAATATTTCATATATATTGCAACAAACTATTGTGGGCGAGTAGTTTTTCTCCGAGTGCTGGTGAAGAAGCTGGCGGAGGGATGATGTCCAGTGGATGGTCTTCTGAGATATCGTAGTCAATGTGACTCGTTCCTCTTGCCGTCCACCGATATCGATGTTCGTTCCTCTGGCTCTTTTTGGCCATCTCTGACAGTCTGCTTTCGTAAAGCTTTCTGACGAATCAACGTCATGCAGCGACCATTCAGCCATTTGTTCCACTTGTTTATTCGACCAACAAAATATGCCCAAGTCCCTAGAAAGTGATATTTGCTTGATGTACATATTGGCCGAATTGTGCAACGGGTTAAATGTTACTAAACGGTGCTTTTTTGCTGTCGATGGTGTATACGCAGCAAAACATATTTTTTTCTGCATCGGAGAGTAATTACAACGTGTTTACTTGTTTGTTGCCCGTTTTACCTGGTCATAACGAGGGCTATTGTAGTGGTACGTTCAGTTACACTCTTTTGTCGCGTTCATCCTTATTATTGTCGTGGATGATTAAGTGCGCGAGTTTAAAGAAGAACTCCTACAGAGTTGTCAAATTTTCTTGTTGTTTTTTATAATTGTTGCCATTTTAAAGATGTGAAATTTTAACATTGGGGCAAAGTGATTTTAATCTAAATGTTGATTGTACACAATGATGATATTCTTTTAGTAATCTTAATGTTAAAAAAGGCTTTACGGCATAGATCGGCAGCAGCTTTATGGTTTTTGATTTAAAAAAGTAGTAGAGTTTTTGAATATTTTTTTACTTGAAATAAAAGGTTCTTTTATAGATATATACGTAATATTTTATTTATAGAAATTTTTGTCCTGGTCCATGTGTCCTGGTTGTTTATTTTTAAGCGGTTACTTTCTCGATATTTTCCGTTTATCGATAGTCGGTTGCTCAATTTGGTTCGAGTTCGTACGAACTCAATAAGTCCAAGTTGGATAAGTTTTTGATGATATTGTCAAGGGAGAGTTTCAAATGAAAGTTGTTTTATGATCTAGGCGCTGTATATCCGATTTTATACGCGGTTTAGTGCTCGCCCAGTTTACATCGATATAGGTGTGTAATTGGCTTTACCAGTTTTCACAGTCGACTTTTATATTGTGTCTGGAATGACCGATAAACATTTTAAGCGGAATCTGGCAATTTCGTGACCTGTTGTTTTGAATTCTAAAGAGCGTTCATTGTTATATGATATTAAGACTTCCAGAAAGTCTGGAATGGTTATAGGGATGCTTTTATTTTAATACGTCTATTGTCACGTGCGGTCTGCATAATTTTTCATAGCATGAAAAATGGATAGATTAAAAACCGCTATGTTCAATCGACGGTCGTCAGTGGTGACGTAGTTACAAATTTTACAGCGCAGCGTGAACTTTTTCAGTATTTTGCAATTTTATTCAAGTACGAATGTGAATCGTTTATAAATCTAAAATTAATAAAAAATCAATCAATAAAAAAAAATTAAAATTAATATCTGATTAGAAAGTTCTGCAATTCCATATGAAAAATATTAATAATATCTTTATCTGCGTTTTTTTTTGTTTAAGAGATTTTGTAACAGTTAAATCAGAGTTAAATGACATTGCAGTAGCGTGTTCTGTGGCAAAAAGCTGGAGTTCAGCACGAGTTGCCCCACAGTACATTTTAGAAATGTTTAATTACATATTATATTTATACGGGAACCTGCCTGAATCATATCCGTGTGTTACTAAGATAAACTTATTGAAATACTGAGATAGAAAATATCCATATTTTTTTAGTACATATGTCTTTTGCAACCTTTCTGATTATAAGGATTTTTGTCTTCTTCTGATATTTCATATTATCGAACTATATTTGAATATATTAGTGTGTCGTACCAAACCGTCTCTTAAAAATATTATTATTATATAAAACAATTTAATAAAATATTCCTTTTTAAAATTAAACATTTTTATTTAAAAAAAATCAGTTTCTATAAGTTATATTTAACTTTTTCTACTTTCTCGTCTTTTTTATTATATAGCTTAATTCTTGATTGCTTTCCATCGAATGCGGCCTTGTCTCACTTTTTTTAATGATGAGCTCGATCATAGCTAATTATAGGAGTTCATTGGTAAATAAAATACAGCATTGTATAATATCTGTCATTCTGACTTGCGTTGGTATACAAAATATTGCGCTAGAGCCGGTGCGCTATTCATTTTACATCCGAAGATTTATCAATGCGTACTTTCGGTGTATTTTCTTTGTGAATCAGCTCATTTTGTGTGTCAGGTGTGCAAATAAATGTGGTTGTTATTGTATCGGCGATGAGACTTCATTTTTTCACTAACAATTTATGTGTACAAAGCTTACTAATTTGTAAATAAACACCAGATGCTAACACCAGCGAAATGTATCATATTATGTGTGCATATTTTGTGTGTCTTATATTATAATTGGGTGACGGTGTGTCTTGGTATTCGAGTCGCAAAGTTAATAGATGTAATTTGTTATTTGAAGACGAACTTCCGCTAGACCCGGGCGAAGGGAGTATCAGCGGTTCGGAAGCCAGCAAGGTCAATCGCAGTCCTTCGGAAAGTCCAGGTGGTAGCGCCCCTGGTAGCCCTACGTCCACAAGGCGCTCTGCAAGACGGCGAAGGAAGCACAGGGCGGCCAAAACTGAGCAGCAGCAACAACAGCAACAGCGTCCCATCATCGATCCTCAGCTGCCTCCTTGTCCCGGACCCCTGTTTAGATACGAGCAGTTGAAATTCAACGAGAACGATCTCTACAGAATGCTCAGTTATTATACGATTACTAGCGATAAGCTAGTAACTTCGGGATATCCTATTGCTTGCAGTACGGATCCGTTCCATGCGATCGTGTATTGTATTGAGTTCGCACCGCAGAAAAAGTTCGACGTGAACGCCCGCGAATTCGTGCCTAAATCCACTGCTTGGTCTCGCGAGGAAGATAGCGGACAGGGGTCCGGTTCTTCCAGTCCTAGATCTCCTGAAAGCGATCCGGATAGTGAAGAAGAGCGTACCAAGAGCGTGGAACGTAAGTGCGCTCGATGCTTGAGAGGATTCTTCTTGACTAGCGATGGAGAATATTTGACGACAGACCGCTGTCGCCACCATTGGGGACGTTTACAACGGGCTGTCAACAATATGAACATACCGCCTACAATATTTTGGAGTTGGGCTTGTTGCGGTGCTGGTTCTAAAGCAGGGGGATGCGATAGAGCTCCGTTACACGTGTGGTCAGGACTCTCGGCCGGTTTCAACGGACCCTTGGACGGTTACGTTCAAACGAAACCGCGCAACCCGAAATCTCCCGCTAGATTAGTATTAGCGCTGGACTGTGAGATGTGCTATACTGCTGCTGGTTTGCAAGTCGCAAGATTGGAGGTGATCAGCGCCGATGGGTGCAGAGTTTACGGCTGCTACGTAACTCCGAGCGATCCAATTATAGATTACAACACTAGGTTCTCGGGCATCTGCGCCCAAGACATGCAGAAGGCTACAAAGTCACTGAAGGACGTTCAAAATGATCTGCTAGAATTGATGGACGCCGAAACGATATTAGTCGGTCACGGATTGGAGAACGATCTTCGCGCGTTGAAGATACTTCACGGAAGGCTAGTCGACACGGCGATTGTCTTCCCCCACGAGCGCGGGTTTCCTTTCAGGAGGTCTCTGAAGTCTCTGGCCGAGATGCATTTACAATGCAACGTTCAGGAGAGCCAGCACTGCCCCCTGGAGGATGCTCGCGTGTCGCTCGATCTCATGCTGTGGCGCATTCAGCACGACTTAATCATGGAATCCGCCTGATTAGGGCGTTTTTTCCAAATGTGATCTACCACGTGAACTTAGTATTAAATTATATCGTTCCTTCAAACTCGTAAAGACTTGTGATCGAACCTAGTTTTAGTTTGTACAAATGAACGAAATCTCAATGGTGGTCCGCGTTCGAGGCGGTACCCGGTGATTGTGAAATTAATTAAGAGAGAGACAAGACTCGTCTTGGATTTGCGGGACTTTATTGCTTATAACGAACGTTGTTCCGAGATTCATGTAATATTTGTGATTTTTTATGTTTAATGTGATCGTAATAATAATAATAATAATAATTCGTCCTACGATTTTTTATAAATGTATGTATGTACTTAGACGTTAAATGATTGATGTTGGATGTTATTATGGATGTTATTTACGTGAATACATGTCCAATTTATGTCGAATTTTTTTTTAATTTCCATGTACCCTTACCTATTAATTAAAAAAAATAAAATTCAAAGATTCACTAAAAAGCACACATTTGAAATATCGCACAAAAATCAATACAAAACTTGCTCATTAGTGAAACTGAGTCAGTTCTTCGATAATAATTCGTTGTCAATTCCTCAAAATAAGTTGAACCATATTTGTAGCATTGATGCTTTCGAGTTTTGAGGCCCAAGTGCCTGCAGCGAGAAATATACGCCAGAAAGCTGGTGACAATTTATTCAGTATTACATATATGTATATACCGAAGCAAACTATTGTGGAACTGTATGTGCTTTTCTCCATGCGCTGGTGGAGAATCTGGCGGAGGGATAATGTCTTCGAGATAGTCCTCTAAGGTTTCTTTGAAGGAGCGTCGTCTCTCTGGTTTTTATCGTCGCCGTTTGTCGTCTGTCAGCTGCTCGTCTTCTTGTCGTCTGCCTCTCTACAGTGTGAGACGTCTCTTGGAGTCAGGCCTTTTGTATCGTAGGTTGGGGAGGTCTCCAGCGAATCACAATCATACAGAGATCATTCAACCAATTGTTGCACTCGTATATTCGACCATCCAAACATGTCCACGCCTTGAAAGAGCGAAATTTGCTAGATAAACACATTTCGAAGGTCAAGTAATGCAAAGGTTGAATATTAACGGTCTTTTTTCTGTCGCCCGATGGCGTATTGTTTTCGCAACCATTATCCACAAAAGCGTATGAATTCTCTGTATTTTCGATTGTAATAATGACGTGTTTTGACACATTGTTTATGAGTTCAATTATGTTCAAAATGATTGTTTTTTCCTTGTGGTAGTCCGTTCAGTGTCAGTCTATTACATATTTTTTGCGGGTTAGCCATTGCTTATATTGTGCAATTGTCAAGTTACAATCTTGTAATTATCGTTTGGTTATCCTTAATATTAACTGCACGAGTGTATGAACACTCCCATAGGGTTTACCAAAACTATGAAATAAGATTTAAAATCAGTGCCGTAGCTAGAGTACTAAAAACGTTATTGACATAAATTTTTCGGCAAAAAAAATTGAATATTTGGATAAAGACTTTCAACATTAAATAAAATACAATATTTTAATAAGGGCAAATCATAGATGAAATTTTTTAAAAGCTTTGAATCGAATTATATCAAATATAGTTTTAAGAAGTTATTTTAAGAATTCAAGATAAATTGCTGCTTCTGTGAAATTCATAGTAGAATCTTGCAATCGCTTTTAATTATTTTTTTTAAATGACGACTCAGAAATTGATCAAAACAATGAAATTGAAAATGTTTTATAGTAAATGTGTTGCATCGCTTCTAGTTACAAACGTCATATCTGGATATTTTGACAAATTTTCTAAAAGTTCGATTAACGTGTCCAGTTCTCGATAAATAGCTGTGATAGCTTCTGTTCTTATTCTCCAGCATGTTCCTAATCGCGTTTTAAGGTCAGTGGCTGAGCTTTTTTAAAATATTTTTAATAAATAGTAGAACGAGAAAAAACGCATACAAGATTTTTTCCGAAAAAATTGACCATCACTGTATCTTGCTAAGTCTGTTTCACCCAAATTTAAACTATGAAAATGTCAATATTTTTTCGTGGGTATTCTTAAAAAAACAAATTCTAATATGAACTTACTAAAAACATATAGCGACAGTATTCATTTTTAAATTGTAAATATGTGTTTTCTGAAGTATACGTTATTTTTCTGAAATGTTTCTGCGCCGGAACGGTTGATATTCAAGCATTTTGCTGTTATTTGTATCAATAAAATTTATGTAAAACAATTATTTTTTTATGATCACTTTTAAATAACTGTATGTAATAAGTAAAGGTACAAGGTTAGTAAACGTAGAGATTTTTTACTCGCTTTACAATAGAGTCGTTTTCATTAGGATGAACGTTATGATAATTTAATAACGGTATAGATACGTAACGTCTCAGACTAGTAACTCTGAGGTTGCAGGTTCGAGTCCCGGCAGCGGCACTCGAATTTCTATTTATAAAAATGCGATATTATTAAAAAAAATCGGCCACAGCTGCAGTGACATCTATTGATTATAAACTGTAATTAATAATATAAATGTCACCGATTCCCAGACTTTCAGTCTGATGGTTAATACTTACTTATAAATATTCATTCTGTCTGATTGATTTACTCAGTTGGTACAGAGTTGCCCGTTGTAACGCGTTGGGCTTACGCCTGTCAGGTTACAACGGAAGATTTAATAAAAATAAATAAATGAAACGTATGTTTGAAATGAGCCAGGAATCAGGATCGTTCAGTGTGTAAAAAAAAACTCATCGCCAATTACAATAGTGCTTATGGCAAAGATATAAATAGTCAAAACGTGGAAAAAGGTGTCGTGAATTAAATATAAGTCAAACTCAAAATAAAATATTTTCCGTACCTTGTAACTTCACTTTACAAATATCCTTTGTAAAATACGACCTCGACGTTGCCAGATGACAATGCTGAAAAATGTCGCAACGGCTATAATTGTGATTGTATATAATACACACTGATTATAATTTCATTAGGGATCTCAAGTATCAATTTTTGCGTTGGTCGTTTTGTAAAATTTACGACCGTCTCTGGCAACTATACGCTTTTGAGTTGCGAAATTAACTAACGAGACCAACGCCGTTACTCCACTTTCGTGCATTGCAAAAATCGTTTGCGCCGCGTTAATCAACGTGTAACGCTCGCAAATATGGATGTTACGATTTTATTAAATTTGACAGTATAATTGTTACGTTGGAGAAATTTAGAGATTTGCGAGGTGATATCCAGCGCAAAAATTCTACTTCCATCAGTCAATCTTATGAGAAATTCCCATGATACGGATAACGATAACCTCTTGGCAACCTGACGATATTCAGTTGCAGTTTTGATTCGATAACTTCATTTCGTCAGGATATTTCGCTTTCTTATGCAAGTTGTATCAATATCTTTAATCTTTTAAAGAGCTCGATTACCATTTACAGATATGTTTTTTGATCTCATCGATCTGAAGCTTTTCAATTAATGCATTGCCGTAAAGTTGTTATGCCCTGCATATAAATAAATATGCTATAAAAATCTTGCATCTTTAAAAGAGCATGTAATGATAAATTAAAAACTTTCATTGTCACTGAAAGCATCTACAAATAACAAGAAAAAATGTTGGCCAATATACACTTAAAACCATCAATATGACCTTCCCAAGAACTAATGTACATATATCTTAAATTATTTGGAGTATTGCGTGCATTTCTTCTATGGCTAACTATTATTATTGTACGGTCAACATACTACAGATTGAAGGTTCTATTGCATCTTACCTTGACACCGCCATTTGGTCTTCGAGGGGTTTCATCATGATGTATTCGCCATAAACGCTGAGATGATACTGTAACTAATTAAAGGAGGATTAAAACCTATTTGAGCTTCTAGGTATTATGAACTGTTGAATTCATTCTCAAAGTAGTGGTGAATGCTTGTATTGATTTTGGCAAGACGACCTCAAAACTATACATGACCAATCTGCACTGCGCCCGAGGTCTTTTACATGCCTTCCTTCGTTCACCATGACTGGTCAGGTTGCCGCTACAGGTCGTTACACTCTAGACATGTCACGTAAAAACACAACCGAAAATTCTACGATCAAAATAAACAACTTGAAAACTTAAGAGTATCATCGTCTTTCCTCACCGCTGCACGCTCTTCGTACATCACGCATGGAATATTATGAAACGTTTGCGACATGGAGAGCGCGAAATTCGCTTTAAATAACAAATAAAAAATTAGGCCGCTCTAAAATCGTGTTGAGTGTATTAAAAAATAGATTTTTATAGAATGGCTCGTGTTAAGGGCTTGAAAACTTTCGTCACGACTTTTGACGCTCGTGTATAACGTAAATTTTCTTTCAAAAGGAAGATTAAGCGAGTTTTAAAGAGGCTTTAATGCTAAATTCAAACCAAATGAAAACACTTGCAACATAACTATTTTTTTATTTATGCATTAAAGTAGAGCAAACGAGATTTTACATTTTATTTTTAAACAAAATCATTTTTAAAATGTACGTTACTTTAAATGCATACCTTTCACAAAAAAAGTTAAATCATAATCGGACAAATATAAACAACCAGATGCCAGAAATCTCTAACACAATCGACCATTATTTGATAGAGTTTGCTTCCTTGAAATAATTGATGATGTCTTCGATTGTATATAAATAACAAAATCCAGTAAAATTAGTTTCATTTTCAGATATCTACATAATATGTTGAATTTGCAATTTTTCTGATTCTTAATGTTTAATTAGTTGTTAGTATTTATCTGCTAAATTGTCACTGCAATGCAATCATATTTATTTTATTCCAGAATGTATTTGTATTGGTTTATCATTGCCTTTTTACACAGAATTTATTAATTTTGGTTTTATGCCAAATAAAGCGCAACATAAAGAAAAAAACACGTTTCTCTTGAGAGTGATTTTGGACTGGGTAGGCAGTCTACTCGAAAAAAAATATTAAAACGGCATTTCTTATTAAATGGTAATTTTTTGTAGTTTTCTCGTGTACCGCTAGTTGACGATCAGTGGCAAGAAACTAATACTTTTGGGAGACCACTACTTTTAAAATATTTACGGTTAAATAAGACATTAAAACCCAATGTCAAAAAAAGATAAGTGACTAGCCCTTTACAATATTTCTCACAATATATTTGTTAAAAAATTTTCACATTAAAAATGTTGAAAGATCTATATTAGTATAGTATATATACATTTTTCAAGGGCTTATTTTAATTATAAACAATTCGTCAATGTCGATATTAGGACCAGGTACATAATATTTCCGAAAGTATTTTAAATATGAGTTGACTTTTTCAATTGTGGTCCTCAGATCATTAATTAATTCATTTAGATGCAACGGTTCGATGATCATTGCTCACATGGCAGTTGGTCACAGTCACAAAGCAACCGACTCAACTGAAAATTGGTCACAAATCAATCGCTCACATGGCGATTGCTCATACGAATATGGCTCACACGGTTTAACGAAAGGTAACTTTTTTTAAGGAAAGTTATTTAATTTCAATAATAATAAAAAAATCAATCGATTAAAATAAGATATTAATAAATATCTATACACTATTTTTTAAATAATTTTATCCGATTTTTCAAAAAAAAAACAAATGCCATATTAAATAATTATGTACCAATGAGGTATTTTACCTCCATAATAAATAATACACAACTACGCTGAAAAGTGTTTAAGCGCAATCCCTTTATTTCTCTTTGCATTATTCAAATACGTAAATAAAGTAAATAAATAATTTTTCCAAATTAATAAATAAATAAATATACAACAGAGCAAACGTTTCAAGATATCGTAAGGAACAAAATTGTAAAAATATATTAAATTAATTTAAAATAAAATACATATTAAATTTCAGGCTTTAATTGCAAGTTCAAAGGATAGTTTATTGATTAATCAAATCGTCCAATACATTATTTTTTTATCATATAACTAGGGAATCTAATCCCAAGCCAAAATTGGGATACCAGGATTTCGGTTTTGCAAATTGCTTTTAATACACAATAAATATTATATATATGTGTATCATACTAAATAGCATTTATAAAATTGTTAAGCTGTTGTTAAATAGTATTTTTCTTAAAGGATAAAGATATTTCAATGGTTTCGGACAAGAAGACTAATCACTGAATCACTGAAATTTTTAGCATATTTTTATCATGTTCTTTAACTTACTTTTTAGTTATTTTTTTTGATTTCTTATCTAATAGTTTTACAAGTTGCTACTAAAAAAAAAATTATCGCTATCTGTTGAATTATGTTTTTTAAGAGCAATTATTGTCTTTGCTTAATGTAAATTAAATAATCGATTAATAATAATAATTTAATAATCGATTAATTGCTAGAATTTAAAAATTGCATTAGCAATTTCGACAATCACTTCGACATATGTTTCGGCAGCAACTTTTAATGACTTGAAAACTTCTATAATTTCTGTTATTTTCATTATATATCACAAAAAAATTCTAGCATTAAATATTTGTTATATACTGAATTTACAAAATTCAAATTGCTTCAAAAGTAGTTGTATTTTGTAAAGAGCATCATTTTTAGTATTTTAAATATTGCCACGATTTTTTACTTTTTTATTATATCACTAATAAAGTTTCAATATGAATTAAAAAAAATCCTTATAATATTTCATAAGCGTAAATTGATTTTGTTAATATTTTTTAAGTTCCAAGATTAAATTATACAGATTAAAAGGATACAAATTATATCATGCTTATCACCCCAGTAATTGTGAAAATCTTTCGAATTAAACAAGAAGACATCTATTCAGAAATTAAGAAGATTGACGTTGGTGTACCTCAGGAAAGTGTACTAGGCCCACTTTTCTACCTTCTCTATACCAGAAGTTTCAACCAACACTACAGCAACATTTGACGTTGTTATGGCAGTTTTGGCAACTGGAAGAAACAATGAAGGATCAATAAAAAAAACTAAACATCCTAATCTTCGAAATTCAAAAATGGACCTCTAAATAGAGAATAGACTAAATGAGTTAGAATCAGTACGCTTATATTTTACCAACAGTAATTTCTCGTACTTACCGGTTTATCTCAACAACATCATTCTATATTCCAATAAAGCGGAGTAACGATATTAGATGCGCGCCTCCGTTGGAAATTGTATGTCAAGAAAACATTAAATTCAGAAAGATTTATGAATAAAAAATCTTTATATATTTATTGGAATAACAATATTATGATAATACAATATCTCTAGTAATATAACATTTGGGTTGAAATAATTAACTGTTTTCTACTTCACAGACAATAGAGAAAATGTCAAACAAGATAAGATCAGTCACCAGAATAAAAGTCACGGTCTAAATATATCATGGTTCATCAAATGTACGCGCATTGTCATGCAATTTACTTCCGATCTGTAACCGGCACAATTTAACCGTTAAGCTGAAACAATGGTTAAACTTAACATTTAAACGTTCGAGCTCACAATAACACGACGCGCATTTATAAACCAGAAAAGCGTTATCTAACAACACAATATCATTTGTATCGCGTTACATAACAATAACAACACCAAACAATATTTTTAGTTTTGATCAGTTTCGCGTTAACCGGTTCGGTTATCCGTTTTTTGCCCTCTTTTACACATTCATAATATACAACGCCATGCAACGGGTTAGCCGGAACAGTTGCTTATGGTAATTTTTTGTGAAATTATACGACTCGCGAATTGATCTTGGCTGTTACAAAACATTTTTACGACTATTTATATAAACACATATGTAATTAAGATAAAAAAACTAGTTTTCCGATCGACGAAGGTCGCCAAAAAATGCGTGAAATTTCATGCGGTTTTTGCCGTCAAGTGTCGAAAATATATTATACATACAAAACAGCGGCAAAGACCTCTAACTTGCGGTTTATATTTTTTTATTATTTTAATTTTAATTCTTACATAATATAAAATACAAACTAATGACAGATAGGCCGTTGCGCAATTTTGTACGTTAAGAAAAAATAAAATATGTGTTTGTAGACATCTTAATAACCATTTTTAAATATAAAGACAGTGATTTAAACACTTGTAATGTTATGCAAGTTTTTTATTTTAGAAAATTAGGGATAGTGGAAATGTGTATATATCAAGAACAGTCAATTTTATAAAAAAATGCAATTTTAACTTTTTCAATCAATGGCTCAATATCGTAAAACTATTTCAAAGATGAACTTTCAATAGCATATAAATAAAAAATAAATGCTATTTTAAACCCTTTATACATAGCAAATTATATAGATTAAATTAAAAAATATAAATTCTAAAGTACTTTAATTTACACATAAATGGAAGGATATGAACTTTTTTATTTATGCAATGGTTTTAAAATCTTGATTGTAACATTTATTAAAAGGGCTGAAATTGAACTTTTTTTTTTTCATTTTCAAAACAAGTTGTTGCTTTCCTTAATGTTTTTCTTCAGATGATTGGAATAGTCTTGGAAAAATATATGAGAGTAAATTCATCTGAGAAAAAACCTTCTAAAGTCTAATGTGTACAAAAAAATATTTAATTTTAATAATTAAAATTATGTTAATAAATGGTTACTTTTTATCATTATTTAACTTTGTAATAGACATAAGTTTTATATGGCACATATTATCCTGATTTTTGTAGTTAATAGAGGTTTTTTTAATGGGGTTATGTTATTTGCAGCTAAATTCAGTAATAAAAAAAATACGTGAATTATTAAAATAATAAAAATCCATAGCAAACCTATCTCAGGTTTTGAGACCAAAGGGTGACTTTGCAACCAAAATGGATGCTGGAAAAGCTGGCAACAGTTTATTTTCTATTATGTACAATTTACCACAGTAGAGAAATAGTATCGAGTTGTATTCTGTCAACTGAGTTGTGATTGAGAATTTAGGATTGTCGACTGGATGATCCGCTGATGTATCTCGTGTCAATGCCGGTCTTTCTAGGTTTGCCTCGTATGCCATCTGTCTGTATGAGCTCGTTTTTGATCGTCTCTTTTCTCAAATCGTCTGTTCGACGAGTCACATATTTTATACTATTAGTCTCGAGACAGCTCTGGCGAATCATAGAAGAAAATGTTGAAGGGCCAATTGCATCGCTTGATGATTCAACCAGCGAAATATTTTTGTTTACGCCTTAAAGTGAAACTACAAGGTGAAATTTTCTGAGATCATGAACTCATGTGGTAGATGACAATAGCGGTTTTACGCATTGTCTATCGCGCATCCTTTATTCACAAAAGGGTAGGATGACGTTTGAATGACCTCAGAGTTAACCTTATACCTATTTTTAAAATAAGTTATGATAAATATGTGCTACGACAATGAAAATATTCTAGAAAGAATATTTTCTTAAATTTTTAACATCAATAGTGTACAGTATATTTCAAAGTTAACCTAGTGATTATTCTTATAATGGCGTTGTGACCATTTAAAATGTTTATATTAATATTCCAAAAATATGTTTCGTTATATACATAAAAAAATACAAGTCGATTTTCAATGTCATCGAGATACTTATCAATTATAATATAATTCAACTTTCTTTTAGCTTATGTAAACATATCTGTTTCTTACAGAATAAAAAAAGACTTTTATTTGAACAAGTTTAATTTTTTGCAATCAATTAAACGCATTTTTTTTATTTCGAAACGTAATTTTAAACTATATTAAATTCATTAGATTAAATTTATGTACATTGCATAATAAAAACTTTTAAATATATTATAAATAATTTTAGAGCACTAATTGTATAACGATACAAATATAAATTGTAATTGTTTCATTTTAGAAATAATATTATATTGCTTATAAATATAATTTTATATATAATAAATCAAATCGCATATTTCTCAATCATCTGGTTATAAAATTTATGATTCAGATATACTTTTATTATTATTTTTTATTTAAGACCTATTTGCATATCTTTAATCATTTTAATTTATTGCATTGCTTTGATTTAACTATATTGATTAATCAACCTTATAGTTATGTAATATTATCTGATACATAATAAAAATAAAATGTATATATTTTCTATATCTATTATACTTTCATTATTATCTGAACAGGTATATATAATGCTAATTTACAAAAATAAAAAAATAAAGGAATGTTTTTAACTACTATTCAATGTGTATTGATTGATAACGTCAAGATGATTAATTACAGCTTATCAATATATAATAAAAAAATATTACACAATTATTTTTGAGAGTGAAAATATACTCATATTATTTTTAATATTTTCATATGTATATATAACATATTTTTAAATATTATAATATTTATTTGAAAATTGATTTCATCAAATAAGAGTTCAGAATCTTCTCACACTCAATCTGAGCAAAGACGATCAATGAAATCGGAAGAAGCCACTTTGAAAGTTTCATCACGTAAATAGGCTTTAAACACGCAGTGATTGAAAACAATTGACTCTTTGTATAGGGCAGTGGGTTATAGCCTTAAATTGTTAACACAAAGTTTGCAACGAAAAAACTTGTCGGCAGCACGCGAGGAAATAGATAAGTCTTCGAGAAGCGTTTTTCTCTGACGAAACGGTTAGAGAACGGCTGAAAAATCAAGATAACTGTAAGCTGCTGTAATCGTTACCGTAATTGAAGGTCGATGATGTTAAAAATTATGTTGATAAAAAGTGAGCTATTATTTTAACCTTGCTTTTTGAATTTGATATGGATGAAATGGTACAGAGTTTTTTCTTTAATTTAAAAAAATGTTTTGATTTTGTGTTTCTGAAAATATTTTATGAAAATAAAGTTTTGGGAAATAGACACATGTATCATATTCTCATACACTTTATTAAATATTGTTAAACAAATTTTGGATAAACTATAATTTTTATTTTTCTTTGATAGCAATGTTTATACAGAAATTAAATGTTTTTTTTATATTAAAATAATTTACTTTTTGAACTAAAAAATACTAAGATATAGGAGAGCAAAATGTAATTATACTTTGATATTTACATAACTTTTATATGACAGTGGATATATGATATGAGAAAAAATGAAAACCATCTGGGTTATTGCTTTTTCCTAGACCAACATGCACTGCCTTAAGATACTTATTTAAAGAGTAATCCTTAACCATTAAAAATATTAAAAAAATATCTTTAAAATAAGTGGGCCTAGATTTTTCCAATCTTTGTGTATATCGTTAATAATAGCTTTTATGTGACATAATATACATATTTAATTTTAATAAAAAAAGTTTATTATTTTTGGTTCGATGCGGAAACAAATTTCCATAAAAAAAATCATTAACAAGTTTTGTTAGTATAGTTCTAAAAACGTTAATATAACACAAACAATTCGCTACACTAAATAAATAAATAGTATACAATGCCATTGGCAGCTAGAAAATATAACTTCTACATTTGTCATTTGACTGCAGCTTTTATGGCAGAGGTGTCCAACTTTTTGTCGAGGGTCTTAGAATTTAATAAATTTATTTTCTACAGTATAACCTATATTATCAATGGATCGATTAGAACTTTACTTTTTACACAAAATATAAATAACATATTATTCTTAATGTGAACACTAAGCTTGTTTTTTCAATATCAGTATATACCGATGCAAAAAGTGTTTTATATATGCTCGTCTAATTTAAAAAAAATTACTTTGTGTATGCTTAATACGAAAAAATTAACGTACTCTTCAAAAAATACGTCATAAACAAATCGTCATCTTAGAGTGCTGGTTATTTTTCATTATGCAAGTCTAATAAAGACACTTAAATAAATACTTCTTAAAATCGCATATTAGATTTAGAATATATACATTATCTTTGCAAGCAATGAGTCGATATCAACTGAGAATACATGTATCATACTAGCAAATATACTAAAACGCCATTGCTGTTTTTTGTAATTTAAAAATATAGTCTCAAATTCATGTGATAAAATATAAATTTAATCTGCATGTTTTTTCTGTTTACGTAGCTTTATTTATACAGTGTTTAAAAGTTATTTAAGTTACTGTTCTTATTCTCAAATAGGCACAATTTAATTTCGATTGCCGACGCTGTTTTAAACCTTCAATTTATTAACTGACATTCTTCAAGGTGATTTATATTCAGTTCACTTAAATGGGAAGTGATGTGCAATAGAAATGTTAAATCAGCTATTTTTAAATTTAAGTACAGGTTTTCCTTTTGAGCTTATGACTTCATATTTTACTGCAGTAAAATCAGTGTTTCTGAAGCTAGTTTTCAGAGAATTCAGAAACTTGAAATTAATTGTGATTTAATTCTCTTCATTTTTATTAAATTTATTTTGTTAATGTCGGTGCTTATAACATTGTCTATATTTATCGTCGCTGTGATACTTTATAAAGTGAAAATTATCGATCTTTTTTGCATCATTGTTCACATTGACCAAATAGTTTCACTAATCTTTCCTTTATCCAGCCATCAGTCACTATATCAAACATGTGATGGCTAAACGAAATCTTGCTAATGTTGATTTTTCTGCTTCATACAAATCTGTAAAAAAACTTACATTTTAATAAAACTTGGCAAATCAGTTCTACAGTAATATATTAATTCGTTGTCAATTTCAAGCTGTGCCTTATCAAAGCTTTCATTTATAGTCGTCAGTTATTTTTTGTGAAACGCTCTTTTGTCATATATTTTAACTTTTTATTTCACCAATTTTATTGATTGCTAATGTAGAACTTATAATCATATGTGATGGACACTATTTTATGCAATTAAAAATTAAGCTTAAGATAGACATAATAATAAATTAACGATTTTATTTATTTTGTGTTAGTATGTTTTAATACGTATTAAAAATAAATATTAATTAATTTTGTATACATATATTTATGTTTACAAAAAAAAAATTGTATTGAAAATATAAAAAAATATAATAAAATTCGATAGTTTCACATAATTTATAACATACTATAGTTAGTCAAGCTTTAAATTAATACATTGATTATTTTTCTCGTGAAAAGATTATCATGGATCACATTTAGATAATCGAAAAAATTTAAAGCGGCCTTTGATTAACAAACTTTTTTCCACGTCTGCTAATTAAAACGATAATGTCAAGTTTGAAAGAAATTGACACTCAATTGTGATATATATAGATATTATATTTTCCACTCGAGAAGAGATATATCTGTTCTGCGATCATTTGATTATTATTAGAAACTAGTCATAATTTTATGATGTATAACTATCATTAAATAATAAAAATGAAGCGTACGCGATTTCTCTGAAAGAAATTAAACTCTCAAGCATTCAATATCTTTTAGATTAAATTCTTAGTATCCATTCAACCAATTAAATATAAAAAAATACTATAATATATTGTATATAATATTTATAAAACTTTATTTAACCTAATAATTATTATATTTATTTTAGAATACATTACACACAAGGAAAGTGTTTTTTTAGTTGATTTTATCCTTATTTAAAAAGATTATGTACGTAAAAATAATAAACGCAAACTTTACTTAGCAAATAAATAATAGTATTAAGATGTTTGCATAACCTACAAAAAAATTTTCTCTGCAAAGAGGAAATTTTTGAAAATATTTTTTCCTTAATCTACTATCTTAAACATGCATATGGTTATAAATTCAGACCAACGCAAATGTATACAAATAAACCTGTATATTTTAGTACCCATCTCAGGTGGTGGCAAAACTATATTTACAGATTCTTATTCGTATCCTCTAATAATATACTTATTAGCTTTGTATTATGTATTTTCTTTTATGACTATATTTGAATAACATCATTATCATATATGTACATGTATTGTACATATATAATTGCGACAATTTTTCATCCCTATTCATATAGTTGAATAATACGAATAATGACTCAAATTTAGTTTTATTCAGCGCTATAATAGATAGCTAATGCATAATAGATATAAGGATCAAAAACAGTATTAACAAACAAGATAGTTTATTATGTGATCATTACATATGTACAATATCCGTGAAAATAATTTTACATATATTACGCATTGTAATCAAAACACGATACGGCTGATAAGCAAAATTCTCATGATTTATGCATAAAAGCATAACGTTTATGATCCTTTTATGTTATATTTATCACACATTGGAAATATTAACAATTCAAGTCAAAAAGTATGATTCCACATAATCCTGAATATTTATTTTATCAAATATATTTTTATAGCTTTTGATGAAATCAGATATTCTTAGTAAATTTATTATCTATCAATATACAATTAGACATCTATGTATCAATCAAAAATATCATTAGACATCTATGTATTAATCAAGTTTGATTTAACACCAATGTTAATACAAATTTAGTGAAACATATTCCGTGGACTATATGGGCAAAAATATATCTAAATGGAGAATCAAATGTACAAATATTAGCAAGAATTTCGTTTATGCAATACCTGCTTTTGTATTCTCTTCGCCAGCCATCCTTAACATAAAAAAGGGCGCAGTGATTTCTCTGTTACATATCAGAATTAATGGAAATTGTTACCGTTAGATTTGCTTTAGATAAAGTAAATGTATTTCTTTTATTAAATAACTACCAGAATCGGTACTACCGGTATTGTAATCCCTAATTACTATATCAATATACACAAATTAACATCTCCTATTTATATTTTTACGTAGTAATGATTTATAGTCTGTCATAAACTGTGTTTTAAATAATCGTTGTATAATACATCTATTAAATCATGGCATCATATACTTTTTGATTAAATTATAAAATATCTGAAGTATATATATAATATATATATACACATATTTGTTACTTTTACGCATTAGGAACGTTTTGAGAACGTCGTTCAGAAGTGCCAATTATAAATAGAAGACGTCACATGCATAGCTACGGGAAATGCGACTGAATGAATTCCTTCCACGTGGACGGAAATAGAGTGGTCACAAGACGAAAGCGAGTCGATTTTTTTTTATCGTTCATATTTATGTAACGTCTCTTATCACCGGTTATATTATCAGCCTGGTCTTCCCACGCCAAGAACAATCGAGTTTTCCTCAGCGCTGTCGGTCACACCTTCGTAAGTGCTGATATTATGTAACTTATGCTAATTTGCAATGCACATCGAGTGCCACGTGGCAGCAGAGCTGTTGACCAATAAAGACGCGATCGTGCTTGTTTGTTTGGAGAGTTGGCAACTATTTTCAGCGTTTATGTTTTCGCTTTGTGCGTGTTATGGCGACGAAGTCGTCAATTCATACATCATCGACGCCATAGATTTATAGAATTTCATCAAATATTGTCTTTATCAACCAAGTAAATTCTACTTCCGTGTTTGAGAAACAGCGGTCTCCAAAGTAAAGTATGCGAGTAAATACGGGAAGGATCAAGTGGGCGATAAAAGTTAATAACGCTTGAAATAAATTTATAAAAGATGCCTTTATTAAAATTAATCGTTTATATGATATCTATAATCTCAACATTTTTGGTACAAATATAGAAAAAAGTTAAACATTTTAAAATGTATTTGAATGTGATTGTGAAAATATAACTTCAATGTAACTTATACAGTAGCGTGCAAAATCCACATCACATTTTGTATATACTCTCACTCACTAATAAAAAAAAGAAAGAAAAGAAAAATAAGCATTCAAATATAAAACAAGATGGCCGACAGTACCGTGACAACAGTTTGAAATAATTATTATTTAATAATAAACTTTTGTTTCGCGAAAATTATTTTCATTAATTCGTCATTTGACTGAGTATAAATAATCGGATTGCAAATTAACTAGCTGTGTTATAACTATGAAAATTAAATATATACATAATGTGTTGAGGATTTAATGAAATCTTCAAATTCTGAATTCCCGTCGACGGGCTCCGAGGCCGAAAAGTGAGTTTTTCCTTTTATAAATAATCGGATTGCAAATTAACTAGGTGTGTTATAACTATGAAAATAAATATATACATAATGTGTTTAGGATAAGAAGAATACACTGATTAAATTAGATAAACAATCATAAAACAATCTTCGTAATGAAATCTTCAAATTTTGAATTTCCGTCGCCGGGCTCCGAGGCCGAAAAGTGAGTTTTCCTTTTATATTACATAAACTTTATCATTGCTTTCCGATTTAATGCACATATACGTTAAATTTTAAGAATTGCAAATAAACAAGGTATGTTTTAAACGTGAACGTGTAATATATCCTTAGTATGCATGAGGATTGAAAGCTAATGTCGATCAAATCAGCGCTGTAGCAGTGGAAACGCTATATATATCAGCCAACGAACAGCTTATAAATGTGTAGTTTCTTGGATGTTATCTAATAAACGACATTTTACAATGATTATGAATATGTGATTGCAAACCTGGAATAATCGATAGCCAAACTATCTAAGAGTGGGTTATTTTTAATTCCGATGTGGCAAAATATGTATACGTCATGGTTTTTATTCAATTTTTGTTCTATGCTATCATTCCTCTTTCGGAATAGCCAAATTAAAGATATTCAGTTACATAAAACTTATGTAGTATGTTTTTTATAAAAAGATAATACTTGCTGACAGTGACTTCAACATGAGAAGATTCACTCTTTGTTTATATATACCAATTTTACGTTGTAGCCATATAGGTCATCAAATTGTTCTATCGTTACTTCTGAAAAATAACTAAAAGCAATTTAGTTATTTTTTTTTGTTATTTAGATTTTTTATTATTACCAGCATTGTAATTTGTTTAATTAACTTTGGTATGTATACCTTTAATTGCCCAATCACCGCTGTTTGTCTTCTGATATTAGATCCTGGAAAGTTAATGGTAGTTTTGTAGAATAATTATGATATATTATTCATAGAACCAAACACTTACTGGCACACTCACAATTTATAGTTTTCATTATATTGTCTATAATTCCAAATGCTACATAGCTTTGAATCATCTTCAATTGTCACTTTGTAAGAAAAATGCCGTGATTATAACATATTTCGCAGCGGGTGGAGCGGGCGCAACGAGCACCTGCCAGATGACAGAAAAACTTTCACATGTAAGCAAATTTGGGAAATCCCAGGTTTGGGCGCGCTTGAGAACGAACTAAATTGATTTTAACGAACGAAATTGATTTTAACGATTTAAATTGTAAAACATTTATCAAAATATGTATAAAAATCATCAAATTCTAAAAAAAATGTTTTTTAAAATATGTTTAGTTTATACGGGTTTTAAAATATAATATAAATAATGTGAATTTGTATTAGCTTCTCTATACAGAAAAAATATGTGCTTAAATTTTGGCGAACGTTGGTAATTTAAAGTTTTTTTAAAGTGTTTCGCTGACCCTCAAACTTTTTTTTATAAAACATTATATTCACAAATTTTATTATGTTTCATACAGTATCCTTAAAAATGGACAAAAAACGATCTGTCAACCTTATAAGAGGTTATTTTGATTATATGTTATTTTATAAAATGTTTTCTTCTGGAAATATTTAGTCAAGTTGTAAACATATTTTAAAATGAATCGAAAATGTTAAGTAGTTTTTTATAGATTGAACTATTTTGACAATCATTAAAAATCCTAAATAATAATGTCTAATTTGAACCATTCAATTTTAAAATATATTTTTAAAAAATCAGAACGAAGCAAAAATAATATTTAAAACCCAAAAAGTTGAGGGTCCGGTATGCGCACACTCGCTAGTACCTAATAATATATTACTCACATGCAATATGAAATATTTCTTTCAAACAAAACTGTCTAGGTTCAACGAGAATTGGACACAATATTTGTTTAAATTTATGTCAGAAAGTTTAGTTTTCATATGATAATTCAACGAACGGTTCAACACCGTGACAATGCTCTTAAGATCGACTATTTCTAGACACCGTTGCAATTTCACTTGAGCGGCGCTTGTTAAATTTATCTCGCCACTAGACTTTCTCTGATCCGAAATGACTATGACGTTAATGTATGTATATGCCTCTTAAGAAAAAAATAAAAGTGAATAACATTATTTTCTTAGTGTCGGTCTTCCGCCACATCTTCGAACTGGCCCTGATTTTATTATTAAACATAGCCATTTTGCACTTTGCTTTATGCATGTTTCGCTTGGCCATAATAAATATGCAAGTTTTGTTTGCTCGCCATGCTTATTTAAGATAATGTTTATTTTGGCTCAGCTGACGTTGCTAATTTTGCTGTACAAGAGTAGCAGGGACATGTTCTCGTATAAACGAGTATATTAATATTTTCATATAGGCGTACCACCTTACATTAACAGGTGGTTAATTTATTAACTGATTTTTTATATTTTGATATATTTGTGTAATCATCTATCAATCAAAGTTTTTTATATGTCAGTATTATATATTTCAGTAAGCAAGATTTCATATGTAGCAGAAATCATATTTGTTTTATATTAGATGGCTGATTTTTTAGTGAGTTAAAAAATGCTAAATATTTAATTATTACAATGTTAATAATCAAACATGATTTATTTACAGAAATGGTCTTTTACTAACGATTAACCAATTAATTAATCCCTTGCTTATAAAACAATTTTTTAGAGGTTGTAAAATCGCCAAAGATTTATAATATCACTCTCCGGTCAGTCCGCGCGGTATCCATTTCTCTATTTTTCTCACCCTTCATATGGAATCCATATGCCGTTAATAGTTAAAACAAAATTTTTAAGTCTGCTGCAAGTGTCCGAATAGTTGTTTGTTGATTAAAATATGAAGGTTTTTTATAGAGATCCTTTTCAAATGTAATATCGCCAATAAGCAATTTCTCGAACCTTTCAGTTCTCTAACTAACAGTACCCTCGCCAAACCCCATATTGCTATTTCTCGTGGCCTGCGCCTTATTGTCTTTAAGTTTGAACTCGTCGGGTAAACTAGTCTGACTACAAATAGAAAAATAAAGAACACATCAAACTTCGTGAAATAAATAAAAAATATTGTTGTTAACTACGAATGTCTTATTATTATTATATTCTTGACTTGGTGAAAATAGGTCACATGATATGAAACAACCTAATATTATCAAATCATAATTTTTTACTTCATTATATATTTTTTTTGTAAAAAATCAATTTCCTAATTTTAATTGATACTTAAATAAATAATTTATGTATAAATTAGTGTTAATGATAGATGGTATAGATAAAATACGGTTGGTTTAAAATCGTATAGCTAACTAATACCATAAGCGCTGACAATTAAGTGGCACTCAAAATTGGAGTAAAGCTCTACCAGCGGCTTAAAGAAGCGATATCCCTGGTATACATGCCTACGCGATTATATATATTTGTATTCCAGCATGCGTGCAAAAATTTTGTTTGTAATTAGAATGGGCAGTATTTGTATTCCATCATATAAAAGTATTTGGAAATTTATATTAAACTTTCTCTCTCATACAAAAGTCGATTACTTTATTTGGCAAGGGAACAAGAGATGTATAAATAATCTAGATAATTGCGCACTGAGTGATTATTTAAAGAACACAGCTTCCTCGAAAACACCTCACTACTTATTGTATATGCTAATAAACACAAAAAGATAAGATTTAAAAGAGATCCTTTTAAGAAATCTCCTAACGTTTTTTTTTTTAATAATTCATTATGAATGATATATTTTTTACAATCTTATTTATAGCATTTCTGTTTTTTAAATAAATTGGTTTAAAACTTACGGCTCTATTCTTCAATTAAGGTTTGTCTTTTTAAAGTACGAGATTTATTTCTTAAATTGTTTACAAATACTTTCAATTGTTATTATTTAATTGTATTCCAGAAGCTCCTATTATTGTATATTCTACAAAAAACGAAGCACTGATGCTGATACTCTGATTCAGTGGTGCGCAAACTATTTTCATTTCTGACCCCCAATTTTTCTTAAGAGTTTTTTGCGACTCATCGATTTGCTCTTTTTAAATCGTTAACGCAGTTGAAGTGAATTTTTTATGTGAATTGCGCTTATGCTTTTGGCTTCTTAGAGAGCTGAATAAAACACATATGTATTAAACAATAGTTTATTTATGCATATTTTTTTAATGTAATACTTTTATTATACGAATTCAATGTGAGGCACGCGCTTGCAAAACTCAGGATTTCTTATATGTTCCAATATGTATTGGAAATCAAAATTATGGACAAGTTACACGTCATCCTCATCACTGTTTAAACGTCCGACAGTCGTTTAGAGACTGAGAGAGTACGCGATCTGCGTGGCATCGCCTGGCACTCAATTTGTTGTCTTCTATTAGCCCCACTGCCGTTAAAGAAATGGATATACATTCTGACAATATAAATTTATTTCGCTATTTTACGGGTACTTGATTATTGTTAAAAAAAGTCTTATATTTTCTATGAAATAAATTTCTTTGAATTTTGGAACACCGGAAAAGTAAAAATACCCATAGTTTGCGTACCACTGTTTTAAATAACTGGCTGACTCTCATATTATGTGTGAAATATCGCAAAAAATATTGATTTTGCATAGTTTTTCTTTAAATAATTTTATTTCACATTTTATTAAATCAGATAATTATTATAAATTATATTTTTAATGTTTAATAAATGTTCACAAAAATCTTTACCGAGATCTCTGAAATACTTTTACATAGGTCATCAATTGTTGTAGCAAATTAAATTTTCATTATCAGTCTTTAAAGACCCGGTTTCATAAAAAATCCTGTTGAGGGTGTCAAAATTTGTTTAAACGGTTTTGTATGTTCCAATCCCTTAAAAAGTCTCTTTGAATTTTCTTTGCTTTTATTAATTTTTTGATTGACACTAAGTATTAAAGAATTTATTAATATACAGATGGATATCTTGTTATACATATTCAAGGTAATTTTTTATGTTATTAAAGTGGAATCACAATAAAATCAATATAATTCATCAATTTTATTTATCTTAACATTTTTTAAATTGATTATTATTTATGCGGTAAATTAACCGATAATTTTAAAATAGCCATTTGAACAAATTGTAGATCAATACAGATCTTTCAGGTATGTATTGCGATTTTGCAGCATGCTTATATTGAACAAACGTAAATAGTATTTAAGTTTTCATTGACACAGTTTTAAAAGTCACATTAGGAATACAATAAATAAATATAGCGACCAGTTGTTTATGACTCACCTCTAAAAATATACATATGAAAAATTTCAGATAATTTTTATGTTTGCATATTGTTTTGTTCCTAATTAAGTCTCTTGATTTATTTTTTAACTTCCTATCGGCGTCGTGGACCGTTAAAGAGTTTCAGTGTAAGCTTCTAATTCTATCGAGGTTCACTGATTTACGTTCTTTCTCTTGTTTCTTCCATATACGTCTTTCTATGTCTTTTCGTACATTTCGTTTTCTGAGATAAAACAATTGACCGGTTATTTTTCGTTCTTCAAAGATGCCGATTTCTTTTTGCAGCATCTCTAGTTCTTTTTAGCCTTTATAGTCTGGAAGCATAAAGAAAACCAAAGATTTATTACTAATTTTTTTTGATTGTTCATTATTATAAAAAAAATGTTCATCACGTCTGATCGACCCGAATAGCCACGCATGTCATCTCGCATTACCCTTCGCGATTTTTTCGCTTACACGACGGCGACCATATGTCACTTTATAAACACATGCGACAAGACACTGTCACGCACGTTGCGACACAGTAGCAGAAGCCCACTTGTTCCGTTTAAAGGCCGTTTAACTCACGAGGAGTGTATCCTCCGATAGGTCAATTTGCGAAACGTTCGTTTTTTCTTTGCCGCAGATATTTGGGTTAAATAAAGTCGGCAAAGTGACGATCTCGCAACGAGCGATTCGCAAAGCAATTCGCAAAGCAATTCGCTCCGATTCTTCGGACGACCGTGCGTGGATAATCCGTCGACGCCGGTTAATCGGGCGTCGGAAAAACGGAAAATTTTTCGCTCGGCGAAGCGGATGGATTAGCCGGCCGCTCGCTTCCTTCGATTGTCTGCAATTAGACCGATCGTCTGTTGTATTATGCATGAAAGTGTAGGATAATCGATTGTCTTGCTGTTCCTCATTAGCATTCTAATGAAGAATATACAAAATAAGGTTACGCTCACATGGAGCTACTACCAGATGGTAAAAAACGTACAATAGTCAAAATGTTGATATATCAAGAATCCTCAATGTTACAAAATATATAAAAAAATCTATGCCCTAATTTAAAGATAAGTTTCGTGAAATACACGTCTGTTATATATGATTCCTTCTCTTAAACTGCTCTTCTTATTTATATCGTTGAAAAAAATTATTAAAAAGGTTGCACTTGATCTACATCTTGCACTTGATCTACATCTGGAACCTCTGCTACTGCCCATGCAACATGTCCTTAGTTTATTTTTGAAGTGCACGCCTATCGTTGAATATATTGCTCGTTTGTTATTAAAAAAACTTTTTATTAAAAATTTCGTCCTATGCTTCGAATTACGTGATATTCCTGGAACCCAATAAAACTTCGGTCAAAAAAAAATATTTCGTTAAGAAGGTTTGTCAGCAACTTGATGTTACACTGTGATTTAAAAATATATACTCTAACAAAACACTTCGATAAATTAAGCGTAAAACACCGCGAGAATATTAAATTTCATAAAAATGCATTAATAAAAAAAATACATGAGGAGTAATAAGTCTAATGAGAAAAATTTTCTTTACTAAAAAAAATTAACTACTAGTTAATAAAATTAAATAATAAAAAATATCAATACAAAAACATATACATCAATAAAAAAGGTGATTTTTGTCAAAACAAACATCCACCAAAAATAGATAAGCAGACAAGAGACTATGGTCTAGGAACTGCAAAATACATTAGATACTATATGCACATATATTGAAAGTAATCACAAAGTTTTTCTTGATTCACTTTAAACGTGAATGATAAAGAGAAGCGCCTTAATGACAATTCACGTTTTTCTTAGTATTTTTTAAGACGTTTAAAGATGGCTACAAATTGATCTCTTTTTTGCTATTGCACATATTGTATGTATTTATACATACATACAATTCACGTTACAAAGTTTTATTTTTTTTACTTGTTATTAATATTATTTTGAAACGTATTTTATTTGTTAATTATTGATATGAGGACAGTATTTTAATTGTGCAGTATTTAATATTAAAAAATTACATATTTTAGTATTTTTTTGAATAAACATTAATGCGATTTTTGTATCTTATCATGTTTAAAAAATAAATAGATTTTATATATATGTTAATAAAAATTCTATTGACATTGTTTGATAAAGCAACTCACGTACGAGTGGGAATATTGATTAACTGACCATAATTGTTATCTTCTTGCACACAGCTTTAAAAATGTGTACACACGACAAATTATAGTAATACAGAACGAGTATAAAAATGCACACGTCCCATTTTTAATCATTGCCAATGAACGTGACTACCATAATAACAAAGTTATTCGAACATGGGTGTAGATTAGAAAACAATACACAACCAAACCGTGTTTTCGTCACGAGCGTATTTTTCAAGTAGCTATTATTTATGCAACCAATATTTGTACGATCACCTGTCTAAAAATAATAATTTACACACTTTAAATTTTAACTGTGGCCTTTCTTGTATGTGTCTTTTGCTTATATTGTTAATATAAACAATTGCCCATTTAATATTTCTCGTCGATGCTGATCAATGTCATGTATGCATAATATTAGCTGTCGATCGACCTTCGCTATTGTGTATCTTTTATATAAATTATGATCAATAGCCAATACATTATTAAATTATCCACTGAGCGTATAAGATAATATTTGCTTATTTTATAATTGAATAATATAACATATCATTGAAGTTAAACATTTTTTTGGTTATAAATAGTATATTGAAACATTACATTGTGATTTAAGAGCTTTTATAAACGCTGATTTATTAAAAGAAAATAATTTTTAAGATCTAATTTAGTCACGGATTTAAATCACATATATGTGATTACATATTTAAAAAATGTTGTTTAGCTAATACATATACATTTACACAGAAAAATTAGTTAAATTTTGATGCCCGTTAGAGCTAGAACGTCCGCAGTAGCCGACTCGCCTATGGCTATGGCCATCCGGCTCCTTAATACGCTGGCATAGCACATTAATCTGTTTAATGTCAGCTACGAGGAGCTGATCCGGTTCGCCTTATATAATTTTATTATTTAATGATTTTATTTTTTCTTATTTAGTATTATTTTTTTGCTAATTAATTTTTATCGTCTTTGTATTATAATAATACTATGCATTGTTTAACGCATTGGGATAACCTGTTAGGTCACGATAGTTTTAATTTAATTTAAATAAATAAATAATAATATTAAAATAAATTTTGAATTTTGCAGTTTTTTTTTAAATAAATAAAACTGACAAAAACAAAAATTATTATAATAGTGTAGCAGGAGCAGGAGCTTAAAAAATTATGTTAAAAAATTGTAATTAATTACATATTTTTAAGTCTATTATTATTACACGGTATCATATATTTTAGGTTAAAGAACTTGTTTTCCACATCACCAACTATCAATTGATGAGAAACAATTTTATGATTTTAAAATGCTTCTATGCAACATGTTTGTAGTAAAATTTCTAAATTTAACTTTTTGTTCGTTTCCCAATCAAAACTTGCTTAACTTATATACCCATATTTATTACCATATATTGTAAGTTGTAATTTACAACTTATATATTATGATATGTTTTTATTATTATTATTTATAAATCAAATTATGAAACGATAAAAGGTTGTATACAATAATAAGTATAGATTATAATAATTTAATAGTAAAGAGGTAATTTACTATTAAAACATATTTTTACAACTTAATTTATTTATTTTCAATTCACCTTAAGATCATACCGGTTGTGATGTTAATGTATATTTTTTCAAGTTTCCATATTAACCGAGGCCACTTCAACTCAATTGTATTTTAACCTCATTATTGAGACATACATTACACGTACTCTAAATTCAAGTATTTGTATCACATTTAATGATTTCATCCTCTTTTTATATCAATAAAATATACAGTGACATTGAAGGATACCAAATTAGTGCTGTCTTTTTTTAATGTAATCTAATATGATAAAAATATAATTATAATTTGTGTATTTATTGTGGTTAGATGTGGCAAGGAAGTGAGCTATGTGATACATCAATGCATGAACAATCCTTGAAATCGACCTCTGGAGTTGCACGCGTAAAACCTTGACCACTGCACCACCGTCAGTAGTGAATTACAAAAGCGAATGCACACTTTATTTGACGACACGCACATGCATAACATTCTAAGCTAAAAAATATCTATGAAAATACTAAGCTATAGATTATTAGAATAACGGGATAGATACCTGTTTCAAATCACAGTACACTAAAGATTAAGGTGACTACTCCATAGTCTAAATCCAGTCAATTTTGTTAAATAAATACGTATGCCATAGTCTTGCTAATAGTAACATCAATATAAATTAATGATCATGGAGGCTAAATTTGAATTTTATCTTTCTTTCTTGTTGGGTTGTCACTCCAAACTTTATTTTATTAAACACTTTTTCGGGGTTTGATCTAAAAACAGTTTATTTTATAAAACATATATAAAAATACCACATATATGTTGAAGTATAGCTGCCGTTATCAAGTGGTGGAGTCGAAATATATGGTCTTGAAAATTGATGTCTTTGCTGAAGTGTCGTGTTGAATTGTTGTCGGCTGTAATCTGTCGTGGAGTATTGAGGATCTGTCATGATGTGTTTTTGTTTTTGATTTTGGACGTGCTTCTCTCTTTCTTTGTCTGTCTACCTCCCTGTGACCAAGTGTCGCATCTTTTATATTTCTGATTCGAGCCAGCTCTTTTTAATTAAGATGAGGATGATGTCGGGCCAATTGCATCTACGAAATATGTTTACATCTTAAAAATGAAACATTCAGCTGGGCACTTTCGGCGATCGTTAACAAAAGAATAAATATAACAATAGTCCTTTTTGCGCATGGTAGAACGCATTGTCTATTGCGCATCCTTTTCACACAAAAGGGTAGTCTTTTACGAATTTTATGGATAATTACGAGTGATTAACATCACTGATCTGATGATGTGCTAATGGGTGGTCCGTGAAATGTTAATGTTCCGCCCCAATTTCTTTATTACAATATTTCAGTGAAAAATGATTCGAAATTATGAATTAATAGAAAATTAAATTAAATAAATAAATATTGGAAGAATTTACTAGTCTACACAAAAACCCACTAAAGTATGTAAAATAAAATAATGCTTTCACCAGAGTCCGAGATGAATCCGGAACATTTAATTATTGATTTTTTTGGTATTTTTCCCACTCCTAGTATATTTGTTTTAAATTTTTAATAAAAATACAAGGTGTATACATAGCCAAATTTCTGAACATATAATGGAAAAAAACATATTTGCAATGTAAATAGTTCAACACATTGCCGTATGTTATATAAATATGAGGTACTATATATTTGAGCTGTTTTCGTGCAATGTGCTTGTTCATTAAATAGGTAAAAATAACAGCTCTTGCCTTGGGGTCTTCATATATTCATTAACGTTTTTTTATAAATTATTAAACAATGTATTAAAAAAATCAGTGAAAATCTGTAATTTTTCCTAATTATACAACCAAAGTCACGAAAGCGAAATACAATATAATGGATATAAATAAAAAGAGTGAAAGCAGTGAAAAGAACAATAGTAACAGAGATAAAAATAAATAAAATCAAACAATGGTTCTGTTTGTCATTTTTGCGTGTTAGTATTATTCGCACTTGATCTAAATTCACATATGATTCAATCACTTGTAAATGTAATATATGTATATACTTACATACATGTATAAATTAATATTTTTTTGTACATATATATTAATATTTTTTATATCGCGTACTTCTTCACCGATGCATCTATTATAATGTAAAAATCTTTATTTAACCACTTCGCATTTAGAACTGTGTCAAGGCGAGTTTTGTTCGAAGCCTTAAAACACGACCCATATAGTTTTGCCATGTGTGGTGTGATAAGAGACGTTTTGCGCAAAAATTAAACCGGTCCCTTATATTAACAGTTTTTTATCATTTATTATTGACGATAATATATATGGAAATGTCAAAAAGGAAGACGGACAATTAATAATACCAGAGGTCGGTTAACATTTTCGGATACGGCAGGAAGTGAGAAACTTTGTATGAAACATAAATAATTGTTGGTGAAAAACTTGATAAGGCCATGAATGGGTCGTCAATCGGCGGTGCTGGTTATGGTAGTAATAAACCTGTCAACAGTCAATAGTACTTCTGAACCTATGATACAATATGCATATTTTAAATCTATGAATTATATCATAAATTAAGTTGAGGGTATAAATAATGTGCCGTGAATATTACAAATAAGTATTTGTGTAAAATTTTAACAAAGAAATATGAACAATCTTCATATTTAGTTTAGGAAAGGGGATGAGTGCATTTGCAAATCTGCCAAAAAACGACCGTTATCGACCGAAGAAATGCTTCTAACACGCATGATATGAGGCAATCGACTGTTTTAAATAAAAAAAGTTTATTTATTCTAATTAGATGCACTATGTTCGCCGTCAAGATAGTATAAGATACAGGCAAATGTGCGAAATCTAGTGAGCAAATTGTTTTGGGGGTGTTTCGTTATTCCGGAATGGAAGGTATCAATTTATCACAAGAACATTAAAGGCATAGGGGTATAACGATATTTAAGTTTTTATTATATCGACATGAAACTTTTTCAATAAAAAAATAGTCTGACCCGCCATTTTGTTGCAAAATAACGGCTATTAAAAAAAACAAAAATTTATAGCTCCGTTTTGAAAAATAATAATAAATTAAAATAGAAATATTTTTTTTGTAATTTATATGGGGCTTTGAGGCTACGATTACTACAGTAGTTTAAATTATATCGATATAAAACTCACTAAGATAGATCTCGTAAATATCTCAGTTAAGTTCGATAGCCAGTTTAATTTGTCAACTTTTTAAAATTGCTATTATTCAAAGCATAACAAATTAGTAACTCCGTTAAAATTTTTAACACACTCTTATAAACAGAATTTTACCTAATTATTTTTGCCCTTGCCGGTCATTTTTTTTTATTTTTTTCACGTTCCCCTATGATTTTTTTTAAATAGTTGTCGATCGCTTTAAGTATTTTAAGAAATCTGTGAATACATATTACATATTTCATTCATAATGATACGTGGGTTCGTCTCTCAATCTTTGTGCCAATTTGCAACAATGTATTACGATCATTTCAACGATTTGGCGATCACTGTTTTGAGCTTAAAAAAATGCATAGTAAATATACATAACGTTCACCGCAACAAATCATCATTATAATTGGCTGTCAAATATCTATATATTTATATTTAAAAATTAATCATGATTATATAATCAGAATTAAAAATTAAAAAGTAAAAGTAAACACACACATGAAAAAATAAAATAAATATAAAGTGAAAAGATGTAAAAAAAATCACACATCCGTTTTTATGCACATGTCTCGCCGATGACTCGACTAAAAAATAATCGTACGAAAGTGTTTCGCAAATGCATCCATGTGCATATAAACACATTTATGAACATGGTGTGAAAGTTATGAAGGGACTACACCCGGAATACAAATGCTCCGGTACTCGCGTTACGTCCGCAAAAGTTTGCATCACACGGTGTCCATTTGCATAAAGCCGATTGTGTTATGGTAATGACTTATTGAAAACGGTCATTCGGTCGTGCGTATTTGGCAACGATTCTGGAATCGGAAGAACATTTTATGTGGTACGGGGTGTGAAAAATATATATGTCAATAACGTAAATAAATTATGTAGAAGTAAACATATTATGTAAATGTTATATAATTATAATTTTTATATTTCTGATTTTTCAGATACATTACATAAATTTTCCTTGTCAACCTTGGAGTTTGATATTATCAGAAAAAACTAATGAAAATCCGTTATCCGTTTTCATTACTACGTTGTGTAAATATAAACTCATTACGTAATGTTTTTGTATGGGAAATATGTAATCAAGGCTGGTTTGTTTTTACAGTAAAATTAATAATTATATTTTTTTTAATAGTATATATGAAGACTCAAGGCAAAAACGCGTTAACTGATATTATGCTTGAAATTAATTATAGTAGCTACTTTATTCAATTGATTCGCATTGCTTAAAAGCAGCTAGAATATCTACAACTAGCAAGTGAATAACATGTTACCTGCACTTTATGGGAGCTAAATGTGTACATATGTATCTATATCATTTACGACAAGAGTATGTTGAAATACATAGCATATATGTTATTACCATAAATGTGTTAAATATTTGGGAAAAAAAATTATTCCGTTTTATGAATCTGTAGAAATATTAGGTAAGACGTGAATTTATTTAAATTAAATTGTATTTAATAATAAAAATTTGCATGCCTACAATTTTAAGGATTTAGCTGCAGTTTTGATTTTTTGTTTTACAATCCATGAGACACATTTAGTTCCTTATTAGAGAATTTTGATACTATGTATGAACAGCTAGATTTTAAATTATTATGTGCTATTAAAATATTATCAGGTCTGTCGAGAGGGGGGGGGGGGAAAGAGGACAAATTCCCGGGGCCCGATTCTGGAAAAAATCATAGCAAGAATATATTTATAAAAAATATAAATCGACCTCAAATAATGAATCTGAACTAAACTACAGTTGTTTGAGATGTATGTACTGATTTATTTCAGATATAAGTTCCTTTAGACCATTTTATACATACATTGCCTTCAAAAGCACCCACTTTCTAGGTAGAACTTTCACAATAAACATTATTATTCAAAGGGACAGATTGTAGTATTTTGCCGCGGCTCCGTTTGTGTTAAAATTTTTTGCAAATTATTGTTGACCTTATTGCTTTTAAAACAGAAAAAAATATCAGACATGAGAAGAAATATTCAACGAATGTAAATTAGTAGCAGTAAATTTAGGTATTCGATCTGAATTTTCAGATCGAATACCCGCTGATGTTTTTAAGTACAAGTTACAACCGAAAATAAGCAATAAATAAATAAACTTATTTTAAATAATATTAACTCAATTTAAAAAAAAAACATTAAATCAAGTTGGATTTTTTTTGCACATGCACATTATTTATATTTATATAAAAAGTCTTGTATATTATTTTATTATCAATATGTGCATATTAATATTAATTTAATGGAGAATATTATATCATACAATTTTAACAGTAGCAGAGAAATTGGAATTCGGCGTTAGTAATAGCTTGAGCAACTATTATATTTCAATGTTTGCAAAGTAACTTAATCAGTAAATAACTATAAAGATATAGCACACAACTACACGATGGTTTTAATAAAAAATATAATTGTAACACAAAAATTTATATTACTTCCAGTTTCGAATATTGACATAGCTCACATAAGCCTAATATCATATTCATATAAAGAAATGTATAAAATAACATATAAATTATAATATAACATTATTGAATATCGCCATTTGAGATTTTAAGTATAATTTTCGTCAATGAAAAAAATTAATATATCTCATACATTTTTTATTGTATAAATTTGATAAATGGCTTTTTTTTAGTAATTCAATGGTCTTTTCATAAGTCTTCAATCCACACAGAAAAAGCAAAAATACTAAAACCACATATGCCAAACTTTCATTTTAATTATATCTGCGGTCAAAAAATAAGGCAATCGAAATTGAGGTTTTCATCGAACAATTATATTATTATATATTATTATAATATAATATAATAATTGAAAAGCTGGGTATGTATCTATTATAATAAATAAAAAAACTATCAAGATATGTAGAAAAAATAAAAATAAAACATAAACTAGTAGATAAAATGTTTTTATATATTGTAGAAGGTATTTATTATTTATTTTGTATTATAAAATCTTTTTTGTATCGATATAAAACAATTATATAAATTGAAATAATACAAATTTAAAATTTACTATCTATAGATATAATAAGTATGTAAGATATTACATAACATAATTAATCTGTGTTTTTATTATCATATATTTTAAAATATAATACATATAATAGAAACTTAAACATCTAAGTGTTCAGATTATGTAAATATATTCAAAACGTGGTGAAATAGGGTAAAATAAGACTTATTGCTAAACCACTCTTCAATGTTAATAATTATTATATTCAATTTATAAAATATATGTATACAATTAACGAGGAACCAGGAAATCATTAAGAAACTCATTGTTTCAAATAATATATTGAGAAAGATCTTTATAAAATATAGTAATAGTCTTTAACATGGGATAATAATATGTATTATATGAATATACATATATATTTTTACAATAATATGGAATATATAATATATGTTTGATTGTAAAATATTTTTTTTTACTTTTTATATTTCTTACTGTTACTACTTATACCATTAATGAATTATCTAAGATTTAATCCTCACAATCATATCTTTTTCTATGTTATCAATTATAAAAAAATATGATCTTTTGTTAAAAATAAAGTAATTTAAAATTATTAATAAAATTAATATTTAGATATTATTATATATAATATATAATATAATATGAATAGAAATCCAAGACAAAATAATTTAACCAAACAGTAGGTTTTTAGACAAATAGTATCATTTATTAAATTATTTTTTACCAGGTATTTAATTTTTGTGACCTTTTTTTAAAACAACACAAATTGTTTTAGAGTATATAGCAAGGACTTTTGTTAGGGATAAGTTATTTTTGAAAAACTCTTATTGTATAAAATTTTTAATTATTTTTCCTAAACTACCCAAAATTACGTTTCGTTTAGGAATCATTCATCACAAAACTAGTATCGATTTCATTGTTCGATGAAGTGAAATATTATTAAGAATGAGGACATGTCGAGTGAAATCATCGCCGGTGGTTAAGCATCCATTGTTAGTGACACAATCGACGGGCCGGCGCGGCAGAAAAAAATCGTGCGTGCAAGACCTGAATCAAAACGGCCACTATCGGTTACATAAAGTGGAAAACGTTCCAAATTATAAATAAACATTGTTTGAAACTTTAGATTTCACATTCGATGCGTTATCTTCCTTTCTCTTCTTCGACGTATTGACACTTATTCCTCTTCTTCTGCATCCCTCGATGTTTCCGACCACAATTAAATCTTATCTGTACTACTTTAACAATTGACAGATTGGTCAATGTCTTGATTTCCTTAATCATTGGATCCCATTATAATTTGACTGCGGGCTAAATTTAAAATTAAGATATCGATCACATTCAATCTAATTTTAATCTAAGGAGGATCGCTTACATCCACCTCCAATTCAGGAAAGTGCGTCTAATGTAACCTAAACCACAACGCCCGAGGTATAGAAATTAGTTTTGCGTGCTAGGCATGAATCAATTCGGTGGCCAACTCAGCTGTTACATAAAGTGAAAAACGTTCCAAATTATAAATAAACATAATAGGCTCGCTTTCGGTACGCGTACTGATTTTTTCTCTCACTCGGACATTATATAACTCTCGGTTTTGCCATTGTCGTCGTGATTTTCACAAACAATTATCCGCTGGCGAAAAATCCGCAACCGTGTAAACGCGTAACGGACCGAATTTTCGCGTAAAAACGACAAAGGAGAGGGGAGTCGGTCCGCAAATTATCTCAACTGAAACGAACGTTTTTGTGAATCGTTTCAAGTGAAACGGGTTTTTTGTGAGAGTTTAATATGTATGTCAACAAAATATTATCAATCTATTTATAGACATTCATAAGTTCGAGGCAAGGGCTTTTTTTTTTGCAATCAATTCAAAAGTTATAAATCATTAAAAATAGCAATTATTATTAATAACGTTATTGATACATTAATAGTTAAAAACAAATTGGTTTAAGACGTACTATAACTTCTTTCAAATACCCACGTGTTGAATATGTAATTAACGGTTTAACTAATTGTAGAAAAAGTATATACATACGTTCAAGGTTTCGTTGATGGGTATTATATTGTTACATAAAATATTCTATAGATTGACAGGTATTAATTGGTGGACCAAAGTTCAAATCGTGATGGACCTTCCCTAGTTTAAAAATTATTTTTCGTTCTTTGTTATCTGTAGGCAATTGCAAGAGTTTTTTTGAGAAGCTTATTTATTAATAAGAAGGTTATGTAAGTAACTTGTTTAAAACTATTGAATGAAGTACAATGTAAAAATAAACACATATTTGTTTTAATGTACTCAATCAATTATCTGTAATTTTAATATGTTTAATTTAAACATACGCAAGTCACTGTAATATCAACCTGTACTTGATTATTAATGTTTTGATTGAGACTTCAAAATTTGTTGAGTAATAATTTAGATAATTTCCCTACAAAATACTATGATAAATATCGTATAAATAAATTATAAAATAAAAATATTCATTGTATAATAAAGTAATTTTATAATATTGCCAAAATAAATAAGGTAATATTATTATAATAAAGCTTTGATATTCGATGAGTCATAATTTAAATGATATGTTTTTTTTGTAAATTTAAATTTACACACGATTAGGCTGGCACATAATTTAAACTGGTTTCTATTCATTTTGTAGAGATTCGGAAATGTTTTGAAATTCGAACTGTGATGCACAAATTTACATACATAATAATATTTGCATCTGTATAACTGTAAACCTGTTCCAGATACAATATATAAAGGTGTTTTACATATTGTATATTTACATTTTACGCGAAGGAGTGAATCGAATTGTTTACCACCACATAAGTGATAAACAATAGTTAAATTTAAGTATTATTGTTATTTTTGTAAATATACCGCTGAAGCATGACTATGCTCAGAAAAGCGTTAAAATAGACACTATAATATAAATTAAAAATATCTGTTATTTTTAATAATATGTACAAATCCTTTTATATTATAATATTCCTATTTTACATACATGCGTAAATTATGTAATATTAATTAACCGATACATTTCTATATTTATTTATTATATATTTATATATTTATTTATATTAGTACAAAGATAATATAATTGATTAATATTACATTTTATATGATAATACTAAATTTAGCAAATCTTTATCTTTACAGAACCAAGGAGAGTTCATGTTAATTAATACAAACGTATAAATCGTGAGGTGAAAAATAAAATTAAAATTAATTAGAATAAGTCAATTATATTTATAAAATTCACTCTAAAAGGTTTGCTGCTATCACGATCTTTAGACCAATATTTAATAGAAAAAACGCGCTTAACACAAAAAATATTTTATGCAAACAATTTTTATATCAACACTAAATTAGTGTTATTGGAGTAACACTGGTAATATTAATTTTTATAAATTACAAATCATTAAAAATAAATATTTAAAAATATTTTATGTTTAATAAAAAATACTTTAATAATAGGCAATTAATACCAATTGTCATAAACATGATAGAAAAAAACATTAAATTTAAATATAAGCTCATAAAACCAAACCACATATAGCTTTAGAAGCAAATGATTATATTTTAATAATATTTAATAAAGACAATATTCGACTAGAGAGTCAAAAATATTTTTTTATGTACTCAAATTGTAAATGTTTTTAAAATTTTAACAACAATTCTAAGCAAATCTATTTGTCAACATGAAAATGGTTATACACCAGTAACAAATATTGTATATTATATAAATCATTATAAAATGAATAATTAATTTGAAACTTAAACTGCTAGTTAAAGTATACATTGACTAACTAGTGTATGTATTGAAGAGAATTAACACTAAAATAAAACATACATCTAAAAAAGTCTAAAATAAATTGTGCATCTAATAATACTTTCAAAGTAATATCTTAATCAATTAATATGTAATTTTTGATCAATCATTGATGTCAAAAGATGGATAATGGAGCGTGTGAATTACTTTCTATATTTTTCAACGGAACTTCCTGTTCCGCGTTTCTCAGACCTTCGTTTGCTTTATTGTTTTTAAGTAATAAACAAATATTGATATTTTAATTACATATTTTAAACAATTTTATAAATAATATTACTTTATAGATGAGGTGCTGATATACTGATAAGTGAATGTGACGTGCCCAATATTGATTATAAGTGTCACATACATATGTATGTATGTACATAGCAGTTTTTCCTTGTGTTCGCAAGACATTCAAATGACTATACTACATACAAATGATTTTATTACGGCGAAATGCTTATTTATAGTGTTTTCCCGTTGCATTCTATGCATAGTTTTTTTGTTGGAAAAATACATAGTCGTAAAATAGTATTAGTAAGAGCTTATAAAGTTGAGTAATTACGTTCCATATTGTCAGCAGAATCGATTTTTATACGAAGTAAATAAGTGATTTGTTGGTTGAAATAATATAAATAATTTACGATTAATGAAAACGGATGTCTCTAATTGCCAAACATTAATTTCTTGTCTGAAGTTTTGTTGTACACATTGTTGAAAACTTGAACTGCCGCCTATTGTGTTACAGTGAAAGACTTACAATACACAAAAGTGTATTCATATAGAATGTTTGTCTAAAATTATTATCTAAAAATTCTGAACGAATTAATAAATCAACCGTAGTTTTTCAGCGAATCTCCTCTATTTATTGGGTCACTAGTTTAAATTGTTCTTTGATTTATCGCCCTAGAAGAATAGTATTTTTTCATTTTCATTATGAAACTCCAAGCAGCCAAGCGAAAAACTCAACAACCATGTAAAGAACGGCCGTGAGACGCATCGTGTTACGAAATTATTACAATTCTATTGCCATTTTTATAATATGATATTTTAATGACGAAGACAATTCTAAGTCACTATAGTAGTAGTAGTAGTTTTGTTTCATCACATAATTAACCAAGTGACAGTTATGTAATTAAAAAAGCGTATATTTTCACTTTCGTTTCGACCCGAGAACAATAAAAGATCTTGGCAAGCATTCTGCGAGAGAATCGCTAATTCTTTGACTGAAAACTATTTTTAACGTAGTATTTTTAAACTATTTTTAAATGTAGTATTTTTAAACGGTTTTTAACAACAACGCGTTAATTTATGTGGGGGAGAAAAAAATTGTACAAAACAACAACACTGACCCAGTAACACAACGATCGGCGAAATCGTATCCGATACGTATTTCTAGTCTGAAAAGCAAGTTAAATTAACGTTACATAGTTAATTTCACACAGTTCAAATTGATAACGTTTTATCATATTAATCGTACGATGTGTTAATTGTCAATATGAAATGCTTTGACATTACAAAGTCGTAAAGTGCACTAAAAGGCTTCGTTTTATAATATTTTGTAACATTATAAAATGTATTTTTTATTAACATGGTGCTAATTGCTCATTTTCATAACCTTTTATAAGTTAATTAGTTTAGCGATTGTCAAGAAATATCGATGTCATGGATAAAGCGACAAATATAATGTGACGAAACTTTAAAACTGTTATTCAAATTATATAAACAATAACACTTTTTTTATTATGACTCTTTAAAGTCGAATTTATAAATTATAATTTTTAATTATATGTGCTTGCCTCAATAGCTCAATTCTAATACACATTTAAGATAAAAATATATATTTATATATTCATGGCCTGAAATGTAAATTGTCTAACCTTTAATGCCACTTTAGTTTCAAGAATTCTGATACATAATATATGAAAATTTCACAACTCTAAAATAGCAAGTAATCATAAAAAGCGTCTAAAGATGCAATATGCAAACTGTAAAATTTCACTACTTTTTTCACAGAGCTATCAGAAAAAAAAGTAGATAAAGATAATATGATACAAAAGGAAACCAGATATACATTATCTGACTATTAATCAATTAAATCTGTAAGTTCATTTATAGTGATTTACACTTACTATTATCGTTGAGTAAAATAATAATATTATTTTACTGTTTATCTATAATATCATATATTGTTTAAAATATATTATAAAAATAAATAATATTGTTTGTATTTTCAGTTAATTTACAATTATGGAGCTAGCCATTTTTGACTAAAGATACGTTTAAGATTTAATTATAATAAAAATATATTTATATCTAACAAATAGTAATAAAATATAAAATTGACTGAATAAGCTAATTATAAAATGAGGGTGTTTTAATGATAGTGTTGAATGACTATATGGATGTTAAATATAGTAGCTGTATTTATATTTATAAAACATTTAATTTTTAGTGAATTGTTCACTTGGTAAAAATTCTTCTAGATTCCAGATTTGCAATAACACAGATATAACAATATCAATGGCAAAAGCAAGACTGACTATTTAAAGACATTAATTTTGCGATTACTTGGGATTTATAATAGTAATTATTAAATATTTTGGTAGAATCTTAGAGATCTGTAGAGGCATTGATGGTGGCCGCATAGAAATTCATCAATAAATTAATTTGATATGTGCTTTTTTATTGTTACTATTATTTTTTAGAGTATACATTTACTTTAAAAACACAATTAAATTGTAACCATCACAATTTGTTTTATTATAAACGTTTCATACTATTTAATACTTTTATGAGCTATATATATTATAGAAATTAGTAGAATGTCTCTGGCAAATAGTTAATAAATTATCGTGTATTATATATTATACTAAAACTATTTTTGAAGAGGCGAATTTTTTTCAACACCTAAAAATGTGGGATGATGCCAATATTTTTCAACAATTAAGACAAAGTCATAAAAATTATGATCAATTTAACCTTGCCGTTTTTCCTGGTTACGCACACAAAAGCGTCTTTGGCGACCTTCGTCGTTTGAGTTTTGCTAAGCTTAGGTAGACTTCATTAGTACATAATTTACTTCTAAAATATACTAAATTCGCTGTGACCGTGATACGCCCGAGAATCTTGTCATTTTCCCGAGCGTCATCGACGATAATCTCTAATATTAAATCACGCCATAAAAATATGTTTTACGTATTGGAAAAAATATGTTTTTACAACTTACGTGGTAATAATCTTATCTTAACTAACCACTGTATCCGGTTGATAATATCTTCCACGGGTTTTATTTTTCAATTATAATATCTAGAAATATGTGGCATTTACATATGAATATGTAAAACAATGTTTAATAATACAATATTGTGTTTGTTATATCTGACTTGTAGCGAATCAAAACGTGCGACATGATTGCAGCCGGATGTAACTGTAAAAAGAAAAGTGTTTTTCGTGTTAAGGTACTCGATGTTAGGTCACTTTTTTGGACAATTTGTGTAGTGTGAATGAATTTAGATTTGATTTAATTAATATACTAGTGTCAAAACCAGCTGTCAAATTTAAATAGAATTTTTTTACTTTGACTGATATGATTTTTTTTAAATTTGCAAGTAAAATTAAGATAATATATTACTATATATACACACGCGGAAAGATACTAGGGTAGTAAAAATGTTGGCCTATTTTATCAGTTTCAGAAAGTTAATCAATGTCTTCTTTGTGGCAATGACGTTATAGGAAGAATATGTATAAATATATCATAAATTTAAATCAAGAAGGAGTGATTTTATAAACAATGTATGAAACGATAAACGAAATATTTAGGTATCAAAAAGGGCACGACTCATATAGCGACTGAGTCAAGAAATTCTTTCCCAAGCTCTCAAAATACAGATGATTATGTCAATATAAGTCATTCAAAAGACACTGTGACGCCTCTTGTCAACATGAAATTCTTTTACGCCTTCGAAAAACATTTGTGATCAGAATCTATATCGGCCGTATCTAATTTGACCGAAATTCGCAGAATTCATTCGTTAAATGAAACAAAAGATTTAAAAAGTCCATTCCATATTATCGTTTTAAGCTTATCTCAAAAACAGGCGTGCTTCGCAAATTTTTTTGAAGTTTGTGTTACGTTTCATTACCGATACGTATCCAATCTTAATGTATATTAAATTCGTTCCAACGATTATTAGCTATTGTATGTACAGTAAATTGTATGATATAAAATAATGTGTTAAAAATGATGAATTAATTCAATATCAGCTAACTGATCATAATTTTGGTGATTTAAAAAAGCTAAAATGGCGTCCATGATCAAAAAGTATGTGAAACAATAAATAAGACATTTATTTTTGACGTCTTCACCGATTATTAATTCGCACCACAGCATTGTGCTATGTATATTTTATAAAATTCAAAAAAATTATCGTAAATTTTAAGAGTAATTAATTAATAATTAATTAAAATAAATGTTATTAATTAATGATTATTTTCAAATTAAATAATATTTTACACACATTTAATTGATTTTTTGCATTAATTGCTTAAATAAATTAATATTGCTAAAAATCAAGAAAAAATTACAAATGAATATTTGAATACTTCATCCATTTTTTTATTCAACACTTGAATAGTTGAAAATCACGAATAATTGATAACCCTAGTTACCAGTTGTTGATTTACGATAATTCTATCACATCTTCTTGATCAAAATATTTTTAATTGAACGTAAAACGAGATCATGGTATATCTTTTTGTCTTTGTTTATGCACGCACAGACCCGATGACGTCAACCACGCGCGGCTTCTCAAAGGTTCGCAATAAAACACATAATATATTTATTCATATTTTTTCTGTACAAATTATAATATTAAAATATAAATGATAAAAAACATATCTATAAAAATATATCGCTTCAATATTGGAACTTGCGCAATCAATTATCACATCTTCCATTTATCTTCAGACACTTCATGTGAGAATTACGCCTCTGAATTTTTTTCTAACACTACTGGCATCCACCATCGGAGTTCAAGACATTGAATTTTCACTAGTCCTTCAACTAGTCCACAACCACGAGGATGTCGATTCTACTTCCAACCAGTAAAAATCGCAAAAACCGCTGCTTCTCTCTTCGCATCCATTGCTCCAGCTTGGCTTAATTCAGAGTGAACCCAATTCGAAGACGCCTATAGACTATGGACACATCCACGGACCACACGTTTAACCGTTGTGCAACAAATCAAATAAGTATCATCTTTGTCTTAACAAAAATAAACCCCCGAATACAAAGACCCGGAAATTACAATTTCTGATCTTTCAAACAGCATAGAAATTTAATAATATTATGGTGCATATGGGATTCGAATCTAGGCCTTCCAAGTATTTTTGATGCATGTTTAAGCATCACTTTAAAAAATCTAATGACAAAACTGGTGATTTCCACAATGGATTTCCAACTGTAATGCTTCCGTTTAGTTACCTAGAAATTCAGTATAAAATCCAAGAATATGATTTCCCACTCTTATCTTTCCAATGACGCATCAAGTTACACGTAACTAATGACGCGCCGTCGCACCAACACAACCGAACGGTTTGGTGCATTTATAAGCATCAGTGATGTCACATATACACGCGTAGATTTTCTACCAGACAAGCGAGACTATCAATACTTCGATCACACCGGTGACTCACCGAAATCAAACATAATGTGAGTCAGTTCGGATTGATTCAATCGTGCCATGTGCGTTTCTAAGAAGGCTCGCGATAATCAGTCCTTTTCCGGTTTGTTTTCTCGTTTTGGCCACGCCCACGTTTTTCGCTGTGGCTCGATGCCATCGCACAAAAATTAAAACTGCTCCAGAGGTAATTTTCAACTTTTCGAGAAGTGGGTCGTGTTTGTGTGTTATTGAAATTTCTATAAATAAAGCTTCTCGGTCTCGCCAATCGTAAATATTCCTTTAATGTATAGTACTCACAGAGAACATATGAAAATAAGTTTGTGTTTAACAACAAACAGGACCTAGTTTTAGTAATTCTAGATCGTAGTAGTTGGGCGCAAACAATGGTGTGCCACTAAGCCAATTAGTGGCTATTTAAACAACTAAGATTTGTGTTTCTTTACTAAGCAAAAATGTAAATAACTTAAGCGTTGTAATAACTTTAAGTAGGGATTTTAATTCTTAGTGTTTTTATTTTATTTTCTTACACTATCGTAAAAGTAAGATATAAAAATAAATTTCAATTAATAGTGACAAATTAAAAAAAATACTAAAAAATCAGGGGTGTCTGACTCTAGACTGTTTTTTTTTAAATACACTACACTTGACAATTTTACTTATAATAAAAGTAATTAACAATAATACAATATTCATGTAAAATTTATTTTTATATTATAACATCCTATATTGGATATGATATCTTGTTACATGATTCATTACTACAGTTAAATTATATAGCATACCTGAGTGTAAAAAATAAAGAAGTACATAATTAACACGTAAGAATAAAGCTTAGGTTTTTTTTCTTATTTAAAAAAAATAATTAGTGTATGATAATTGATTACAGTCGTATTTAATAAAAAATCAAGCTTATAGGTCCATCAATATTAAATTAGGAAGGGATGGATTTTTGAGTTTAGCGAAGCCGACTATGATATTTAATACTATACATAACACCTGAGGATAAATAATTAGTTTTAATCAGGTTGAATAAAATTTAATCAATAAGAATTTGCTCTAATTTGATCTTTTTACTGTTACTCTGACGTCAAAGAGCAGCGTATGTTAGCTGTTCAAATGAGCAGGGTCTTGGTTATGACTGGTTTTGTTGACTGAGTTCGGTCGACGAGTAAATTAATTTCTCTCTGCCTGACTAATGGTGGATCTTCGTATAAGTTTGATCCCAATTTTGAGTGTAGTTCGCATTTTTCCAAATAAAGAAAACGTGATCCTTACAATTTGTGAGTGTCAAATTGATTGATTCAGACTTTCATATCTTTCAAAATTATTGTACAATATTGTCCTTGTCCTCACGATTTTGATTTACAAACAGGTGTAATATTCTGAACTTCATTGTGTTATCACGATATAGCCTTCCTTATGTGTTAAAGATTTCACTTATTGATTTAGCGATTTATTAATAATAGATTTCATTTCCTTTTTTCGTGAGAATTTTGCTTTAGATTAATTTTGTCAATGGCTAGTTTATTGTGTTTTATAATATACATAAAAACATTAAAATTTCGCGGGACTAATTGAATGGTTTCACATTTTTTTTCATTTTTTTTGTTAAATCTTCCGTTGTAACCTGAAGGGCGTAAGCCCAATGCGTTACAACGGGTAAAATCTGAACCAACTGAGTCAATCAGATATAATGAATAGCTGCAAGTATTAATCACCAGACTGATAGTCTGGCAATTGTTGACATCTATATTAATAATCATAAATTATTATGTGTAATATAATTTATAACCAACAGATGTTATTGCAGCTGAGGCCGTTTTTTTTAATAACAGCAGCAGCACTCGAATTTTTATAAATAAAAATTCGAGTGCTGCTGCCGGGACTTGAACCCGCAACTTCAGAGTTACTAGTTTGAGACGTTACGGACAACGCTATTCCGTTCTTAAACATGATTTAGCAGATGCACCCGTAGACTAAACGTTAATTGAGAATGTCTTCTCCGCTTGTTTCAAAATTATTATATTATGATATTTAAAAAAAAATAGTTGGCAATCGTTAATCTCAACACATATAAAAACAATAGTATGTCTTTAATCTCTAATTTAAAAAATGTAGGGAAATTTTTTTTATAACATTAAAGTACTTTTTCATGAAATCCTGTTTGAAAACACTGATTTGGATACATAGTTTTTTCAGAATATTAACTGACAAACCAAAAAATTATTTTTAGCAATTATAATTCATTATTAAATCTTGCTGATTTTTTAAGCAGGAAATTACTAATATTAAATTTATAGGTTTTGAAAACAATAATAAAACTTATTTTAGTTATGTAAAGATTATTGTTATATGTTTATTTTTATTATATTAATAAGTAATTTATTATAAATTATAATGTAATATTGTAGCAGCGAAGCGTTTGATTGTACAATCATGGACGCCTTATTTATAGCGGAAGGTAATATCCGATATATTTTTAGCTATTAATTGCTGATTAAGAAACACATAATGATTCAGAATTGATTAATAATATTTACATTTGTCTATTTTAATATTTTCATGATTCATAAAAGTAAATCTAACAAAAAAGATTACATATTTTGATTCTAGATTTATTGATTTTTTTATAAGACATGATCTTTGGAAACGTAAGTTCATTATTGATTACAATACAATCATTAGGTCATCATTGGTCATATTACATTTATCAAAATCTATTACCTATTCATATTAATGATTCATCAATCATCAATGTTGAAACATTATCTGAATTAGATTCATACGTGATTTCATGGTATAATTTATCAATTCCCTACCCTACATACAATGTATCAATTCCATTATCTATACGTCACTGACGTGCTTAATTGAAATGGACATGTGTGTCAGGACAATTTTCATTTTGGCGATTTCCGTCCCTGTCAAGCCGGAAGTGCATTTGTGCCATTAGCTGCTGCATATCGCATTATAACCTTCCTGCCACTATCGTGTATATAAAAGGGGTAAAGGCCAACGTGATAAAGTGCAACAGACAAAGGGTAAAAATATCATGGATGCTCGAATTATTTATAGCTAGTCTGAAATGTGGAGGACGTCCTGTGCAACAACTTAGATTACAGTTATCAAATTTTAATTGTAATGTCAAGGCTAATTAAAATAAATTAAAAAATATACTTTTTAACTTTTTAAGTTTAGATAACATATTATTGCCACAAAGATAATATAAAATTATACACCGATAATGTTTTTTTAATATACGGATATATTTTTAGATATCGATTTTGTTACTGATTTTTTTTGGTTTAACAAATTAACAAATTAATTGCATTTTATTGCCGAGTATGGTATATTATAATACATATATGGTATAGTTTGAGTTTAGTTAAAGTAAAGTTGTTTGTATAAGATTAAACATTATGATTCGAAGTAGAAAAGTTTGCTATAAAAAATCATGACACGATTTTTAACAATATGTTATTTTTAGCTATTGTGGAAATAAATTGTTACTTTAATTACATTTTAAAGATTTCCTGGGTTAGGATTTGCTTTTTTTCAAGGTTTACTGTTCGTTAGATTAGATTAATGTTAGGTAGATTAAGGTTAGATTAATGTTTTTCAACGGTTACACTGTAAGTGTTTTTAATAAAATACTTTCACGACTACACTATTAAAAACATAATAGAATATTTTATGACGATTTAATGTCCGAAGTAATTCTACGATGAAAGCAGAAATTGTTTTTCGAATATAGTAAACTTTGATATTCTAACAAGATTGTTAAATGTGCATTCAAACTTGATTTATAGCTTAAATGTGATTATGGAAAGTTTATATGAATATAAAATCCTATACGTACAAGTTCGCATGACTTTCGCATTACATAATCATCGGTTGTAAAATAATGTATTTCGCCACATTTAGCACCAGTTGAAGTCTTCGTTTCGTATGATTTCTCAAAATATTCTCGATACTTTCACCGTTCTCCGCCAGCGTACACATGCCCTTTCTTTACCTTTCTCGAATGCTTTGTTTCATCTTGACCTTTCACGTTTTTTTATTTATTATTTATTTATCATTTTTATTTTTACTTTCAACTTGTTTGTGTCATTTATTCAAAGGCACCAACACATCTAAAAGTAAAAATATCTATAGTTCAGAGGTTCGTAACTGATTGGGTCAGTCACAGACTGACTTGTCGCATTGTCATCTGACGAATATCGCAATTACCATTCTATCTACAAACATATATGGATGTCTGAGGCCATATTGGCGAGTCTCATTGATATTTAGATTTCTGATGTGCTTTGTATTCTAAATTCGTTCTGCGTTCACGGACGAAATCTAAATTTTCAAACTCTGCTTCTTTGTGCTGTGTTTTTTGTAGTTGTTAAAAACACATTAAGATTCACGTAAAACTGACTCGATTTGACTACGATTAGAAAGCACGCATATTTGTGTTGATTGAACGCTTATGTTATGGACGAAGATTGAGCAATATCAACAGAAGGATTTAATAAAATATCAAACGCAATATTAGTCAAATTGAGGTGTTTACAGTTAAACTTTCTACATTAATTTGTAAATAAACTTAGGTTGTAGTTCTATTGCATTCTGGTGATTTTTTTTCAAACATCAAGTTCAACTGTCATTTTTTTATAGAATTTTCTGCTGCGAATTTAGAGCTTAACGCATTAAAAAAATGCAGTTATACGTCGATCTCGATTCAAGAGATGATGCCAGCTGCAGCATGTTCATTTTACTTAATTGACAAGATAATGAACGAAGTTCCGCTTGTGTTTTTAAATTCACTAAATCGACATAATAAACTTACTCTCAAGGTTGGTTAATATATTATGATCGTAAGGAATTTATGATGGCATCTAATACACGATCAATTAATACTATTCAGACTGACATATTTAAAGGCGATAATCTTATTGATATATAGCTTTTCTACTCTTTGTTTTAAGTGGCTTTAATTAGGTCACAAAGACATTCGTTTAATGTGATAAGAATTGATTTGATAGATGCTTATCTCATGATATTCTCTATTTTATGTTGCAATGTCACAAGCGAAGAATCAATATTATTTGTACAAGCAGATGAAATCTGTTGAATTATATAAAAGTTAATAACTAATTAGTTATAGGTACAACGTTAAAATACTAATTTTAGACTGTCAATACATAAAAAAATATTTTTTATGAGACCGAAGAATCTTTTTGAAAGTGTCAAAATGTTAATTGATTTATTGACGTTTCAATGTCATATTACAAATGTCAAATTGGTTCTCTCTAAATTTTTATGGACCATTAAAGCATATACTATGACGTTCATATGTCATTTTTAGTCCTTGCGCTAATCACATTTTGCCAAGACAATGCATCGGCTCACACCTCGACACACATGATGAATTTTTCGCATCTAACTACGTATTGTTATTTTCCCCTAATTGTTAGGTTTAAATTCAACTTCATTGAGTACACGCTACTTTAAGAATAATCTAACGCAAAGCTATTAGGAAGCAACAACGGATATGCTCCGTACTTCCTCTTTTAAAGATATCTAAACCTTGGGATTTCGGCAATGAAGCCAGATTCAAAACCGCTATCATAAAGTACCTAATGTTTAGATAATGTTATTAATAAACTTTGTTTATGTTTTAATCTTATCTGATCTGTATCAAACCTTGTTTGAATGTCAATGTAGCGCTTTTCCTTCTTTCCGCTAATTAGTTTTATAAACAGGTAGTAGGTGCACCTTTCGTGTCACTCGGATCACGAGCTGCGGTAAGAAATGGCGAAAGTCGAGCAGCCGTGAACTTGATCCGCACTCTCTTTGCGCAGAGCGAGAAAACGAAAGAAGCAGTGAGAGCTACCACGCTAGAATAATGTTGTTACTATAATATAGCTGACCTGTTGGTTGTATGAAACGATTCTATAATGCCATTGCATACGAACGCACACTCGCTGAAAATGTCTCTTTGTTACTTTAAAGCCGTAGAAAGTTGTTCCAGTTCGCGACAGACCGACGCCTGTTTGGCAAAATGTATACATAATAATATGAAATATAGTACCTGCTTTGTAAGATAACTGTGCGTGGGATATTTGGTATTGGTAATGTATGTTCATATATTAAAATACATATGGACAAATTTTGCATCTTTCGTCATATTTTATTTTTTACGCAAAATAAATAATATTTTCTTTGAACCAAGGCCTTGTTTTATGTATGGTTAGTTTATATAATAATATACAAATATTTGGTATAAAGCTTGTAACCTGGGTTTCTCTCTCGGATCTTATTCTATTTTAAACTATTGTATACTTTTTATTATTCGGATTAATGCTGAAGAAAAAGGGCAATGATAATCCAAAGTATATATTTTTATTTGCTTAAAAAATATGTATATTATATATTCACATTACAGATTATTATTATTTTTATTTATCAAGAAAAGTTATGATTCTTGTTTGCTTTGGAGATTTTCTCAATAATTTTCGATTAAGAGCTATTATATCGTTATGTTTGAATCACTTTTGTTCGACGTGGTCCAGTAAAATTTTAACAAAAATCTGTGCCGTCGTGTTACTAATGTACTTGTTAGTATCTTCTTCACTTGTCACTATCACTCACTATCATTACCATCATTTTCTGTTTGAGTAACAATATAAACGATATCTTCATCATTTAAGCATTGAAAACTCAGATCAAACCATCCCTCGATGTTTTCCCGATCGATATTTTCAAAGCATTTCAATTATTTTGTTAATCTGTATATTTCAGATATATCACTTGCCTCAGTTCCTTTAGAATACAATGCATCTATTTTAATGTTAAGAGGAATCTTTTTTCGAACAAGTGTTACTGTTTTTACTTTTGACCAAGATTGTGTTATTTCATGTATAGTATTAAATGTCTTAATTTTTTTCAAGAATCCTCCAAGAAATTAACTTTTTTTTAATATTTTATTTTTTGTAATTACTATAGAATAGTTTTGATTTAATTAAATAGTTCTCTAGATATTTTAAAATATATCATACATTTTTCGATTTGTGAGCCCCTCTTATATTAAATTATAATGTATTAGTTTTTAAATTAAAGGTATGTAAATAATCTGGTATAAAACAAATGTGACATATTTGTATATATAGTATGCAATAAAAATATGCGTGACTGACGATAAAGTTGACATTTTTATATGCACTTATTAATGTAAATTAAAAAACTTTTAAAAAGTACATTATTTACAAAAAATATATTGAAAAAATTAGGTCGCTTTTTACATAAAAATCCTCGTTCCTATATATTTCAGTGACCTCAATAAGGACCGTGAATTCTCGTTGCTCAATCGAGTGAAGAAATTTCCTATATATCTTTGGCACAGTTACCGAAAAAAATACAATCACACCAAATCTTCTGACAGATTTTTTAAACAGAGAGCGTGCAGTTGTGATTTGAAAAAAATCAGAAAGTCAACACGCCAAAATGCAGAGAAAACGCCCTGATTTATCAGAGCTCAATGAATAAACAAATTAAAAAAAAAATGTTAATAGAAAGTGATTGTAAACTTTGACGTCTTGACAAATTCTTGTTTGTTTTGGTCGGTTATGTTACGTATTTATGCAATGTGAAAAAATATCGGTTTGTCGTTTAACTATTGCGTCGATTTGTGTCAATCGGTTAAAGCGAGAAATTGTCAAGAGATTAACCGAGACATATAGTAAATTCGGGTTAAGGTTATTAAACGTCAAACGGGAAATAAATAATACAAAATTACATAATATTTTATATTTACGTGATTTTCCATTGATTCATAAATAGGCACTGAATTAAATTAAAAAGTTGTATCTATTACGAGCGATAATTTAGTATCATATTCAATAAAAGTAATGAGGCAGTAGATATGTACTCTTATCATGATAACTTTAATATCTAATCATAAAATAATTTTGATAAGTATTGCTTTGTAATGCTTTTCAATTACCATCTTTGATCGATTTTAGATATGGTATTGTTGAAAATTATATAGTTCTCTTAATAGCAATAAATAAGTTCCAGATCGTTTGATAAGTATCACAATAAGAAAATAATTGACATAAATCTAAATCATTATATTCGCCTTTGATTCATAAAAATACAATAATCAAAATGCGTCAAAAATTTCCCACGTAAAAAAACAATACTGTTCAGGTCTTAGTACACAGTAAGTAGTTGAATTGTAACACAGTTTTATTTAAAGCATTACAAATATCATTTATATCTCACGTATAGACAGTAAAAGATTCTGAGTAAGAAGAAAAATTATTTTATTATAATATTTTTTTTCTACATATCTAAAAGTTACACTGACACTATATAATATATATATATTTGTCTAGACTAGGACTTACAGAATGCAATTTATTCAATTAGGATTAACTAGAAAAATATTTAATAAGGATTAAATCAATTTTATAAAACATATCGTTTCGTAAATATGCTATATTTATGACCTCACAATATAATTCGTCCGTTTTAGCCATTAATAAAATTTACATTTTAGACTAGCAAAGAAAAGCTTAAATCGTGTAGTTCCACAGGACCGGGCTTCATTCCTGACTTTATGAAGGACTGTCAGGTTAATTCTTGCTCCCTTTCGATTTATTTTCATGTCACTTTATCGTTTATTGATCTCTGGAGATGTACGATCAAGTCACCCTACAAAAGGATCCACAAAAAGGGTGATAAATTGTGTATATATAATTTCAGACCGATTCGGCACCTGCTTAGTAGTTTGATAAAAATACATATACATATATCCAAAACAGCCATCCAGCGCTAGTAAACAACAACACGGGTTTCGTCTGCGTCATTTCATGGCCACTAAGCTTTTATGCCTTTCAAAGGCGGTGAGAAAATCCCTCGATTCTAAAATTCAGGTCGATGTAATCTATACAGACTTTCAAAAACAATTTCTTCGATAAACCAAAAACTTTGGTTTATCGAACGGTCTTTTTTCGAGTTACTTAATTCACCGCCGTCAATATGTGAGCTATGGAAATCGTCGCCCCGATGAGTATTTCGCTCATTCTGGAGTACCATAGGGATCTCTGTTTTTTTTTGCTTTTTATTAATGAAATATATGTTGCAATTAATAACTCGGGATATTTGTTATATGCTGATTACCTCAGAGTGTTTCAGAGTATTCGCACAAATTTGGATTAACAGAAAGACCTGGATTTGCTATAGAGGTGGTCACTCGACAATAGACTACTTTTCAGTATCGCCAAATGTCACGCATTCACGTTTTCTAGATCCCTTTGCCCAGCTGGAATTTTCCTACGTTTTATGCGGAGGTGTTTTAAGTAAAAATACTCCCGTCGTTGACTCGGTAGTGACGTTCAAGCAGGAATGGAGATTTTATATGCATATTGGAAGAGTTTGCGATAAGCCGTCGTGTCACTTCAATAATTTATTGGAGATTCGCGTTTTGTATAATATACTAGTTCTTATAATCTTTGTTGTTGGAGAGAATTGAAAGAAAATTACTGAAATATCTTTACAAGAGGGATCCGTATTTGTATCATAGTGCATTTTTGCTAGCAAAAAGGCACTGAATTTTATTTTAACGCTCATAGAGCGTTAAAATAAAATTCATTAAATTTTTGGCATAGCGTTCACTAATGAAGCTTAGGCGCAGGAAAAATATGTGGGATGGTGCGCCATAAATGATTTTTCCTTTATTTTTTATTGTTTGTATAATGACCATCATAACTCTTGAGGTAACCTGTCAAGTCATGATGGTCAGATTTGTAATAAAGAAATAAATAAAGTATTAGTGGCTACTAAACTCAATAATCATCAGAGCTACATAACTAAGTAATTTGTTAATTATTTTAGGTATTGCTGGGTTTTGGAATTTTATGATCTTTATCTTAAAAATTTGATCTTAAAAAATCTTTTTCTAGAAAAACATTGAGTAAGATAAAAAAAGTATAATTATAAATATAATATATAGAAACATATTTTTAGGTGATATTGTTAAGCGAGCTCTTTATTCAGTAAAAAATAACCTATAACTTAAAACAAGTTTTTTTCATATTACTTTTTTAGGGACGCTGTTTTGCCAGAGTAAGTAGTGACGGAAATCTATGGAACCTTTCACTACTAATGAGATTATTATGACTTGATAGGAATGACTATATTTTCACGTCAGTTTATCTTAGCCTAGACGTATATGTATGTGGGTATGTATGTTTTTTTATACGCTGAGTCGTTTCTAACTCGCTGTGTAAATGCATTAAAACAGCGCGTTCACTAGTTTGGCAAACTGTGAATATAGTATATTACTTTAAAAATATATTGTCTGATGTTCCGTTATATTACGTTAGCAATGCTAATTATGAAAGAAATCTTCCTTGCATGTCTATTGACGTGGGATTTTTGTTGTGCTAAAATGTATATCGCGCATGTTAGGTATTACATTTTTTATGATAGCCAATATCATGATGTTGTCACCGGTGACGGGCAGCCATATAGCTATAACTTACCACGCGGAACCATCGTTTCGGATGAGCGGTCAATAGCGGAACCCTGACTTACTGACTAGGATCGTGTCGAATCCAATGCCGGCGGTGATTACGCGCCGATTATGGTAATTATAGTCAGTCAACGTTTACACTAACTTCTGGTCGTGACAGTTAATTGCTTGCGAATAAACAACACTGTCGAATTTACCCGTCAACGACTCCTCAACCGCAATATAGAGATAATGACATCATAAAAATGGGACCGACATTCATGATGGATAAGTGCAGTCGCGATTCGTGCTAAGAGCAGTGGAGCTGCAACACATAACATAATATGACTGAAGTACTACGGGTATTTCTAAAGTTTACAAGACATAATTTGTTTTTGTGCCTTTAATTTGTCACTATGAACAGTGAGCATTCTTGACTCTAACGAAAATACGAATAGTCTCTGGACCCAACGCGCGCATAGCTTCTGATTTTCTAAAAACAGTTTTGAATACCTCTTGATATTGTTAATAAAGTTTATGCATTGTTGAATGCCTATAATACAAATGAATAATGTTTCAAATTCAAGACAATATTTTTGTTGTTCATAACGTTATTATCATACAAAAACACGTTGACGAGAAAATACAGCGGTAGTATCTCTGAAATACGTTGTATGTATGAATGATATTAATTATAAAATTACTTATATTTTATATTAATAATAATTAAGCATTATTTGCTATATATTGTAATGAAAATGTTATATATTTTGATGAAATTCTAAATATAATTTCACTTATATGCAGTTTTTAATGAAAAAATTAATTTGAAAAAGAAAATATTTTACATAATAATTACTCATTTTTACTACAATGATTTGCATTTTTTGTTATAAATTAATGTATGTTTTCGTAAAGGTTTTTTACACAAGTTCACTGTCGTTCAATACGAATTCGATAACCCGGAAAATTAAATTTTATATTATACAAAACAATACTTAAATGTGTATTCTATATATGGATATATAACGTACGTTTCTATTTGTGATGTATAAATAGAACTTTGTCAATATTAATATTTTATAATTAAATATTTGCATATAACAATTTCCTTGTTCAGTTTGCAAAACATAATATTTAAAGTTCAATGGCTACAATATACTTACAGTTTTTTAAACAATATATTATTTTAATATAAGCATCTGGATATTGAATGAAAATTAATGACAATAAAGTAGTGCTAATGAGCAGTTTTTCAGAGCGACTGCTTATTTTTTCAATCGTACTGTGTAGCCAAACTTAAAAAATGTAAAATAATTAAATATAATCAAATTTTATATTTTTTTCTCAAACTTATTTCTATTATATAATCTGACTATTTTTTTATGATTATATCTTTAACTATTTTTCTTCAAACGTATTAATAATTTAAAAAAGGTTATTTTATATAATATTTTTGTAAAAATAATATAAGAAAACGAAAGTTAATCTGCTTTTATGTTAACTTATTATTAATTATTGCAGTGTCACGTAAGTTATAATTCTACATTGTTTAACTTACAAACGCGTTGAATCATCTTCATTTTTTATTTTTCAAGTGCTCAATTTAACGTCTCATTTTACTCAGAACATAAAAACTCAGTTTACATTTCGTTTAATTAACAGCAGCGAATTGCAATTTCAAACCACAGCACATTGTTTTCAGCATAAACAATGCGATCCGTAAGAATCGAATTACCTCATGTAACATGAACTCGAATTGAAATTTTTTATATGTTGAGTATACAGTAAAATACATTCATTGCGAGTTTGTAAATAAATACCATTTTATAGCTTATCAGGGGAGATAAAAATTATAAAAATAATACAAAAACATTTTACAAATCAAGATAAATAAATAAATAGAATAAAATAAAAGTTGGTGTAAACCAGGCATGGCGAACCTTTTTGGGTTCGTGTGCCAAAAATCCTCGAATATTATTCCTCGATTGTGTGGCGTGCCCAAGGAGTATAAAAATTACCAAGATAAATAAATAATTAGTTCTTTTTTTAAAACGATTGTCGTTTATATTAGAAAACATTTGATAATTAATAAAATTAAATAAATTAATAATTCACGGATTATTTAATCAAGATTTTAATTTTTTAAATTTAAAAATTAAAAAATATTTTTGAACATGGAAATCGTTCGCATGCAATCCAAATTCTCAAACGTGCCACCTCTGGCACGCGTGCCCTAGGTTCGCCATGCCTGGTGTAAACCAATGGCAATGTAGTTCAATTGACTGTAGTTGTTGCAATATATTTATGAAAATTAATCCAAAATCTGTAAAGGTTAAATTATACTTCGATTACTCCGATTCGAACGATCGTGATTAAAAAAGGTTCGTTATTTATCCCAAGTTGCGACAGTTAAGATTGCGCAAAAGTCAAACGCAAAACTGGACTAATTAGCAATACACCCAGTAATATTCATTGAATGCGTTATTTAACCTTTAGCACTCGATCGTTGATTAAAATCGCCGCCTTTGGATAGTTTTGCAATAAAAAAATAATTTATATTCAGATTGGTGCAATTTTGTTTATGCCCTATATTTATGATCGAATTCTAATAACTTGTAATGTCATATTGCCCAATTTAACTAGATAAAATCGTATTTTGAGTTTCTTTACTAACTTCTAATTACACATATATGTATGTCCATAATTGATGATAATACTTTTCTACAAATGTGAATTCGAAATTTGCATTATAAAATCACAAGTCTTTATTTAATTTCTGTATTTTTTAATGCTTTGATGTGAAATCGTATACAAGTTAAGCTTAGACAATTTTTATTTAGAAAATAAGTGAAATTAGAAGTAAGCAAGGTTGGAGGAAAATAGTGAATGTTTATAGCATTGCAATCAATTTTTTGTTTAGAATAGCTTCCAGCTGTGACTGTTTATTTCAAACCAGAAGCTTATTCTTTATCTGCCTCATTAAATAAAAAGCAGTACCACTTTGCTTGTTTAGCTTTAAAAGCGCTCAATGAAACTTGTTCATAGTTTTTTCGTGTCACATTGTTATATACCTATGTTTGATTTTTAATAAACATATAATGTAAAAAGTCCTTTAACATTTTGAAATATCATAAAATTGCAGTTGATAATGAAAAGCCCAAAGTCGTACATTTAATACATCACTGTGAACTGTTTACTCCAAACATTACGCAGTCTTACCTTAAATTTTTCATAAACCTTCAAAATTTAATTTAAATCGTCAGTTGTATATCTACCGTACACATTATAAATGTTTTTGAGTGTCAATTTCATGTTATTGCATTTAGGAAATTCATAATTTTGACTTCTAAATATATGTTTAAGGACTATTATTAAATTTAACTATTTTTAAACCTTTGAAACTGTTTGTACCAAAGTGAGTATTTAGATCCTATTAAAATTTTAAATGCTTTACTGTTTATATTTTTTATGTGCTAAGAAAATCAGTAATTCGCTTCAAATATAACACACCCAAATAGGCTAATAAATCTGTGCATGACAGCGCGTTCCTGTGATTATTTTTTTGTATATCTTCAAGAGCTATAATAATTATTGCCCTGTATAATACATAACTTTACAATTAGCCTGAATTATATACTCATAAAGTTCTTTCAATACTCAATATGAAAGTTGTTGCCCTCAAACAAATCGTAGTACGCATTTGTTATATTATAACAAGTTGATTCATATTATCGATTCTTCAACATTTCTCTGTTGTCTTTCATTTTCAGTCAATGTCTAACTATTGACTTTAAACGACACTGCACATGTTCATATGATTTATTATTTTTAGTGTAGTATATTGGATTTCGTTGAACCTAAGCTAATACACAATATTGAAATGTGAATTATGAAATTACTGTTTTAAAAGATTTTTACTGATCTTAATTAAGGAATGAGAATTAAGAAAGATCGGTTGAATAGATGTTATATATGATGATGCGCATAATTTGTTACGTATGTTTCTGTACTATATGTCTAATTGTTTAGTGGCGGTCTTAATACTCATGTGCTTAAATTTGAGTTTGCCGTTTAAGACGGGTTATTTGATATCGCGTTGCAGAGATTTATTTACTTAAAGTTCTATTCTAATTATTATAACACTGACTTTGGCAGAAGATCAAAGAGCGGAATTCCAACCAGTGATAAAATGTTACCGCCCTTTTCTATATAAAAAAAACTAAACAATAATGTAACATGATCAATATATAAGCAATTGAAAATATATTTAATATAATTAATATGTATTTCACACACAAAATTAGAAAAATAATTATATAAAATATAACTACCATCCATAATCATAGCGTTGCAATTAAATTGTACTGTACATGTAAAAAGAGTTATATATTTTATGATCTAAAAATAAAAAAAAACAAAAGGCAAAAGATCAGCCATTTACCGAAAGCAATTAACGCAAAAGTATTATCAACTGCATAAATAAAAAAAATATAACAAATATTCAAATACACAATAAAAGAGCCAGCCACAATTCTCTTCAAGATGGTAGAGAAACTAGCAAAGTTCATTGTTACTGGATTTATTCAAATAAAGATGTGTGCACCTAGACTATTCTGATTGATCTCCTCCCATTTCCCTGATATATATAAGTATTATATAAGCTGTAATTCCGCAATAGAAAAATCACTTCCGTTCGAAATTTTCACTTCCACTTTAAAGGTACAACTTGGATTACCAAATCGCTTCTAAAATAAAATACATAAATACTTAGCTTCAGGCCTGCCGAGAGGGGGGAGCAGTGGCGTAGCTAGGGTATGTGCCGCCCGGGGCAATCCTTAAAATTGCTGCCCCCCCATACATTTTTTTTGCAGGGTCATAAAATCAGCATTTCTTAGAATAATAAATTGATTATTGTTAAGCTCTTGCTATTCGTAGATTAACATAAATTTTAGTTTATTCAGGGTTAAGAACCACACTAGACGATTCCATTGCGAATATGCCGCCCCCAAGCAAGTGCCGCCCGGGGCGGCCCGCCCCCTCCGCCCCACCATAGCTACGCCACTGGGGGGGAGACATATTCCCGGGGCCAGTTCTCTTTGAGGGGCCCAACTCTAAAAAAAATCATAGTAAGAATATATTTATAAACATAGTATAAATCGACCTCAAATAATGAATCTGAATAGATGTTTGAGATATGTACTGACATATTTCAGGTATAAGTTCCTTCAACCCTTTTTATACATACAAGAAATAAAATGAGCGGAACAATGCCTTTATAAGCACCCACTTTCTAGGAAGTACTTTCACAATAAACATTATTATTCAAAGGGGCAGATTTTAATTTTTTGAAACGTCTCCGTTTGTGTCTAGATTTTCTTTTAGGAATAAACATTTCTAAAAGAAAATCTAGAAAAAACAGTCTCGAATCTATCCCGAAAATATTTTTTTAAATATGTTATTTCAGTAAAATCATATCGGAATACATTTTCACCAGTAAATATATATTTTTACCAGTGAAAATATAAATTATTTGGCAGGTTCTAGTAAAATTATATGATTTCAACTTTTCCATATGTAGTAATGTATTTTATTTACATATTTATCATTATTTATTTACATCCGGTTTATATATGTTACAGTGAATGCGTATTTTTTATATTTTCATTAGTAAAGTCCAAATACATTTTCACCAGTAGATATATATTTCTGCTAGCGAAAATATAATTTAACTGATAGGTGCTAATATGCTACTCTAAAATGTCGATGAAACTCAATTTGACAGTTGCGAAGCGTTCATTTGTTGTTCAAATCTAATATAATGAAAGTTCTAAAACTAATTATAGTTTTAGAACTTTTATTAGGTCAAATCCAAAATACAAACTAAGGCAACTCATCTCAGGGGAAAATAAGCGGAAGAATAAGTACATACAGACATCGCATCTCACATATTGCTCCATAGTTTGTCTGCATTTTGATACTACAATATGTTTTAAAAACATGATAGCTTTCCTTGCCGATATTACTATGAACTTCTAATATAAGAGGATCGATAAAAGTGTATTCAAATCGAATTTTGGTCAATTGGAGAGCGCAAAAACAATTATTATTTCTCAGAAGGCAAAAATTCACGTCAACGGCAATAAAATCGTGTCGGCGCCGTTGCAGTGGGACGGCACAATTTTATTGCTTTTGATGTGGATTTTTGACTTCTGAGAAGGGATAATTATTTTGCGCTTTCCTATTTCACAAAATTCGGTTTAGATGTGCTATATTTGATTGCAATATTGCTATAAAAAATATATAAACTGCCATTTTTGTCATGAAGTTTGGATTCGCCCTCGGCGGCACTGCTTAGCCCTAAACGTGCACTATCAAGAGCTTACGCTAAATCGACATAAACAACACATTCAAAAGCAGCTGCTTCCACTTCAATCATTAGTTCTGGTACAGACAATCAGTCGCTTTGTATATCTAAGAATTAAACTCGATATTCGTGCCAATTTATGATTCAGCACCTCGGCCACGAATGATACAGCACGTAATTATAACATAATGATTTTTCAGTTCAGTTCAGTGCTAAATTTTCATCCAGCTGAGTTTACTACACTAAAAAAGCAGCTGCTTCCACATTGCTCGTCGGATCTCATTCAGCAAAATGGACACATTGAAGAGTCTAACTAGGTTTTCGAAATACTTTGAAGATTTTACGACGCAGCGTCACGGTATGAACGACTCAGCACCTATATACTACATTTGTCATAATATCTAATTATCGCATCATATTTAAAAAAAATAATTCTTAAATCTTTGAAATTTGCACTAAACATTAACCGCACGTTAAACTACAGTATCAGTAAACATATCGTACTAATTTATTTTATTCGTTCCTTCTAACCCAATATTTACCTGGTTACTGACATTAATATCGTCACTTACACTTACATGATAAAATATTATTAATTGAACAAGTTTATCTTTTACAAATATTCTTCAAATATAAATTTGATAATATTTTTAAACTCGTCTTTATACATTTTTAAAATAATCTTATAATGCAGTAGTCAGATAAATAGCTTCTCTATGTAACAATGTTGAGGCCATATTTGTTTGTTATTTGATTTCAAGTAAAAAAATCAATGAAAATATTATGTTATCTTGAATTCTAATTACAACTTTGCATACTGTTTTTTCGGCTTTTCTGTATGATTTTTATTAAGGCTTTTACTATATGTGAATTTCAATATTTGCTATTCAACTGTAAAATCGTCGAGTTTAGCACTTAATCATTGACATCTACGAATCTGCATCGGTAAAAATTCACAGTAAGAAATAATTTGATCTTAACGAATAATTTTTTTGTTTACATATCTTCTCTATAAAATAATAACTTTTTCAACGTTGCAATAATTAAAAGAAAACAGGGATTTATCTCATTAGTCCAGTCATCCATCTAGTCATCCCCATGACCGGTCATGAATGCTCGTTCATGACCGCGATAGATAGTCGTTTTTTATTACGATAAAATATGTGTCTGGCTATGTTTGCTCAATCATAATCAAAAGCATTGTTGGCAAATTGCTGGCAACATTCGCTGAAGTTATAGACGCAGGCGTAAACACAATAAATCAACATTTGAACATATTTCAGTTCCGAAGCGCATGCCTTTTTTTAGTTTATTATGTGCGATTTGCATGTGTACAGAATGAATCAGTAGCGGGCAATATATGCATATAAAAACCAAGAGTGTTATGTATCTTAGGGTGAGCAAAGAATAACATCATCGACCATAGAAATTAAGTAATCGTGAGCGTCTGCCGACTCTTATGTTAGTAATCACACACCTAACGATTCTGAATTAGTGAAAACATAAAAGATGCTGATTTTTTCTTACGCGTTTCTTATAACAAAGCCTAGTATCTTAGAAAATTTTTCGCAGATTATTACACGTAGAGAGATCCTCCACTTGCTCTAAAAAGTGATTCTGAGAAGTTTCTCATTGAGATCGCAGGAAAATTCTGATCATGAATAAGGTCATAAAAAATACGTAATATGGATTTTTTAACACTAAATTGACGGAAGCCCATCTCTACAGAGAATTTAAGTCACGCTGTAGATGGAGTAGATATCAAATGCAACAACTTTAAATCATATGTATAAAAAACTGGTTTTACAACTGCCGTATTTATGTCATTATCGAGAAGAGCACAAGGCTCATGTTAGACCCTTGAAAAATTCCCAAGGGGGTAAGATATTATTTTTATAATGTGTCGCCATATGTTACTCACTGTCGTCTGCGATCGCTCAAATAAGTCAGGAATCAATCATTTTTTACTAACAAAATATAACAAATTTTATCGAAGGATTTTTCAAAATCAGTATAATCAACGCCTACTTGAATTCCTTTAAGATATTTGGCCACTGTTTCGGTGAAAGATATGGGCTTAGTGACGGTGGAAAGCGCGGGGCGAAAACCATGCTGTTGGTCCAACAAAACTATTGATAAAAAATATTTTTTATGTATAATAATAAATTTTATATAACTATACATAAATAAATACATATTCTACATATATGCATTAGGCGTTACAAATCAATCAGTATGTTTCTTACTTTTAAAAACATCCAATTAGTAGGTAAAAAATTCTCTGAAAATTGTGTTTTCACTTAAATTGTATCATAAATATTTTTGAAAATCTTATAAATAATTAATAATAAGTAGCAATAATTCTGCATTTTATGGAACGCGATTAAATTTTATTCGAGCAGTGGAGAATTCGCAAATAGTAATTAAATATGTATGTTCTTTATGGCGATTGTGTACATAGATATACTATGTAGCGTTTTGTAATTCGACACTAATGACATCAGATAATATAATTGATTGATTGATTTATTGCTAAAATGTAGTTTTTATAATTTTATGGGCTTATTGAAACGGGTGCTTAATTATTAACGATGTTAAAATAGATAATTTATTTTTATTAATAAACATTACACGTACATGTATGTATGTACCACCACAATAAAAAAAACACAATAATATTTTGACTTGTTGTCTTACAGTACCGTCATTCTGTGGTTGTAATATTATAAACAAATATACTTATATATAATCAAAATAATTTGCAATTCGTAGATTTCGTTATCCAAATTCGATTTAAACTTTTAATAAATCGAATCTAAAATTAACCGAGAATATAACTATGTTATCAAATTTATTCGCATGTCATTGATTAAACTTTCTTTAGCTAACCATATTATAGTTTATTTGCGATGCACTCAATTAACCCTGTTGATAAAAAATGCAGTTACAGTTGACATGATTCATCAACATGTGCGACCGACCAAAAATAAAACTGTCTGCATTATTTAAAATTCATGACCCTTAATGGTTCAGCGACACATTTCTGTAGTCTAGACTTATTATTTCAGCATCTGTGTTTATCATTTATAAAGAAGCTGATTTTATAAATCAATCATTATTTATTTAATAAAATGTAATATATGTATATGACGTCTAGAAGCAATATATAATTTTTATATATTTTTTTAGTCTTTAAAAACAGTAAAAGTTGCATGTTAATTAAAATATTAATTAATTGAACCTTGAATCAAACACAAACAAATTAAATGACCAATCAGTAGCGATTGTTTGGCGATCTGTTATTATCGATCGGATTTATAATTATATAAGAATTACTATTTTCGATTTTCCAGACCTGATGGAAAATAAAAATCATCAGTGATTCAAACCCAGGTCTTTCAGTTATTAGTCCGACTTTATCGTACTAGTGTAAATATGAGTTATCTAAAAATAAACTGTTTTAATACCTCATACAGATATTTTATAACTTCAACTTATGAATTCTTAATATCTAAAAATTACATAATTAATAAAAAAAATCGCATTTTGCGGCCAAATGCACATAATATTTTTCAGTTTATAAATAAAAAATGTATAATTTTAACTTTAAATTAGAGTTAAATAGTTAATATTTTCTGATAATTAATTAACTGTAATATATTTTAATTAATTATTCGTCAGCATATTCAGTTATTAAAAATCTTGTGCTGCAGAGTGCTTCTAAAACTATTTAAAAAAAATATTTACAAATGGTAGTGCGTGATTTGTGACTATGGAGAAGATATGCGTAAAATATCGTAGTGTCTACAAATCGAAAACGTGGTTACTCATTTGTGAATAAAAATAGAAAGTCTTATTTACTTATAGGTTAAGTGCAGGCATAATGAACACGAACAATGCAACATAAGTTACTTTAGTTACCGTCGTCAGTATGTGAGTTATGATAATCGTCGCTCTGATTGGATTTAATTTGGAACCTCTTCTCTTTATTATCTTTATCAACGACATACATACATGCGACAATTAAGGATTCAGAATATGCTGATGACCTAAAAGTATTTCAGAGTATTCGCTGTCTTTAAAAAAATACACGGAGTCGCTGTCTTTCAGTATTGCGAAGTGTGATCATTATGTTTGACGAAAATGTTTTAAATAGAAATACTTCCGTCGATGACTTGGGAAAGACGTTCGAGTTAGAGATTTAATATGCGTATCGCTAAAGTTTGGACGTCGAGGATGCTCAGCTTCATCATGCGGAGCGCGTGTCACTTTAACAATTTATTGTCGATTCATGGCCAATAGTCAATCGCGGGACATGATTCAGTCGATCGCGAAATCTAAACTATCCTAGAATTTTTCGTAATTGATTCTAAATAAGAATTCGTTATGGTGTGACATTTATATAAACCGATCTAGAAAAATACATAAGGATATTCGAATTGATTTTTTTTAACAAAATCAAGTACCACTAATTATTTTTTAATTATTTAATTTTATTTGAAAAAAAATATAATAACGATATCTGTTAGAATAATATATTATCAAAAATATAATTAATCCCTTTTGGTGTCCTAAAATATTTAAAGATGTCAGTAAGAATCTGTTGAAGTCCCCGATAAGCATGCGGTATTATAACTTGACCACGTGACTACGATGCAGCTCTCGACATGCGTGTTGACCATAGGACGCCTACGTGCATACTGAAATTGAACCGAGTTACTCGTTCTATCTCAGTTTGTGAAAAACTGAGATAGAACGAGTAAAAAATAAGGTATTTTTTTAAAGGTGAATTTCTTAAATAATCTTTTGTTAAAATCGCAGATTCACGGCTTGATACATTTAAGAACAAAAACGAAATAAAAAGATCTATTTATTATCTACAACTGTCTCGAAATTCAGATATGAGACGTATATAAAAAATGAGTCAAAATGTAAATGAACACCTCACGAAAGATATTCACAAATGTGTTTTATTTTATTTGCTAATTTTTATTAGAATAGTTTTTGCAGACTTTTGTATTAAGGAAGAACTGTTGGTGATGATTTCAAGATGAGAGGGAACTCGAGATATTGATATAAGGAGTACATAACTAAGATTCAGTTGCCATTATCGAAGTTTGTCTCAATCACAACCGATGGAGCAGCACCAATGACAGGCACTGCTAATGTAATTATTGGGTTACGTCCGAGCGACGAAGATTTTTTAGATAATTTAAGCTACCACTGCATCAAGTAGTTTAATATTGCAGGAGAATTGATACAAAATCTATAATGAATATTGCTTTTATGATTGTAAACTCGATTAAAGGATATACTCTTCAAAGGCGACTTTTCCAAATGCAATTACATATAAAAAAAAACCGGAACTGACCTTTATTTATCTGTTTATTGGCTCACTTTCCCGACACCTGTCCTTGATCCTATATATGCGTAATTTTCTAACACTTTAATATTGCCAATTTAACACGTTGAAGTTTGTATATCTTGCTAGTCCGGTCTTGCTTTGTTCGTGTATTTACACTAATAGTTTCGCACTCGTTATGGTGACTTTTTAAAAAAATACTCTGGCACACACAGAACTATTTAACCTACTGGATTTTATGTGCACATGTTTCACATGTGCACATAACTTCTACTATATCATAGATCTCGACCACTTTCACTATGATTCTGTCGCTCGGAGCAAGCTCAATAATCCTACAAGCATATATTGCTATTCTTATTTTTACTTATTGCATTCGCTCTCGACCAGTTCTAATTTGGGTCACGCATAGAAAAGTGCACACACATGTGCACATGCATCGAGCCAACGCCTTGCAACTGCTTCCTGCTTCCTTGACACGGGACCCACTTTACTCTTCGAAGATTAACAAAAGTGAAATTTCAAAAGTGACCTTTTTATCCTGTGAAAGGAGAGCGAGCTTTATCTCCGAGTGAGGAGAGAGAGTGGTACCAGAATCCTTCTGCTTCACTTTCATTCGGTCATATCGTCTCTCGGCTCGTGTAGGCGGTTCATGTTGTTTGTTACCTAGTTGCAAATCTCATCATGCTACTTTCACGACCGCTCGCGTTCGAAACTGGACACACTGAAACCTGATTAGCTGCCGCTCAGTGCGTCTCAATGCGTGGCTCGGGGCAATATGATTTTTAGATAATTGGATGTGCACACGGTCGTTTATATTCTATATAGAAAACTAAGCATTTGTAGTACGCACAATTGTCGACAAAATCGAACTTTTATATGTACATTGCAAATACAAAAATGGCCTTGTATATCCATAGGTTATGTATATTTTTATTTAAAATTCTCATACGTGTCCTATATTGTACTATACACCTAATATCTTTCTGCATAGATCTGAGATGAACAATTTTTTACGCTAATTGTAGAAGTAGGGCTCGATCACCTTAACGAACATAAGGAGCGGCAGTTGATGTTGATGCAGGATATTTGCTAGAATGTGAAGTAGCTCTCGTTTTTTTTTTGTGGTAGGAAAACACATATTTTATTCAGCCTGTTCTTATTGCCATAGTGATGTGATTTATATTTCTTCCATGACGTATTTTAAATGATATTTTGTGTTGGTTTTTAAAAACATTTTTGTATTACCATAACCAATAGGATGATTAAAGAAATATATTGTGAATTCCATTATAGATTATTTAGCTAAAAATATTTATAGCGTCTTTTGTTGAGTCAAAAAAATTATCATGCTGTACGTACTATTTCATTCATATGCTAAATTATTTGTAGCACAGAAATCTTGACAACTATTAAGAATTGCATGCTTTCTGCCTTTTTTATAATTGATTCTCTATATCATGGTTTCCCAAACTATGTTCCGCGGAACACTGGTGTTCCGCGAATCCAAAATAGGTGTTCCGCGGAGCCTAAATAGATATTTCACAAAAATTTGGAGTAAATTAAAAAAATTGTTAGTCGTGCTAATACATAAAAATTGTTCATAAATCTGATAAAAAAGCCTAAAAATATGTATTAAATATTCAATATTGATGTGTATAAATTCTGGAGAGAAAAGTTTCATAAGTCGGTGTTGTTTCTTTTGATAAAAAATTGTTGTTGTTGAATATTTTAATAAAAAATACAATTTTGGATTTTATCAGTTGAATCTAATAATTTTGATTGTTTTCCTGTCTTCGATGAATGTTTAAATGAATTGAATATTTAAGTTGATAAAGAAGTTTCACAAGTATTTTTAAAACACCTATATAACTTGAAAACAATTCTTTCGGAATATTTTCCGTGAACTAGTAAGGATGATTCCTGGGTTAGCAATCCATTTTCTGTGACAGTTAAACCAGTGGGCTTAAGCGCAAGGGATTATGAGAATTTAATTGATTTAGTTAATGACTCTGATTTAAAACCAACATATAAAAAAATATACTAATATGAATTACGCAACCTAAAAAATGTTCCGCCAAAATTTTTGGATTTGCCAAGTGTTCCGTCGCTGAAAAAGTTTGGGAAACCCTGCTCTATATTATTTAATATTAATTGGCAGATGTCTTACAACGAGGTAAACACAATCAAATACGATACCAGACTAAAATCAAAATCTTGTTATCAGCAATATATATATTATAAAAAACGAACCCACCTCAGTTTATTGTGACATTCAGCCATGCAGTGGCGTAGCTAGAGTATGTGCCACCCGGGGTAATCCTTAAAATTGCCCCCCCCCATAATTTTTTTTGCAGGATCATAAAATCAGCATTACTTAAAATAATAAATTGCTTATTGTTAAGCTCTTGCTATTTGTAGATTTACATAAATTTTAGTTTATTCAGGATTAAGAACCACATTAGACGATTCCATCGCGAATATGCCACCTCCAAGCAAGTGCCGCCCGGGGCGGCCCGCCCCCTCCGCCCCCCATAACTACGCCACTGCATACATGAGATTAAGTAAATCTAGTACAACCCAACCTGTGAAGATCGATCGGAAATATATTTTTATATTAATCACTAATTACGATCTTCCAGGCACAAGGCAAACTAAAAAACACTAAGGTACACATGGGATTCGAATCCAGATTTTTAGTCAAGTCAATCTGTAGTGATTGTTATATGAGCACCATTGTCGTCATGAATTGTAAAATGAATCTCTCGAATTCATTCGTCAGTTTCACAAATGATTTTTTTGAATTGTGATTTCAAGTTCAGATCTCTATCATAAACACAATCATTATATTCATCAATTTCGATATTTTTTAATAATAAAAATTATATTTATTAAAACCAATACAGTCAACCAAATATAAATCTATTCTTATCTATAGAAAGCTTGTTGCTTTATTTTTAAATGATTATTTAAAATCTTTAAAATATTTAAAATTAGGTTATTAGAGATGTAAAAAAAATATCTCAATTATTATTTTTAGCACATTCCTTGTTACTGATTTTTGTTGTTAGTCAAAATCAATAACATTTTTATGATAACTGAAAGTTTTCATATGTTTATAACGCATTCGTGTAAGAATTTTGATGATAAATATATTGTTTAAAAGATTTGCCTATTTTAAAATCAGGGTTACACTAAATATAATGAAGGATTTTATATATCCATTAACAAAGTTTGAAAGCAGTTCGAAATAAAGATTAAAGAACATCTAATTGAGGCCAATTCAGATTGTGCCATTGTATCACAATATTATAATAAAATGTACATATATTATTAGCACTATATATTTGCATATAATGACATGAATCAAGGTGATACGAAGTGATGTATATTTTAACAATAACCATAAATAATATAATATATTAAGTTGTGCGAAAGTCATGTCACTTTTTGATTTACTTCTTAAACATTTTATTTAAAAGAGCTTTTAGTATATGTTTATAAAAAAAGGCTTGGTAGCATTTTGTGTTTATCAACTTAATGAATTAGCTTAATACATTTTTATTGATAAAATATTTTAATTAATACGGATAACGAATTGAATAGAATTTTTACATTCAATTCAATTAGTTATCCGTACGTTTCGACTACCGATGTTGGGATCATCATCTTGGTCGTAATTTCATAATTTTCTCAGCAGATTTGATAAAAAAGACAAGATCGAATCAAAGCGTTCCAATATATATATTGTACTTTTACAGTATTTTTTAAACTTTTTGAGTTATAACTGAGCCATATTTTTATAATCATGGTACATCTACATATTATATCAATCTTTAGACTAAAGCTTCTTAAACTCTCGATGAAACGCACTGATTCCAGCAATTTTCTTGTGATTGTTATGGTTTCGAGTTTTTTTATGAAACTCTGGTTAATCGCATAAGGTTTGAGCACTTGAAAATCAGATAATGCCGAATAGATTTTCAAGTTATAGATGAACTTTATAGACACGCAATAAGATAATTTGTTATCTCTACGAATTAGCTGCGACTCGGATAATGATCGATATTATCGGTGATATTGTACAGAAGTTATATTATTAATGCATTCAAAACAAATTATTGTTTCTTATTATTAATATAGTGTTAATTAAGATCGTTTGAAATCAACAATTTCATCTTTAACGTTAAAATAATTAAAAAGCGTCTGTTGCTGATCAAAACTATGAGCGAGCGACTTTAAAAAAAAGCCCAAATATATAACAGTAATAATTAAAATAAATTAATGAATTAATAATAAATTAGTTTTAATTAATAAATGACCTCTAAGGATTGGATTAATATGTTTAATAATAGTTCTTGGAATATGTATATTACCCTAAAATAAGTCATTAATATCACTGTTGTTAGACTTCTGTAATAAATGAATAGAAGTACATATTGCTACAATTTTATGTACTATGTTGGCTGTTTATATCCCTATTAATACACAATGAATCACTACTTGAAAATAACTGCTCTAATATATCATGTATGGTTAATTTTAACAGCAATGATTGATGATCACATTACCTTGACATTATCAATTACTTATCACAGAATCACGATTGGTCATGTGCCTTATTTTTAAACATGATTTATGTGTATGATACAGTTAACTCTTGTTATTAGTACATTCATAGTTTTCTTATCATAGCATCAATACAATGTTTAAGTTATCTATTATACAATTCAGATGAGTTAATATTTTTACACACCTTGAGTCGAAAAAATGTCATCATAACTTAAACCAAGACATGTAGCAACTGGGACTTTGAAATACCGATAATAATTCAATGAAAATACTAATAAATATATTTTTATCAAACTGTACAACAAAATCATTCCATATATTTCTGCTAAATTTTAAGGATATACTATTTAAAGAACCTGCCTATCTATCACCTGCCAAAAATCATTAGAAATGATCTTTTTAAGAAATATTTTTTTTAAATATCGTGATGTCCAGTTTTCAACATAATGATACAAAATCAGCATCTTAATCTTAAAACTTAAAAAGTCTTTAAGAATCCTTTGTTTCTTACTCTCAATATCACCACCGTAAAAATGATTTATCAAATATATACGTGGACGTTTGGAGGTATATGTATACAACCATATGTCTGATAAATCACGTATGTTGCAACCTACGTACGATCGTTAACAATAAGTATGCCGATGGAATCGAATTTGTGACCTCGTTGGAGTCTGTCTGGTAAGGAGCGACCTTCGTGTGACATCACTTTTAGGGCTGTACCTCGATTCTCTCAACATTTGCATTGTGTTTTCTGAAACAATCGTTTTACATTCTAGACATACTAGTATTCCATAGATATTTTACATACGTCAACAACTTCAGTCTATATCCTTGCACGTGATTAATTTAATCCATGCGAATTATAGTAATTTTCAATTAAAGGCGTGCCGGGAATAGAAAACTTGAGTGTGACGTCTAAAATCAGATATGTCACATCGAAACGTCGTATGAGGGTTATTTGAAAAGTAAATATTCACATGCTGTTATTTATTGTGACAGTGTAATATAAACAATGTTGCTAAGTAGGATTTTTACAGTAATTAAAAAAATAATACATTACAACCATAGCAATATATTGAAGATATTTAGATATGAAATCCAGAATGTTCTTAAACATTTTATTTTGTGATTGATAATATTTATAATAAATATCATTAGAACACACATAGTCAACATGGACCTCAATGCCAAGTCTCTCGACTTAAGCGTCATTGAATTCTTGCATTTGATTTTTTTTTGACACTGATAGATCTCTCAAAATACAGTGGATAAATCTAGATATTTTTTAAGTTCATCGGTGACAATGGATGACGATCCACTATTTCTTGATCAAAATTTTTTTTCCCTATATGCACCATAATATTTTGACATATTTAGCCACACACGACTATTTTCAATGTACTGCATACTCTAGCTCTTGTTATCAACCGATAAAAAACTAAATTTACTGCTTTAAGACGAAAATAGAAAACAATTATAAGCGTCATGTAATCAACTAAATTTCATTAAATAATGTATTTACAATAATATGACCAGACGTTGATTTATGATTAGATATTTTTAACAATACTATAGACGATTGGTATAAAACGATTACAAATACCAGAAAGACCTTGGCATCCCATACAGACTAGTGTTTTTATTGAATTTATCCTGGCTGGGAGATCGGAATTAATGATTATCATAAAATTATTTTTCCGATCCATTATCATGGAAGGCTTCTCACGAATAAATATTTAAAAATAAGTGCAAAGTGATATTTATTGCTCGTTAACAGCATATATTAATAGTTAATATTTAATAAAATAGATTTCACTCACTTAAAAACTTTGATTTTAGTCTGTTTCTCACTTAGTCTCGTTTACTTAATTAAGTAGTTGTTGATTGTGTTGACCCTGTTGTAACGCATGCAACGAAAGATTTACAATAAATTAATTGAATAGGTTTGATATGCATATTATACATGTCTGACTCGTATTATTTGTCACCATAGATCATTTATAAGCTAAACATTTTGTAATATATATTAAGAGACCGTGGACCGTATTTAGAGATATTTTGTTTTGCTCTAATTAACCTTTTCATTGAGTTTCTTTAAAGAAAAAATAACAAAAAAAAAGTCATTATTAAATCGTGTATATTAGCCTCATTTGTGAATTCCATATTTTTTCTTAACTGAATATTTAATGTTATAAACGCACATATGGCGTGAAAATTATGTCAGAATTCAACGTACGCGTAGTTAATATGTTATGAATCAAAATTGTTAAACCGCAACATTAAAACTTTATTTAAAACATGTTCTAATTTGTTTTAATTTGTATTTAAAAAAAGTAAAATATTAATCGATCATTAATAAAAAAAATAAGATTTTATGTACGAAAATAACGTTCTACAAAAAAATATCTCACAAAGATGTTTCTTTCATCTAGTATGGATACCGACTGACTCAAACTAGAGCATCTAAAAATAATAGCGAAATATCTGGTCCCCCAAATCTAAATATATTATACAATTTGAAAAAAGAATGCTGCTATATTATAATGTTCGTCAATGCAATAAATCAATACAAGTGTATTAACACTGATTATCATGCAATAAACCTAATTATTAATAATTAATTTACATATTCATATATCAGCTATCGAATATTAAACAAGTCCTATTAAGCAATTATTCAAAGAGTAAATAAATTACTAAATTTATAAATGTCTAAAGGGTGCGCACACCACGACAACATGTTATAATAAATAAAAAAATATAATTCCATCAATTTAAATAAGCTTTTAAAAGGTCTAGAAGCGGCGATTGATATTGATGTAGGATAGTCGATTTTAAAGTATAAGTACCAAATTTCATTTTTATCTATTCCAATATTATCAGATATCGTGGATCAAAAATAGTATACGTAATAACATCATGAAAGCTTAAATGAACTATATATGTTTTTATTTATTGTAAATCTTATGTTGAAATATTAGCCCAAATCATTACGACAGGTAAACACAAACAACAATTGCCAAGTAAGTAGTGAGACATCAGACTGAAATCATTGTCTTTTAATCTCTTTTTAATTCCGGGGAGAGTTTAAACCAAGCATCTTAATGTGTAAGGATAAAGAAGGGGCTATAATGACTGAAAAGCTGAAAATCGATAGTTGCGTTAAACACTTAAATGATTATTAGAATATAAATATGGACACTCTGTAAAAGCACAACTTGGATGAACTACCCCTAGATTAGATAAAGAAAGCAGTAAAACGTCTATTTATATTAAAAAAATTCGCATTGTATTTTATATTAATTTAGCTTCCCAATATAATATGAAATTGTCACGTATATTTTACCCATGCACGTTAGCATTTTAATAATATTTAATTTACATATGTATAATTTAATTTCACGGACGTTTGCTTTTAGTACAACCGTCGACGCTCAATATACTTCATGCATTTAATAATACAACGTATAATACAATCACACTCACATGTTGGCGGAATCGTTAATATTCTCAGATGATGGTTACGTGTTGGTACGCCATGAAAAATAGTCTTTTGTTATGGTTTTTCACATTTTCCGTTAACGTGTTTATAACGCTTTTATGTGTATACGTGAAAGCGACTCTTCATTATTATATACTACTATGTTTATACGTATACCATGATAATAACTGTAATATAATAACGCTTGTCGCATTCACTTAATAATAAAACGTTTAGCTACATATGCACGAATGCTTTTTGTTGATAACGAACATTTATCATTTAATTTGCTTAACAAAAAGTTTCCGACGTATGAGATACGTTAACGAGGATATATTTGCATTTTTAACTTATTTTTAAGATACAAGTCAATAGAGTGAAAAGTCGCCTTGTCGTTATACTGATTTATTATGTATTCTATACAAATTCAAATGAGTATACTATGTTGTTAAACAATATAAACTTTCAATTCCTTTAAACGGAAATACTTGTTGAATTGTAGACTTTAACTATAATACATGTTTAGATACACTACCTAAATATTATATTGAATTATTATAAATAATTTATAACGAATTTTACTATAATGACTGTCTACGTTATTTTTACTATTTTAAACTTTATTATTGATTTTTTTCATTAACTTTTTCTTGTAGGTAATATAAATAACATTACACCAAGTAAATCGATTTAGTAAAATAAAATATTATAAATAACGGAGTATTGTTTAGTAGCAATAATAAATCAATAAATAAGAAATATCGTGGCGAAGAACCAGCCATAAAGCTATAAATAGTTTGAAAAGAAAAGAGCGGAATTTCCTATATTTTTTCGATAAAAAATTATAAATTGTACAAAATCAAACTTAACAGACTTTAAAATAGTGAATTCTAAAACATTTAAAGACCTTTAAGATAAGCAATGAATTGATGAATCTGCGTAAAAACTAATAAAAAAGAGACTCGAAAAGGGTTTATTACATAAAGACTCAAAGGATTTTAGGGGGAGGATATCTATTTTTTATTATTTATTAATTAATATTAGTGACATTTAAGGGCTTAATATACAATACATTACAGTAATTATATTACAGTAAATACGCATTTTAGTGTGTTTTGAATATCGTGGACACAAATTTGTACGGTAGTTTTTCGTATTTTTAAAAAACACTCAATTGAAATTGGTAATATAAAAATCGCTACAAAAATCACTTTTCTACAGAATTCTATTTTTTGGTGCTGTAATATTATATTTAGTATTTTTCTCCGATATTTGTTTAATTTAAGTTTTTACTACTTAGCTAACATTTTTTGATACCGGTTTTTGCATTCAAAAAATTGTACAATACATTTCGAAACAATTGTGCAATACGAAACGTATTGTATAAATCACCATGCAGTCTGGGAGATTTTATTTTTATTTTTTTTCATCACATATTTTCATCATCACATATTTTCCTAGTTTTTCCAAATCTCGCGGATGATAAAATCGAGATAGGTCATACATACAAGGTACTAAAAATCTCTCATAATGAACAGGATAAAGATATTCTATTATGTACAGTTTTTTGTTATAGTTGATTTTATCATTAATTATCGTAGTTTTGCAGTAAAAGATATAATATATAAAATTATGTGCTGATATAAATTTCTCATATGTATATTTTTTTGATATTTTGTACATTGTTTTTGCTAATCTTAACACATGTTATGAGTGATATTTTCATACTAAATATAATAAATGATAAAATCATCATAAAAAACTACACTTGCTATGCAAAAAATAATTCCAAAAATATTTATCTCGACTCACTCTGATTAACAAATATACCAAGGTATTGTTTCTATACAATATAAAGTCATAAACTCACTTTCTTGTAAGAACCATAATATAATATATCATAATCAACAATAAAAATATAATTACTAATGATTTTTGAGTATTTTGTCAAAGCCTATATGTAGTGTATATTTGCAATCAGTTATAATAAATAAAATCCACCATATTTAAAAACATTCATTGTTAATTTTAGAGTAAGGAAAAGTATAAGATATTTTCATTATTTTTTACTTGCTTTTTTATTAGTTTATCTAAAATAGAATTGTGTTTTTTTAAGAGATTCATGGAAATGTATCAAATTAGTGAAATCAGAGTGTCCATAATAAGTAATTTTCAACTCATTAATTATTAGTTATGATTAATTCACACATTTACATTTCATTCCAGAATCAGAACTATTGAGAATCACTTCTCTTATTTGTTTTTAATAATAAAGTGTTGCGTCTACATTTCTCGATGCAAATGTAAACAATCAGTTCAAATTTATGGTATTTCGTTTACATCTGGAATTAATACAGTGCTCAATTTTAGACCTGCGTAATTCTCAACAAGGGCCGTCAATCATTTCGCTGTGCGTTTCAATGTGACCATAAACAATCATATACGCCAATAACCTAATAACTAATATGATATTACAACACGCGGCGTACGAGAGGCAATCTCGACGGAAAACCCGGTTTCAACCGGAAAATTGTAGTTTCACGGTGGGGCACAAAATTTACGTGCCGTAAAATTGATTTTATACGACGCGATCGCGTAAGTAAAGGTAATCTTAAAAAATAGTCGTTGAACGCGTATGGCTGAACTTGCGAATTCGCGAATGTCAATGAGCCGATTTGCAGCATGGAGTTGGCACCGAGCGTCGAACCTTGGAAAAGGTTGTCGACGTCTGAAATGAACTGGTCGTGTTTGCTCTTCATACCTTCATTATAATTATGCTATGATTATTTTTTATGCCTTTATACACATCTACGGCTAATCTTATTACAGCAGCATTGTTAGGAATTCATATGTATAATATATGTTTTGCATTTTAGAATTATTCACGTCAAGTTTAATGCAAATTTTCATTTAATATAAAGTGACAAGGTTCCAATATCTTTCAAAATAAAATAAATAAAAAACAATAAATTTATACTAAATAAGTTTTTCATTGTCTCACAAATATGTATTTTTAATTTAGATCAGTGATCGTTAAATTAAATAAGGATGAGAGAAACATAAAATTTACTCGAAGAACTTCTTACCTACTTAATATAATATATACAGCGGTGCCTTGACTAACGAGTTTAATTCATTCCTTAACCCTTCCGTGCCTGTGGGGTCTATTGACTCCCCCAACTTTTTGGTTTTTCTCAAATAACTTATTTAATATAAATCCTATTTGTCGCAAACTTTTTGTATTTGTCAAAAATAGTTTAAAGAATTAATATTAAAAATAATCATTGTACTTTATTATCTCCAATCGCGAGAAAAAAATAAAATCAACTCTAATCGCTACTGTCGCCGCGTGATTTGTATACCTGAGTCAGTTTTTAGAGAAATTCGCCTTCTAAGAATTTCGCGCGGCGCCCCCTCCACGCGGTTCTTTCAACGCTTTATCGCAAACTACACCGTTCCCCAAAAAAACATACAGTACGAATTGAACCGCCAAATTCGATCGTTATTGTTATTTTATTTCTCACGTTACTTTTGAAATTGTAAAATGGCTGATCGGCTTGTAACTGACGAAGAGTTGCTAAGAATTTTGCAAGATTCTGACGAGAGTAGTAGCAAATACGATAGCGATATCGATATTGATAATACATTTCAAAAAAGACATTTCTCCCGTAAATCGTATCGAAGTTGAAGCGTTTATAGGCATCCTATTATCTTCTGGAGGATTGAATGGGGGTAAATTACAGTTCAAAGAATTATGGACAACAAGCGAACTGTTCAAACAATATTTTTATTCAGCGGCCATGACTAGAGATAGATTTTCGATGCTCAGATTTGATGATCGTTTGACCAGAGAGGATATTTTTTAATAAATGCATTTTATTGTACTCACATGTACATAATCACAATTTATAGTTTATTTTTCCGAGCAGCTGCAGGTTATTTCTTATATGTATTCATATAATATTTATTACAATTTGGCAAAGTAACTGTGGCTACATACTCGTGTACATATACATGCATAACGTCCACCAAATTTAATCGATTTGAATGATTCTCTAGCCAATTCCTTCAATTTTTATAGCCGCAATCAGAGAAATATTTCGCCCTCTAACTGTTGGCAAGGACACGAATGCCAATGTAAAAGAGTTTATTTAGAAATGAAGTCAAATTACAGAAAATAAAAAATACGATGTACATATATAAAAAGTACAAAACACAAAATTTATCTTACCATTAACCATTAGATAATATTGGATTACTGAGAATTTAAAGATTGTCAGATTAGTAAGATTATATTGTATTTTTTTCTATCCTGTTATAAGGAAATCATAACATATTTTTTTGAGTAAATATTATCTCCCGTCAGATATTACTGGCTCACTGGAAGTACCGAATCTCAGAAATGACACATTTTTGAGTAAATATTATCTCCCGTCAGATATTAGAAAATGAGAATTTTTTCGAGTTATTATTTTTAAATTATTAGCACGATACACATAAAAACTTATGGATAAGAATTCAGTTTGCCTGGAAGATTTCCCATTACGGTGGAGAAAATTACAATGGTGAGTGAATATTTGATTGCAATTGAATTATATATCAATAAACTCGTATTAGCAAAAATGTCATTTCTCACTTTTATAGATAATCATTTGCACAAAATATCACAATCCGAAAGAAAGGTGTGCTTGAAAAAAGTTTTTACAAATTTGAAATTAATATAAAATGTTAATATATATATATGTATAAGATAAACATATTTTTTAGTGTTACACTAGAATTTTTTTGTGTTTATAAAATAAATGTGTTTTATTTTTTCAAATTTATATTTTAATTTTAAAATAGTATTTATATATTGACTTTTTTGTATAATAACAACATAAATGTTGCAACAATTTTTTATTTCAAAAATTGAAATAATAAATAAATCAAATACTTGTTTATTTTTTTGGGTTACTCCGTAGTTTTATGTACCGAGCGCGCGGCGGTCATTCGTATACCTGCAAAGCCAGTCTGCAGCGAAATCTCGGCGTTTACGTCGTCGCTTTTTGCGTCGTAATGATTAATTAAAAAATCCTAAATATTGACCAGATGATGAAGCTTATCATGAATAACAAATTTTATACTTAGAATTATCCATTTTTAAATATATTTGATGAAGAATTCATCAATATTTTGACTTGAAATGTTTGGGGGAGTTGAGCGACCCCATCGGATGTCATTTTTCATTTCGAGGCACCGTGACGTATGGGTTAATGGAGCACGTAACTCAAATTACTATTATAGTATGTCAAATCAATTTTTCCCATTGAAATTAATTGAAATAACAATAATCCATTTCAATGGGGAAAATTGAAATGAATTAATGGTAATTGAAATGTGAAATACATACTACCTAAATAAATAATAAAGTTATTTTTAAAGTTACGCAATATATTTTTGCTTGTATGTCGAGACTCGTAAACCGAGTCAAATTAAAAAAAATGCTAGTATCTCGAAAAACTTGTAAGTCAAATCACACGTAAGTCGAAGTTACTCTGTAAATAAAATTTGAATAATTCGAAAAGAAGTATTTGTGAGATTAAACAATTTTTAAAAAGCTTAAAAAAATTGGTATGATTTATTAAAGTTGTGTAAAAAAAATGTAGCAATATTTTTTACATGATATTTATTCACTTAAGTTCTAATATTTTTTTGGGTTTTAAAACAAGGTTATTTAAATAAAATTGAAGAAACTATGAACCCTTTTATTCCCACTGGAATGTGTAAAAAATTCACAGGGTTGTGAATTTTTTACATATTGGCCCCTGATTTTCCAATTTAAAAAAAAAATGCATTTATTGTAAATTCAAAATCTTGAAATGACAAACTATATCATTACTAAGCACTATTTTTTTGTATTGTCAATTTCGTGATATGTAGAATAATAGTCAAATTTTAAATACAGGTTATAATTAGTGTTATAATTAGAAATTCTCGAGAATAATCTCGAGAATTTCTTTAGAAAAATGCCATATCGATAATTCTCATTAAGCTTTTTTGGCTAGAAATTAAATTTGTACGAATATTTTGAATTGTTTTACAATCGCTGCATCAGAAAAGGTGGGTCGGTGCCAGATATTTTAAAATTTAAATGCTTTCTAGGAAGTTTTTAATAGAGTTCTTACATATTTGAATGGCTAAAATGTGTTTATGATTTACTCAACTTATATAATTGTCCTTATCTTAGCTTACATTTTATATGCAATATAAAAAGTTCTTTTGAAAATAATGTCTGATAATGTACCTTCTAATATGTTTCAATAAATGATAAATGTTTTATCATTATTAAATTTCTATTATATTTTAATTTTAATGCATAAAATAATTTACATGCTTAAATATTAGCAAAAAATTATTGTAAAAATAAAAACAATAAAGGAGAAAATCGAGAAGTAAATATGAGAATTCTCATTTCTTAAGAACTGAAAAACATTGAGAAGCAAGAATGCTTAGTTATAACATATACAAATAGATTAATTAAATCAATATAAATAAAATAATTAAATATAAATCATAATAAATAAATTATATAATTAATTATCATAGTGTGGCTTGCGCCATGGTGTGCACCGGTGTCCGGCATTGTCCGGCAAAAAATATAAATTTGCATTTGGTTATGGCTATTATTAGATCTGATGGGTAGGCTTCGTGATTAACGACGGAGATTTTTTAACAACTTGAAAAAAGCCTTATTAAATTGATATAAACTTTTTTATTTAAATTTTGCAATATTCTTACCATTAATTATTTTTGGTTTGACTTTAAGGTATTTTTAATTTTAGGTTCAGGTGCTTAGGTATTTTCTCAATGAAGGTACATGACATGATTATAAGTTACTCATGACGTACATTGAAACCAGCTGGAAATTTCGCATTGTCTGTAAACTCTATTAAGATAAATATGATAATAGATGATGCATAAGTTTTAACGAAATTATATTGCAGTAATATTTTTTTAAATTTAATTATGGAATTTACAACTATATTATGTATTTTTTTACTTTTACTTGGCAACGAAAAACACTAAATATATACCATTAAGATACACATATTACATAATCATAGTAAGTTTTCATAATTTCTATTTTGAGATTTTTTATTAACATTTATACAAAACCAACGATAACATAAAATTCCTAATTGAATTAATAAAATGTAATTAAAAATGTTTTTATTAATTCATATCTGCCTAACATAAACATTTCAATTTTTTTGCGACTTCCTTTAGTAATTGTTGTTCTCGGGCCACGTGACTCTTATGTATTTTATATAACAATACATAAAAAAGGTACGGTTTTATTTTTAAATAACAGAAAAATAAATATATAAATTGTAAGAGCTTTCGCAGAAATATTCAATTATATTTTAACAAAAAAATCAATAACAATTACGAGACGTAATCATAGTTATTACCAGATTCTGTATTTTGTTAAGCTCTGTGTCAGGCTGTATTCAACTGGATATGGCTAAACATATTTTACGATGTCTTCGGCAGATCTATTAAACACCGCAAATATATATTTTCGTGCACACTTTAATTTATACCTGTAAGGAACCTGATGTTTAGCTTCCAGAATATTATTTTGTGTTACTGTTGTTAAATATTTTTGTATTTTTTGTGTGCCGACAAACACTATAATTGACATCTAAATTGAAAATGAGATCTTCTTTGGCGGAAAAGGCGTTTCAGTAATTAAAAAGTTAAAATTGTGTAAAACGTAATGCTTGTACCATGTCACAGTTTGCCAACAAATAAAAAACGTAAATTAAATAGCGGATTTTAATATCCAAATAGTACTCTCTTTTTATTGATTTATCACCGTAATTTCAGTGTCGAAAAATTGGCCGGAATTCTGCGAATTTCTAAACCAGATTGTTTTAGTTAATATTACAATACATGCCAAAAAATATTTTTTTCAAGAAGGGAACATCAAAAAAATCTTTCATGCCTTAAAACTCTTTTTAATCCGATTTTAAATGTTAAGCATGTTATATAATATTATGTAATCCAATATCATCATATTATTATTATTTAAGAAAACTTTAAGATGACTTTTTAATGAAAAAATCGTTTTACATAATTCATAAAAAGCTAAATAGGTTCAAGATGGATAGACGCACTAATCTTCTAAAAATCGTTGTACTAATTGTTCCAATTTTTTTGCCTCATTAATTATTTATGACGGCCTGAATTTTTAAATTAATATTTTTTGGCACCAATCCGCTTTTCACAACAATATTTTACAATTATACTTGCGAATTTACGCATACGACCTTGTTGAACGCGAATTTCTATAACGTAACTCGAGATGCAATGCGTTTGCATCTAATCAACTATATTTGTGTTATGTCACTTAAACAAAAAAAATACCAAATAAATACAAATAGCACAGTAAAACGATAGTTATTGATATTTGATGACTAAACGACTCCAAAAACAAAAAGTGTTTAATTAGCTGAAATATCTAATGTATACAGCCATGACACCATATGCGGTAATAATTTTTTTAATAAGTATTTTTGTAGTATATGTGTATTATTGTATATTTAAATACATATTTGTATGTGTAACACACATATTCGATGGAAAATTTAATATTATCGATAAATATTTACTGCTTTATTATACTTTTGATCTCACTTCCGTATGCCGCTCAAAACTTTTATTCGGATGACTTTTTTTAGCTCCCAAGTCAGACCAGTTGACTAATATTAGCCCCGAATAGTCGAATCAACTGAATGTCCGGACTTTTTTCTCGTTGTTGATTTTAGTCCGTAGTTATTACCATATGGTAAACATAAAAAGGTCAACATTTTAATTTTAACCATATTGCTAGTAAAATTAATCAGTGAGTGATATTTAACTATTGTATTGAGTTAATCATAATTGTTACTATTAGTGTTTAAAATATAATATATTTTTTATTTAGATAAATATTAAACTTGATTATAAACTTTGTACTTTTCCGACTCGTTTGATTTAAAGTGAATAACCTAATATCAAAAGGCAATTAAAAGGAATATGTAATGAAATAGTTTGTTATGTTTCATCATTCTATGGCACTAGACTGAATTATATCGTATTTTTATTTATTAATAACTAGCATCGATTAATTAACTGAGAGCTAACCTAACCGAATATGTATCTTGACGACAAATTATTTATAATACTAGACGAACACACAGTTTTATATCCATACATTAACACATCTATAGATGATTAATTGGTTCCGGAAGTTTTCGTGCAAATTGAAAAATCAAGTTTCGTGTAAGTCAATATAATATGGTTAGTTTCAAAGAGCAGCTGAAAATAAAATGGTCCTACTTAAATATACTTAGATAAAAAAAACGTAAAAAATATTATCTGTCGGGTTCAACAAAAATTGAACTACTCTACTAATAACAATTGGAGGAATTACCTAATAATATCAATCATAAAAAAGTCAGTTTGACTTTTGATAAAGCGTTTTAACCGTTTAAGAAAAAATAAGGTTCTTCATTAAAATAGGACACCGTGGAAAACATCTTCACAGATTAAGTCACACGCGCCATAAATCAGAAAGCCATATATCTGCCGCCTTGAGAAAAGATTACTCGTGCATTCGGGTTTATCCTCAAATTGACCGTTTCTGACCTGTCTTAGCGGCCAACGGAAATTTGTTTAAAAAAATTCGAGTTCTGTAATTGATCATGACACCCAAAAAGGGGCGGACAACACAACTGAAACGTTGACAACCAGGAATCACTTCTTGAACTTAAACATCCCTTTTCTGCTGTTAGGCAGAGAACTGTAAAACTGCAGTGTTAGGCAGAGAACTGTAAAACATTTGCTAGGGAAATTTCTTACTGGTGATATAAGCATTGAACACAAGCCCAGTGGAAGAATTTCATCTGCTATTGATAAAAAATATTGAGAAACACTATTGAAAACACCTCTTCCCTCCCAGCAGACGTCAAGGTTTCTCCTGTAAACGTTTTATGACGTCTAGATGCTATAGGAAAATTTAAAAAATGGACCAATGGGTACCGCATGAACTGATCCAAAGGCAAAAAATCTGGTTTTCGATTAATCATACTTAAAAAGAGAACTTATATTATGATAACTAGAAGAGATCAAGACAATGGATAAACAGCAAAGAAGCTTCAAAACATGTTCTGAAACCGAGTTTGCATTCGAAAAAAATAATGGTGAGATTATAGTGATATTCTGGAAAGATCGTTTTCTAAACTAGTTAAGACTATTACAGCAGAACCACATTGTAGGGACATTTACCATAAAACCTCCGATGTAATTAAATATACATAGAGCGATATTGATTAAACACAATGCGAGAATTTCACTAATTACTGCTATATGTAATTATCTGTATCATACAATAAAACAATTATTATATTATACTTTACAACATCGTTTTAATTATATTAACATAATAAAGAATAGCAGGTGTGGAGTTGAATATGGAAAACGTTGCCCCTCTATTGAGAAAACATTATCTTAGCTCTCGTCCTCACCTTCAAATCAGTGTCATCTGAAGACAAAAAAGCTATTGTAACGTATTAATAGTTGTTTACTGACATGCCAGGCTTTAATATTGTCCACCGGTTTTATGATGTAATTCTCTACTTGCTGGTTTACCATGTTTGTTCTTCGGATTTGTGCAATCGCTTGTTTATTATGACTATATTGCTTTCTAGCGTTTTGTTTGCATACATACAAAAAAAAACGAAAGTTTTTTTCGCAAGACGTATACGCATTTGAACTTGGAAACTTATTTTATTCATGACATATTTTTTTAATATCGTATATGTTATGTCTATGAATATAAATTGGCTAACTCCATAATTGTCAACTTCAGAAGAAGGACAAACAACTGTTTAGTTTACTTTAATTTATCTAAATTAAGTTATAATAAGATCAATGCTAATCTGGTTCTATTTCGTGTTCTTTTCTCAAACAAAATTTTCATTAACGTGTAATACTTTTTTTGACAGGTTAATAAAATGGTATAAGTATTTATCTAAATTTTGCTGTGATGCTTTAAATGACAATAGAGTTGTCCAATTTTATTGAGTCGCTATTTTGAAGATGTGAGATTTTCATAGCAAATGTGTCAAAATAGTGGGAGCAAAGTAACAAAAGTTGAGTGTATTACACTTTATGACATCGATATGTATTTTTCAAATATTAGAAAACAAATCTTTCAACAGTCTAGGAAGATATGCGTTGATGTTTTGGCTTAAACAAGTTTTGTGCCCATTGTGCGTGCTTCAATGTTGTAATCGATTAAAAAATTCACGCATTGATCGGTCGACTTTCTTTTGCGAATTATACAATCTCTCCCGCGTACGAAATCTTCCGCGTAACCTTTGCTAGTGTTAGACATGAATATAATTCTAGACACGAGCAAAAGTCTCGAGGCTCAAAACAAATGTGCCATTCGCATTAAACGCGTCACGTACCTGTACAGAAGAATCGCAACGACTTGCCCACGCTTCCTCTATTATCTCAAGGTGCACGAGAGACGTTCAAGGTGCGACAATAGTTCTTGTGTAGAGTCTAATAGCACCTGGAGTTTTCCTGAAACACGTGACGACAAATTGATTAATAGTGAAAGATTTACGATATGATGTATTAATACTAAGCGCTTCGTTACGAAATTGCTTGGTGTAACATTTTCCGGATAGTTTTATCCTATAAAAATTTGGCTAATAACACCTGTCAGAGTATCAAAATAAATAAATATTTTATTAAAAATGTGTATATATTTTGTTACTAAACTAATATTTTTTTTAAAAAACGTAAAGGCGTAAAGTTAACTTGTTTTTACTACTAATATACTGTTTTACTTTAATGATTTTTTTGTATATAAAATACTTATTTAAAAAAAAATGTATATTTTTTGTAAATTTTACTTAAAAATATACATTTAATATAGTATTAGTAAGCATCCATGGATTGCCTCTATTATTATTATAACAATTATAGCCCGTGGGATAAATAAAAATATCATTTTATAATATTTTATTCAATTCATTGATTTTACTTAAATATGCAGCTGGTTGTTGAGATTAGCACAGTTGTTATATTAAATGTTGTTAAAATAGTGACCATTACATGTATAGCATTCAACTGCTTTTTATATAAAATATTTTAAATTACATTATTTATGTTTATTTATAAAACTAATGAAATCATAAGATCAACATTCTTTGGTTGAAATGATTTTGATGCCACTTTAGTATATGTATGATTAAATTTTTCAACAGTTAATACTATCCAAATTATGTAATCAAATAGTCATTTATTTAAAATTTCTTTTAAGGTTCAATAAGTTGCACAATGTCAAGGTTTTTTGTAAATTTTACTTATAAATAAAATTGTATAAGGTAGTTGGCATAAGTTTTCTATGAATTGCCCTAATAATTATTACAGTTATTAATAGAAAGCTTAGCACGCCCGTGGGAAAAATAAATATTACTTTATTACAAATATCTGATTGTATATTAATTGTATTTACTGTGGCTTAAAAAGCAACTGATACAAAAATTGGTAATTTATACTTTAGCGCCAATTCTTAAGCTATTTTTAAAGCTTCTAATTCAGTCATAAAATTAATATCGTTGCCAAATTTATTATATATGACCATATATGGCCAACCATTTTAGTGTTACAATTTGTGCGGAGTTCAACCACCACAATTTGTTATAATTTAAATGTAATTCTAGTGCTCCTTGGAATACATGAAAAAAGTCTCGAAAGTGGGGTCACACACAGTATATTCACACAACAATGGAAGAGAGATCTCGTGACTAAATAATTATAAATAATGTACGGACTACCCAATAACACATCCGTTCCGAGACGTTAATCACCCATAAGTACCGCCCAAAGAAATACTCTTTGTTTGGAAAGGACGCGCGCTAGATAATAGCTTATATTTTGCGCACATTACTATTTTTTTTATGCTTTGGCTACCGATCGCCGGAGCGGCCCCTTCAATGTGAACACATTTCAGAGGAATTTCCAAGAATCTCGCAAAAATTCTCATCTGCGATTCGCTAGAGTTGTCTCAAAGCAGCTTTATAAAAGATGTCATGTTAGTCACAGAAAGGAGAAAACGCCACTGAGTCACAGCAGCAGAGATGATTCATGGGACTGTACCGACACTAGAAACATCAGCGGATCGTCCATAGAGCATTACGAGAACACATCACGACAGATCCCAGATGCTCCACCGAAATCACAGCTTACAACAATACAACTCGACACGCCAATGAAAACTCCCTGAATTCCAAGACCTGCCATTTGAACTCCACTGCTCAATAGCGGTTCTATAATATTTATATACATTTATAAAATATTAAATGGTAATTAATATACGTTTATAAAATAAACTGCTACCAACTTTTTTGTCGTTTATTTGACTGCAAAGTGACCTACCCCTTTAGCCTCAAAACTCGAAAGTAGTTGACCCTATGTGATTTAACACCGAGGTGTTGATATCCCGACATGATACAAAACTCGAATGTGTTAATCTTCTGACATAACCAAAAACCGATAAATTTTGATGGTAAATGTATGATTTTTTTTATTGCTGATCGATTGTTTCCAAGTTTGAAAAAATACATTTATTTTGACTTAATCATATCTAAAAAGTATGCCATTTCATCCCAAAAAACTGGAGTTTCTTGGACCAAATAACAAAAATAGAAAAACATTTGGAGTTTTATATTTTGTAAACTGATGTTTATCGAAATTACATAATATTTATCAATTAAACACATTCGTATTTAATGTCATTTAGAATTCTGTCTTTGCTCCGATTAATTCTAAACCAGAACATAAACAAACGTTTTTTTATACATATTTTACGTCGTTTATACATATTTTATGTCGAATAAATTAAAGAAATATGCATTTGATTGCATATTAATGTAACATTATACTGTATAATTAACAGTGTAATGTATGTGAATGATAATTTAATTCTCAATTCTTACCTAAATTTGATTTAACAACATTGTTTATAAACATATAGTGTTTTGACCAGATTTTCTAGAAATAATCACATTTTTTGAAATAGTTAATTCCCATTAAAATATTCAATATATTAAAAAAAATCACGTAAAAGTATTTTATTAGTATTATTTGACGTCGTTTAATTTTTTTACATCGGAACATCCCCTGGATATAAAATCATGAAGTGCTTCAACTAATCGTTAATAAACAAGCCTACTTATACAATAGATTAACCTTTTGTCAAACTATCTATTTAAAGAGAGGTGTTAATTAGTTATAACCATTTATAATAAATATTTAAAACGTTTAAAATATTTGTATAATAATAAACGGTTTTTATTATCAATAATTGAGAAAAAAGAAAAGGGGCGCTTTTACAAAATCTACATCGCATAAATGCTCTGTCACTTAATTAATAATATTTAATATTAAATTCTTATTTATGGTTTGATTAATATTTATTAATAATTATTTCGCAGTAATAGTTAATCTGAAACGATGAGAGTAAATAAATAAATTTATTTAAACAGAAATCCTCCACAATTAGTATATCTTACCGACCCACCTACTCTACCTCCATTGCCAGCCTATTATATCACTTTTATAAAAATCATAAGTTAATAGGCACGATTGTTGGTTTATGTGTTTTTTTTTGCAACGCGGAAATATTTCGAGGTGACTTTTTATAAAATCTAACGCTTCGTTTTCATCCGTTTCAGTATGAAAAAACAAGGTCAGTTTATACTATATGAATGAGATAACGATATCCATAAACATTTTACAATGACAATTTGATTAAAAAATAAACATACATATCAACGATACTACGAGGGGGAAACGAACCCGCGACCTTCTGTGGCATTTTCTAGGACGGTCACCCGCACCAGCATATTTGCATTAGTTCGTGTTTATTAGATCACTTCACGGTCAGAATGTGGATCTAATCTGGTCTAAGCCTACACACTGATAATAATTAAAATTTAATTTTAGACACGCCTATATTATGATTTTTTAGTTAGTTACAGAATGGTCCAGAATAATTTGAACACGTTTTAAAATGATTAACACGAACTTCTGGCGCTATAGAAAAAAAACTGTATAATAAAAGTTCGACTTATTGATATGTTTATGACACATTAAAATGGGTACGGTAGTAATTTGCATCGCCTTTCAACGATCAACAAACTGCTCGCGTTGGGTGCCGAAAAAGAGAGCAAGCGCAAGACTTATATGACGTTGGAATATAGGTCCATCGTGACTATGCTAAAAATGTTTTTAAATATTTAAATATATTTTTTTAATCTTAATTTTGATTGTGAGTAGTTTTGTGACTTACTGGTAATATTCGAAGAAACTGCATTGATTAGTCACATCTTGAGACTCTGCCATAGGATGTATTCCTTAATTAATCTACGTAAAATAAATAAAAGTATAATAATATAATATATTATAAGCCAATCCTTAAATAAAATACATGAAAACTGTTTTGTAGACCATGACTTTACTTTTAGTTTTAATAAGTTAATAATTATAGTGTTCTAGAGATATGAACATTTCATTACATGCTATTCATTTTTGGGCATTCCCATATATTTAAATGTTGTATGACGTACGATTGTAAATTAATTACTATTACTAATCTATTCATAAATTAAATACAAGTCAATAGCACAATTATGAATGTATATAATTAAAAGTATTATATACAAACGTGTACACTATAATTCTTCATTTAGATGGTATAGCGTTAATGTTTGTGTATTGAGTATTAAATTAATATATTAGATTGTTAACGCAATTTATTAATGATGTGACATTATCAAGATAAAGTTAAAATCATTAATTAATGGTTGAAACGTATCTTAATTAGCGAGAAAAAAATATTAAAAATATTTCTTCGTAGGCGAAAGGTAAAATCTGGTTTTTGCTTGTTCTTATAAAGTGGTGTATCTTGATTATAAAAAATTAAGATCGACTGATTTATTAATCGCAAATTATCTCTGATTGTTTCAAGTCATTCGTGCTATATTTACATACATATGCTCTATTCAGAATAGATAAATATGAAATTATCAACGTCAACGCGATTTTAGTTTTTATATTAAAACTGATAGGTAATAAAATTAACGGGAAATATGCAAGAAATAAATTTTAAAATGCTTTTTTACTTACGGTGTTATTCACTGGCGAGTCACTTGTTGATTATTTTTTTAAAACAGATTCATTTCTTAAAACAAATTAATTAATTATTTGAAGATTATTTTTTTTAATTTGTAAAGATTGATGTTCTAGCATAATTTATTAGTAAACTAAGTATTTTATATTTATTTTTAAATGACATTCAATTTATTACACACAATAGTAATTAAGCAAATGTATATACTAATCATCTTTGGGAAAACTTAATATGTAATAATCTAGAAATAAAATCATATATAAGCATTACGCTATCAAACTGCTCAGTAAGTAATAAATATGGTAATACTTAATAATCATTGTTAAATCAATCATTTAAATTACTTTCGGTTCATTGACTCAAACACATTAACTTTTCCAGTGTGTTATCCAGTTTGACAAAAATGTGTAAGCGTTGGTGTGTGAACGTTTTGTTGTTGTTGTTGTTATTAGCAATTTGTCGAATCAATCGATCGTGGAGTGGAAACATTGCGTGAGTGAATAATTTCCGTAATTTTCTGTACTACCAACTGTAACGATGTACAATATATAGATGTTTCTTTAAATATCATGTCTTGAGAAACAATTATGATATTATATATTTTTTATATCTTAATTAATTTGTTTTGGAATGCTTTTTTAAGAAAAATACAGACCTATTTCCTGTTTGTAATAAATGCAGGATCATAAACAGGTGTAAAAAGCGCTAATAAAAACAATATATCCATATTCTCACTCTCACTTTTCAGATTTTTTAATGGCATTTCTAATCTGTTAGTATAAAACTGTAATTAACACATTAATTGGAAGCTGAATACCAATACTATAAGATCATATAAAATTCTAAAATGATCTACACTCTGATTGTTCTATTCTTAGCCCCACAATGTAACGCCATAAGTATTACAGTAATACATTGCAATAAAATTAAATCTTTCCTCTTTTATTTTTCTTCACCTGACAATACCAATTGTTCATGCTGTCCATCTAGCAATAGAGGGTTAATAAAAAGATGTGCAGTCCAACAATGATTACATTGACTCGTTATCTGTACGTGGTCAATTTACTGTAATTACGTATTATGTATACACAAAAAGAAACATTGTTATCCCAAGTGATACATTATTGAATTACTCAACAAATTAACTGACTAAATTTTCGCAATTACTCTTCTGGGAAGTTATATAATATAATATATTACATATTCTATATGTGTTAAAATTATACCTATTTGAAATTGAAAAGTATTTGCATTGTTATACGAATTTATCTCATGTGTTTTCTCGATATGTGGGAACTGGTATTTGTCGTAATATGTGAGTAAAAGTTACAAATAACTATGAAAGTTAAAAAAGCTCAAGTGATGCATCCATTAACTTTTCAAAAGATACTAAGTTAATAAATAATATAAGAAAACCATACAATAATTACAGAAAACTACTTATATCTAAATAAAAATCACTGTGTAGGATATTTTTATGCTACTGCTTTGTATTTTAATTATACAATTGTGTATAATAATCTAACTGTATTGTGTAGTTGAGTAATATTTTTTAATTTCATTTCAGATCGTACAATTATATTCTGGGACATAAGGGAAATCCAAACAAAGGGGCGAAAATCATACAGAATAAATGTAGAATACGATTATGCCACACATGTGCTATTGAGTCCCGATAACAAAGCCTTCCTGATACATAAATACAGAGAGCATCGTATAGAAGTGTTCAAAATCGACAAAAAGAAGGACGGCTTACCCAACTCTGTGTGCAAAGTCAACGTCTTCAATACAGTAAACGTTTTAAAATAAGTAAATAATATATTTGTATTGAGTTTTACTTCATGTTTATTTATTTGTGTTTTAAGGTACACTACCAAGATATAATCGGTTTTGACATAGCTTGCAACGGACGGTACATTATGTCATGTTCGACAAACAACGATATAGTCATTTGGAGCTTAAAGGGCGAAGAAATAACAAGAGTAGACACGTATATGATGTTCACTGAGAAAGTAAAGATTTCTCCGTGCGCTAGATATATCGTTGCTTCAGGTTTTGTGTCTGAAGTTAGAATTTGGGAAGTGTTATTTGATAACACTGGAAAATTCATAGAAGTTGTGAGAGCTTTTGAGCTGATGGGCCACAGCGCTGGAATCTATGATTTTGCTTTCGACGCTGGCACGAGTCATATTGCAACAGTTTCCAAGGATGGCACATGGAGATTATACGATACTAAAAGTATACAAATTATTGTATGTGATGTCTAGGCTCAATATCAAACATGTCAATTTTTAATCGTTTATTTACAATAAATGCAAAAATGTGAAGTAAATAATCTTATATTAGACGTGCTACTTTAAATAAATAATTTTAAAGTAGTGCGTTATTTCAAATGCAGATGTGTACTAAGTAAATTTATATCAAACGTTACCTGATCAGTCATTACTTGCTGAATTTTACTTTCCATTACGTCACAAGTTATTCTCTTTCTCCTAGGTTTTCTATTTTTGTTTAAGCAAAATAAAAGAAGTATTGTAACTATAGTTTTATTCCAGATATTTATATAAGTTACGTTTAAAAAGATATTTAATGTTATTCTTATTCAATCAAAATCATTTAATATTGAATTATGTACTATATTTTATTGCATTTGAGTTAAAAGTAATTAAATACAAGTGATATTGATTCTAGACATCATACAGTAATCTTGGAAGAAACTGTCACAACACATAATTATTAGGTTTTCAGAAGAAACATTTTAAAAGGTATAATAATAGAATATCCACAATTTGACTGGAATAAATAATAGGAAAAAGCTACTCTTGGGATCTTATATTATTGTAATGTAACCCTTATTTTCACATTTTTATGTTTACTCATATTTATAAAAATTATGTGCTCAATTCTTTCAAAATCAGCTGCGTTTCATTGCAGTTTTGGTGTATCTAAATTCCTCAGCAGCTTAATAGGACTACCAACCTTGCGAGTTCTATTAGGTTAGTTTTGTCAAGTAGTATTCCAAATAGATTTTCATGTCAAGTAAAATAAACGTGCTGCAACTTACTTTATCTTTGGAATTGAGGAATCGATTTCATAGATTTTAACATCAATTGGTGCAAGCTTGCTGGTCGAACATTTTTGAAAACTAAAAACGATTTATCACATATTGAAATAACAACTTTTTCAAGTAGACATGACAGGCGTTAGCTTAATGCGTTACAACGGGTTAACACAATTTACAATTACCAAGTAAATAGTAAGACACCAGATTAAAAACAATACAGTGACTATAGTATAACACAATCTATGATGATCGATGGGAATTATAATAATATGATCTCCCAGGCATGATAGAATCGCACACTAGGGTCTTCATGGGATATGTATCCAACGACTAATACCACTGGTTTATTGTGCTGGTCAAAATATATATTTTTGTACATGGATAATATAGCTATAGTTAGTTTTTTTAATATAAAGTCAGTTTTCTCTTATTTTAAATTTGATATTAGGCAATTTAATAAATAAGTCTTTGTATTAGTAGTCTTATTTTTAAATATAAGTCAATTACATGAATGAGTCACTAGGGCAGAAAAACGTTTTTGTTATTATTTTGTCTTATACATTTATCTATAAAATTACTATAAGTTGTGATGGTATTCTTTCAATTTAATAAACAATTAAATTTATAATTATAAGTAAACATTTGTATAATTAAATTATTTTCAGTTGACTATGCTAAAGGAGAAATGGTACAATTCATCGCTAAAGGAAATTATACAAGATCTAGCACTCCAGCAATAATTGCATTATCTCCTAATGCTCATTTGATATTAATTGGAACAGGAAATTGTATGGAAATATATAGAGCTAAAACTGGAATTTTGATTGATACTATTGAAAAGATATTCGTTGGTAAGTGTATCGCATTATGTAGATTAATCTGTAAAAAAATGCCTCTAATATAATATTTATTTCCTTACAGAAGAAATAACCGGCATCAAGTTTCATTATGGTGGAGAAAACGTATTTGTCACAGGAGAAAATAAAATTAGAATCTTCAATGTTGAATTCTATTGAATAACTTTATTTTTATTAAATATCTAAATTTATTCAGTATTGTAATGAGTTTCATGTATTTATTTTGTTCCTATGTGTGATTTTATAAGACTGAAAATTGAAATGCATTTTTTAGTATACTTTTCACATATATTTTTTGTTTAGATTTTGACAATTAAGCGTCGAAAAACATTTTTGCTTGTCAATAATATATAAGTTTAACTTTACAAATAAAATTTTGGCAAAACATTGTATAGAATGAGTTGAAACTAATTAAAATAACATAGTTCTGTGGTCTAAATGTGTAGGATTTTATACATACTCATATGATGAAAATCTGAAACATTTCATGCATATTTCTTTTTATTGAAATGTGTTTTAGTTAGATTTCTTGACATATGTTGTCTTAATAAATGTGTATTTTTAAGGTATATTAATGAGTGTTTGATGTATTGCACCCAATATAATATAAATGGATAATGATTACTCAAATAATATAAATGTCGATGTTTAGAATAAATATGTTTTAATTTTTTAAGGAAGTCAATATATTTTTAATGAATATATCTCACGGGTCAAGGTTAAAACAACAAGACAACAGCTAGTGTAAATAGCCAGTAACTAGATTTTATAATATGTGGGGTAATACTGAACAACGTTTCAAATACATTTATTTTGATTTTTGTCCAATTTCTTATGTATAATAAATTTGTGGTTAAAATATCAGATTTTAGAATAGTTTTACCTTCCTTGGTTATTTATTTACGTATAAGTATATCGTAAGTATATAAGTTCGTAAACTAGGTTAATATGGAAAAGTAATGAAAATATATGAAGATCCCATAGTAAAAATGTTAGTAGTAACAATATCAACTAGATTAGATTGCGTGTATTCTTTCAAAGTAACATACATATTCTAATTGCTCAAAAAGAGATAAAAACTGAAGATGTACAAAACATGCTTGTTGCACTTAATATGCTATTCAAATAAAATATTTATGGCTAGATCGTATTACGTAGCTAATAGTATGAATATTTGAAGTTTTGTTATACATGTATTAGAATTACTTAAGTAGAAGACATAGAAAAGGATTCAATAGTTTAATATTTAACTATATTTTTTAATTTAATAAATATGTGATCCCAATTGGCAAACTTTGTAACTTTTATTTAAATTATAAAAATTCACGGCACTTTTACCATGGAGTCTTCATATTATTTGTAAATTATTTTGATAAATCTATCGTAATATAATCAATGTTTGTGTGTGTGTGTGTGTTTGTGAAATAATCTTAGATTAATGTCTGTCAATTGTTGACATATGTGTTGCATTTAATTAAAATATTTATATATGTGTAACAATTTTATTTATAATTAAACTGTATTTATAATATAAGCTTTAATTGTAAATGGTAAAAATTGATTCTGCTGCGGAAATCGTACGCAGTTACTCGGGCTACAAGTTCAAATTTTTACCAGTACGTTATCACGACCACTAGATGTATATTTATTGATGTAATAAAAAATACAATATACAATTAGATATTTAATTTTTTCATTATACAAACTTACTAATAATAATTTTTAATTTGGAAAATAAGAATAATGCTATATTTGTTATTAAGGAAATACAACATAAAATAATAATAATAATAAACATATATAGTTTTTTGCAAATGTATCCATTATTTGTATTATTCCTCCCTTCGCTTTCATATTTATGATGCTGGCCAACAAAAGTCGTGCTATGACTTATATTAAAACTAAACGGTGGCTTTGACAGTTGCCGGAAAGAGCGTGCAAGGGCGCCGGGCGGGGCTCCGCTGCCGCCATGTGGCGAGGCGCCCTGCTTAGGTTCTTTCGGCGAAGGATCGTCCTCGCCATCATCTTGGTTTCGTCCCTCACCTACTGCATCGTCAATTTGCTCAAAGATGTAAGTTTGTCCATAGAAGAAGATAGTTTTTTGACATACTTTTCATTGTGCGCGTTTTATCTCAAAAATATTATTCATTATCGTTTCAAACGATATTTATATCATCTTTGAATCCGCTTTGAATAATTGTAACATTAAATGTTATGTATATACAACTGGAATTGTTTCTCTGTATTTCTGGTATATTATGCTCAGTATTGATTTGCAATTTTATTAATTAAAAAAATAATATAACAAAAGTTAACTAAAACCAGGTCCAGACCTTTTGTAGAATTCTGTATTTTCAAATGTTTGGAAATGCTCAAAAATGACGATTCCAGGTAATTTTTGTAAATCAACTCAATATTATCTTTAACGGAAATAGGATCACGCTGGGTAAAGGGTACGTGTCACACAAGATATATCAGTGAAGCTAATAATTGAATACCATCTAAATAATAGTATTGTCTTGTTATGTGGGGGTGTATTTTTGTCTATTGTTGAATATATGCGTCAGTTCAATAAGCTCCGTGGTATTTAAAGACTAGATACTGACTATGTTTATCTCACAGAATGTAGAATTGGTATGTGGCATCGCTACAGAAATACAAGGCTGATCGAATTTTGACAATTTTTTTCCGTAAATGTTAGTTTTGCTATGAAGATCATACACTAGTTATTTTTACAATTTTATTTATAGAATACCGATTCTGCTGATTCAGAAATGCAAGACGTTATATTTGAAAGAAAACATCCGTTCATATGGAGAACTCTTCAAGCTCACAATGAATCAGCTTCTGAGAGTAAAAGCTGTCGGAACTCAGTGCAAGGAAAAGTTCTCATAGTCGACGATAGAGGTACTAGAAAATTATCAATAAATCTTAATATATCATTCATATATTTAATTATTTTTTTGTTTAGGATATGTCTGTAGACGTCCAGATGTATTGCCATTGGGATGCTGCAACTCTCAAACTTACACAACAAAGCAATATTCTTGTGCTACTTGCTCGGAAAAACACTGTTGCGTCATATACGAATATTGCGTAGCTTGTTGTTTACATCCAGATAAGGTAAATTTTAATATTATTTTTAATTTAACTGTATCTAAATTTATCTGTATCATATTTTAGAAAGAGATACTCGAAGGGATATTGGACAAAGTGTCGATCCAACACAACGTGCTGTTTGCTTCCGTGAACGATCACTTCGAGTTGTGTTTGGCAAAGTGTCGAACAAATTCACAGAGTGTGCATCACGAAAACTCTTACAAAGATCCAAAAAGAAAACATTGCTATGGTGAACATACTCCAGGATCATGAAAGTAAAATGATCAATGTGATACGGTGATGTGACTATGATTTTATAATCACTTTATACGTAAGCTAGCTCAATTTTATATATAGTGTCATCGGTTGACAATAGTGATCGGTTAAACTAGGATATTACAAATTTTTCATAATAATATCAATGCATATCAACCGTTAACATTGTCCAATGCTTTGAAGCATTTTACTCATTGATTTGCATCATTCGATGGAATGTTAAATTTGATATTAAATATCTATTGTGCTATATTGACTCTGGCAGCTAAATTAGAAACACATGCTAATTGTTTTTATTAATACACATTTATTTTTAAATGTTTACTGTTGACTGATATAATAGTTGAAAAAAAAGATATGGAATATAGTAATGAATTGTATTTATCTATTTCTGCCATATTTGTTATCAGATATTAGCAAACATCAATTATATAATTTTTCTACTTAAAGGAGTGAGTTGATGAGAGTGAATGCCTAAAATATCATTTCTGCATCACCTCTAGAGTTGTAGTCACCAATTAAATGGGATTCCTTGGATTGAAAGATGCGATGAATTCCATTTATTGTCTGTATGTGAACCTGTTATATGAAATCTCATGGCCATTAACCAAGTCCCCTGCATTCCATTCGAAAGTGCTGATAATATACTCTTAATGCAAAGACCCCAGTTTCATTGATAATATGATTAACCAAGCACTGAAGATCTCTGAATTAGGCCGCGATTCTGAACTACATTTCTTCAAAGACAAATCCATGGCAATCCTTATGCAGTATTTTTTTTAGATGCCGCTTAAACTGTGCAGCATTGTATTTGAAAATACATTCTTTGAGACGTTTACCGGACTCATAATTGTAATTTCCTATCATGATTTCCCCATTAATACATTACAGTCCAACTTACGTAGCGTTTTACATAAGCGAATGTGAAGCGGCACAACGCGAAAATAACAAACAGTCACTGCTGCTTGAAGTGCCCTACGTGAGTTACGCTTTGCTTCACGTTCGCTTACATAGGACGCCGCCTTAGGCTTGTAAAAATATTGTGTGAATGTAAAGAAGACTTAAACTTTTATCGAGAGATGGTAATAGATATAAATTTATTATTATTTTGATAAAAGTCATACTTTCTTAAAACATTTAAAATTAAATTACCACTGAAAACAATAAGTCACTATTTCCGACAAAATGGAAGTATCATTGTTCATCAATTCCTTTGTGTGTGCTGAAGTGTTTTGACCGTGCATACATTGACTAGTTAATGTATGCATTTTCGAAATTCACACTTATTGTATGCTTTCACTGTTTAGTGTTTGTCAAAGTATTCAAAATGAAATAATTTATATATTTAATATGTAAGGTAAATCTTGTTGCCAATTTATATAATCCTCATTTTAAATAGATTCATTGCAGAGTTAATCATGCGATGTTCACTAACGTTAATTTTTATTTCTCTACGAATAGGTTGCGATTAGGTCTTGCGACGCTATCTTGCAATTAGATTGGTGATCAAACATACTCATCGAGAGTTCATACATGCCCTAGTTAAAGCATACATTATCTAGTGAAACTAAACACGAAATGTAGCATTTTAAAGCTTTAACTAAAACTCATAGATAGTGCATATTTTGTCTAGTCATTGTATACTTTATCGAAATTTAATACTTTAACTCAGTGGCGTCAAACTCATACTTGAAAAGGGACTGCCGAATTCATTTCAAGAGAGTGCAGACCGTAGACCAAAACCCCTCCCCCCCAATTGTAGCGGGCATTTACCTTTATTCGATAGTTTTTGGAATAAATTTACAAAAATAAAATAAAGATACATTTATTTTACAGCAAGGTTACAAAAAAACACAGTATTTTTTACTCTAAACTTTTTTATCAATATCATCGGGTGTGAATTTTGAGATAATAATGTTTTCAGTACTGATTCTAAATGCTCATTTATTAATTAAGACCTGCATGAAGTCTTATTAGTCTTTAAAAGAGAAAATTATTTTTCACGTAGGTACGTAACTACCAAACATTTTTTGCAAACTTATGCATTTCAATAAAATGTTCTGGTGTGTAATAAATAATAAAAACCCAAAATACCAACTTCATTGTGCTTATTCTAGCACCATGTTGCCCTGGATTTTGATCAATTCTATTTAAATGTCACTTTTTGTATGAAGTACTAAATATTTCAAATTCGTTAATTCTTTTAAATCGGGCTTAGCATTAAAATATTATTGAATATTAATAGCATATTAGCTAAATCACAACTGTAGTTAATTTCTTGCATGTAGAAAAATTAATTAATTTACAATTTTGTAGTTGATTTTTTCACATTCCAAGTTTTGTGTTTGACTTTATGACTGACTTAACTTGTCTTGAGTTTTAAGTGCTGCCTAATATTTATAATGAAGTCCTAATCATGCATTCAGTTTAAATCCTCAAGCTGTTTTTTTTACTGACTTTCCTTTCATTTCTAAAAATCTTTTGATTTCAATGTAAAATTACCAAAATCGTATTCAAATTTAATGACCAACATACTTATTATTTAGAGCCAACATACTTCTGTATAATAAATTTGACGCTATTATCCACTTAAGATTTCTGAGAGTAATGAAGAAAACGGTCGTTAATTTAATCCTCAAGAACGTAAAAAATAATTATAATATAATTTAACAATTATTATATTTTTATGACTTTGGAATGCGACACTTTCTGATTATGAGGTAAAATATACTGAATAGGGTAAACTTTGCTTTTGGGAGAAAA